>NW_005054361.1:2551027-2619188 GCF_000277835.1 Geospiza fortis
GCGGCGGCGGGGCCGGGGGGGGCCGTAGGGGGCGGGGAGAGGACGCCGCGGGGAGAGCGGAGGGGTTTGAAGCGGCTTTGGGGGAGAAATCGCCGCTTTCGGCTACAGCTGCAGTTGTGGGGTGGTTTCCTTTCGGGGAGGCTGCTGTTTCTGGTGACCTCACGCAAGGTCGCTCTTTACAGAATCACAGAGTCCTTAGGGTTGGATTGGACTCTGGAGACGCCTGGTCCAACCCCCTGCCAAGGCAGAGTCACCTCGAGCAGGTGACACGGGAACGCGTCCAGGTGGGTTTGGAATGTCTCCAGAGAGGGAGACTCCATGGCCTCCCTAGGCAGCCTGTTCAGTGCTCTGCCACCCTCAGTGTAAAATTCTTCCTCACGCGGAGGTGAAACGTCCCTGTGTTTTGACTTATTGACCATTGCTCCTTGGCCTGTTGCTGGGCACCACTGAAAAAAAAAAAGAAAACAAACCCTTCATAAATTTTTGTTGTTTTTTTAATAGTTTTTAATACAGTACTGGGTGTTGCTTTTACGACTATTCTGTATGGGGGTTTTCCTTTTTTTTTCCTTATTTGCACATCAGTTATCAAGCTCTTTGCACAGACAACTTGAGGCAAATGTGAAAGTCAGGCATGATAAATCTGGTGTGCAGCAGATTTCCTCTGTCTGCTCTTGCCAGTTGATGAAAGGAAAATCCTCATCCCTGAACTGAAGGGATGAGAGGACATAGTCTCAAGCTGTGCCAGGGGAAGTTTAGGTTGGACATTAGGAGGAATTTTTTCACAGAAAGGGTGGTTAGACATTGGAGTGGGCTGCCCAAGGAGGTGGAGAAGTCACCATCCCTGGAGGTATTAAAGGAAAGACTGAACATGGCACTCAGTGCCATGGTCTGGTTGACAGGGTGGTGTTTGTTTGTCATGGGTTGGACTCGATCTCAGAGGTCTTATCCAACCTAATTGATTCTGTGACTCCGTGAAAGACATAGGGAGAGATTACTATGTCCACAAAAAGTCAGAGACTGGCCTAAAGCAAGTGTGAAACTGGAACAAGAGGTTGTTTCCTGAGACAGGGTGTGGGGAGTACAGCGGCACAGGGTTCCTGACACTCCCAGCTCCAGGCTCCTACGGGCAGGCTGTTTCCTCTTTTCAGACTTTATCTCTCCCACAATGCATGGGATTCTCTGAAAGGACATTTCTTTCCCAGTGCCTGAAATAGGCTACTCTTGTTTTGCACTTGAAGTGCAAACTTGAAAAACTTCCTTTGCTTTTTTTCCCACATTGCTTTGGTAAATAAAAGATTTTACATTAAACTTGTGAGCAAGCAGTTTGTCATCAGTTCTTGCCACAATGCTTGTGACCTTCTTAGCGTCATAAACATCAGCTTAAGCTGAAGAACAAAGCATCAAATTTTCAAGAGTCTTGAGGAAATATGTATAGTACGTGATCACTGACATGTCATCATCATCCTTCACACATAAGAATGACTAAGTCACCTTAGGTTTTGGTGATTAATCTTCATCTAATGTATGTTTTTTGAATAGCTCAAAAGCATTTTAGTGCCCTCAGAAATGCAGGATATATGCATTTGGGATGCATGGGATGCAGTAGGATGTCTTACACTGTTTGGAAGCAACCTTCAGGCTTACTTTTCTTGGCACGCTTTGCTGAATGATGCAGCAGCGCCAGGAGCATCTGCTGAAAATAAGTGTTTGTTTTCCATTGATCTCTAGGCAACTGGGTGTCTTCCAAAAGTAATCTCAGGGTCATCAGACACAAATAATGGTAAATCAAATGCCATATTATTTCACTGCAATGGATCTTATTTTACAAATTTTCAAAAAGTCTGTGTGGAATTCTACTTTTCACTCGAAAATAATCAATTAGAATGGATTGCTCCTCTTTTTAATTATGTAGTATTTACTTTCAGAAATATTTAGTTACTGATGTTAATTATTGAATTGTTGCCTGTTTATGTATACATCAATTTCTTCAGACAAAAACATGCTGTTTCCAACTAGGTCCGTGGCTGACCAACACTTCCTTAGAAATTTCCATATTTCCTCATTTCTTGGCAATAGAAGATGTTAGAGAGCTTTCCTTTTTGGAAGCTGCACTAGAAAAGACCCACATTGTCTGCTCAACGTGTGTTGCTTTCCTGTATGTTTACTCTGATAAAATTTATTGATTAACTTCTTCATAAACCATGATTGGCTAGATGGGAATTATTTTCACTTTTACTAGCCAGGAAAGGCAATGTCAATCATGCCCCCAAAAGGAAAGCCTTTGCTGGGGAAAGTTTTCTCACTGGGTAATAGAGGTAGCCAACTCAGTCAACTAAAACAACTAAATTGCTGCTTAGTGGTCTCCTGTGCACCACAGATGAGTGTTTTATGGTGGTCTCTGAGTATGTGTCCATAGACGTGTCCTTCCATCTTCCTGATGTTATTGTTATATGTGCTACATGTTTTCTTTAAGTTTTTTGCAAGAGTTAATTGATGTTATATAATGACTGGAAGGGCTTTGCTTCCACTAGCACTTGAGGTATTTTATGAGAGTAGTTAACTCCCAGTTCCCCTGGTCACCCTCAATGGATTAACATACCATTGTAGCTAGACTGAACAACAGGCTGCTGTTCATCATCAGAAACCTTCTGTGACCGTGGGGAGAAAGCTTTGGAAGCACTTTTTGCATTTGTTTGCATTCTGTTTTGAATAGGTGGACAAATAATTGTCAGTAGGTATAAAGCTGGGAGCAGGAAACATAAAAAGAACCAGCAAAGCTCTGGAAAACATCTAGAGGCAAATATGGCATTTTAGACAAAGTGGCTGAGGAGCTTGGAAGAATATTCTGCTCAGTATCAGGTCAGAGACTGACATCCACCAGAGCACATCAGGTTTAGGAGCTGCCACTAATCAGAACTGGCTGCATTTCACTCCTGTGTGGACAAAGTAGGGATCAAGAATTTTGTCTGGTTTGGTGCTGGTTCAACTGCACCAACAACAACATGGGAGAGCCAAGACATAGACTCGACTGTGCAGTTTAAATGAAACAGAGTCTTTTACATACATCTGTATGGGTGGCACAGGGATAAAGAGCTCTTTTTTTTTTTTTTTCTTCTATTTGTTGGAAGAAAGCAGCATTGTTTGGAGGAATGAAACAAACTCAAATATGTGTTGGTTTTGTTACCTGAGCTGTTTCTGAATATGGAGAGAGTACTCCACTCCTCACACTTTTCTTTGTCCTTCTCAGTATTTTGCTTCTGTGGATGAACAAGGGCATTTTCAGCTGCAGAGTAGCCATAAGGAGAAGATAGAGTAGAATTTTATTTATGGTTGCAATAAACTCAAAATTTTAAAACATTGAGAATATGAAGGTTTCCTGACTCTCAGTGAAAACACTTCTGGCAGTAAAGTACAGGCTGTGCTTTGCCAAAAGTGCACACAGTTATGCATCTAATTCTTGCTCTGATTATGATCAGAAGCAAAATTTTCATTGATTTTAGTGCAAACAGGATGTTTCCTTAAACATGGGGTTAGGGGTCAGCTTTGCCAGGAACGATCTTGGATTTCGAGTGGACGAAAATTTGAACACAGCACAGGCATGTGGCCCTGTAGCAGTGAGGACTAACTGTTTATGGGCCTGTGCTGCCATCAGGCTGAGGGAAACCTTTATTCCACTTTGCCTGACATTATCGTGGTCACTGACAATGTCTCAGTGCTGCAGGTCTCGTGATCTGCAGTGGAGTATCTAGTTTTGGGGCCACCAATGTAAGGAAGAGACACTGACTGACTGAAGCCAGCCCTATGAAGGATCACCAAGATGGACAGGGAGCTGGAGCACATGATGTATGAGGACACTAAATTGGCTGGGATATGTTTAGGCCCAGGAAAAAACAAGGTTTAGGAGAGATCTGATGGCTCTTTTCCATTCTCTAATGTGAAGACACAGAGAAGGCAAGGAAAAAGCAACATCACTAGGCTGCAGCAAAAGAAATTTTGTTTGTGTGGAATCAAAAACATCCACCATAAGAGTCATTAAGCATTGCAACAAGGACTCAGAGGACTTGGAGTCCCTGTTCTTGCAGATTATCAGTTTGACCAGATAAAGCCCTGAGTGACCTTGTCTGATCAGGCAGATAAAACTTCTGTGAGCAGCACGGAGCGGTGGATCACCTCCAGAAGTCTCTTCCATGCTAAATTAACCTATGACAATTTACAGTTACTTCTTCAATTGAAAATACCTTAATAGGTTGTTATCAGAGGCTCAGAATAATAGTCACAGGGTAGAATTCCATTGGATTTCTGAATGTTTATTAGTACTAATTCCTTATATCAGGAGGCAGCATATCTACATTCTGAGTTACTTTGTTATGGCAGCAATACAGTTGGGTAATACCAAGAATTCTTTTTACATACTCAGATACACTGTAATATATATAAAAAATAACAAAATATGCTGAAGTTACAAGCAGATTTAAATAATTTGCTAAAAACTGGGCAGAGCAGGGTCATTTCAGACTTTGTGCTTCTATTATAATTCTCAACTTTGTTTTAGACAGATGTAAAATATATGAACAACAAATATTTCACAGTCATGTCGCTCCAAGACAATGAGTTGAATGACAGCTTGTTGAAATTATGTAGGTGTATGAGACCTTCTTGTACTCATGGTTATAGTATTTTCCTCCTGTGGAGATTTGCTGGCACCAATGACGTGGTCCTGGCTTACCAGAATAGAAGAAATTGGACCAATTTGTCCTTCAGTAATTTATCTCTTCAATAATTGGTGGTATTCAGTCCCCAGCCCAAAGTCTCTTGAAGCCACATTCATTTCAAATGAAATTCAAATTCATTTCTTGACAGGAAGCAATAGCCAAACACTGGTCTCCACCACAGCCAGAAAAAAATGACAACTTCTATCTTTCCATGGTTTGTCTGAACACAAGTGAATTGGAACCCTGTAGAATTAATGAGTCCCCTTTTTAATTTTTTACATTATAGGCAGTTACTGTAGTAAGTGAGATACCAGGACTGATCTGTTCAGAAAGGTGCATCTGATGATAAGGGACACGATATAAACACTTTGTTCTGGCAACTAAACCAAAGCACAAACTAGAAATTATGGACAAGCCCTAGGAAGACTGTATTGATCTATGTCATATATGTCACATTCTTATGCTTTTCCTTAGGCATTCTTGCTTCTGGGTATAATCAGAAATAGGATATTGTATTATGGGCCTATCTGAGTTTCTCCTTTTTGTAAACTACACAGCAGCTGTGAAGAATCTGTTGTCTGCTCCAGATAATATTTAGAGGTCAAATGAAATAGTGTAGAAACAGCATAGACATTTTAAGACAGATGCCCGAAAAGCCAAATTTTGGCTTAGAACCATTGCTAAACCATTGCTTGGTGCCACTGCAAAACTACTTTGGCTTTCTATATAAATGCTGGGAAAATAAATATTCTTCTTTGCAGGGACTTTGTCATTCAGCTACACTGGAGTATGTACTATATGTTACACTGCCTGGGGTTAAAAATACCTATTGAGCTAGAATGAAGAAGGGTATCAGTTTATCTTAAAGAAAACCCCAAAAATAAATTTTACAAATAAAGCAAACAATTTTTATCCTGCTATTTAAAAAGCCATTTGTTCTTGCACTATAACCTATTTATAAGTTTAAGTATTCTCAGCACCATGGCAAAGGGAGAAAAGGAGGAAAGAGCAAATATGCTCCCTCTCTGCTCAGGAGATGAGCTGTTGATTTGCTGCAATCATCTGAAACCATATTCAAAGACTGGAAGAATCCTGTGGCAAACAGCAGTAACAGAAGGAAAACTGATATCCTAGTGAAGTGTCTGCTTAGCATCTGTGTTCCTTCTAGGGCTCTCCTAAAGTTATCAATTTCAGACCCAAAAGACTACTTTCACACAAAGCTAGTTTTATATATATGTATCTATCAGAAGATAAAATAACATTTGCCCTGAGAACTTCAGAAACTCTGAGGTCTTGCAGCTATTGTCAGAACAGTTAATCCAGAGACATCTCTCCCCACAAAAAAAAGACCAATGAGTAAAATGATAAACATTGAAAGGCATTAAAATTTACAAAAAATACCTATGTGTCTATTGCTATATACAATCCAAGTATTTTAAGTCAGGTAAGAAAGAGATATGCAACAACTTTTATGTTAAAACCTATGTTTTAATGCCAAAGGAAAAAGGAATTTTTTAATTTTCAAAAGAGAGTATAAGTGAGAGAAAATCCATCTCACTGTTCAAAAAACTGTGAACTTAAGACTTTCAGGTCAGTAATTTCTTGGCATTCTCATCTCTCCATCCCACTGCAAATACATTTTGTTATTTTCCATACACAGCATATTTGCAAAGAATAAATTTGTGTATCTTTCTCAGGGAAGTGCCTCTAAGAATTAGAAGCTATCCTTAGCATGAAAAATCTAAAAGTTCATTCAGGATTAGTCCTAATAGTTAGGTCTTGCTTCAATAGAGAGATGTCCCTTCACGCTGGAATGTGCCTTCATAGCAGGTCCTGTGGCTGGAGGCTTGACCATTGCTGCAGTGTAAACACAGACTGCATAACTGTGCCAAATGCCTCTTGAACTTCACTCCAACAAATACATAGAGCACAGGGTTGAGGCAGCAGTGGGAGAAAGCAATTTGACGGCTGATGTGAAAGGCAAGGTTGGAGTCCTTCACATACTGACAGGTAGGCGGTGGAAAAGTAGTCAGGAAGCTGAGGATGTTGTAGGGTGCCCAGCACAGGAAAAAAGCTGCCACAATAATGAGGATGAGTCTCACAGTTCTGTGCTTTCTGCGAGATCTTGCTCTAAGCAGGATTATGAGTATCTTGAAGTAACAGAATAGGATGACTCCAAAGGAAAACAGGAAGAGTACATTTCTCACGTAAATGTCCACCTTTTTCCAATTCCCATTGGCATAGTCACAGAACCTGTGCTGTTCCAAGTCTTCTTGCACTGTGGTGTGAATCACCTCAGGAACCACAATTAAGATGCTAACAGTCCAAACAGCCAAGGACACGAGAACACCACAGCACTGCGTCTGGGATCTCAGAGTTGAAAGTGGGTTCACCACAAACAAGTATCTCAGGATAGTCATGAGAGTCAAAAAGAAAACACCGCTGTAGTAGCCAATGGAGAAAATAGCATTTGATGCTTTGCAAAGGAACTCACCAAAAATCCATCCAAAGGACTGGTCCACTACCCAAAAAGGCAGCATGCAGGAGAAGACTAAATCAGAGATACAGAGATTCATGATGAAGATGTTTGTTAAAGATGTAAGGTTTTCATATTTCAGTAGGATCCATAACACCAAAGCGTTTCCTAGCAGACTGAGGAAGAACACCAGAATGTAGAGGACAGCAGTGAGATAGATGTTAAATATGAAATAGTCACCCATTTCACAGACGTTGGTTTCATAAGGGTATTCATATGAGGCATTATCATCTAAATAAAATCCTTCATCCATTTTTCTATGCAAATCTTGTGCTGTTCTCCAGCAGCTACTTCAAAGGACTGCAACGAATCAAATCTTTTGTGAAAATCAGCTCGATAACTAAAATCCTGCTGTGGAGGCTTCTGTTTTAAGACAGAAAAAGCAGCAGTGAAACTCTTCATTTGGGGAGACAAAGGACTCATTTCTTCTTATGACTAGAACATGAACAGGTAGATACCAAAAACTTGCTGCAAAGCCCTCAAATACATAAGTCAGAAATTCAGTTTCTGAACCAAAATGTTTGGTGACAACTTTCAATTACCAAGTTTCTACTGTATGAATGTGCATTGTTTTTTGATAGAAATGTCTCAGGTGCCAAGACTTTCAAATATGCTAGTGTTTTTTTCAGTTTTCTGGAGTGATATCCAACTCCTAAGCACTTCATTGTATAGATGATTCTTGGTCACTGCAGTTCTGCACTGTAAACCTAAAAAGCTGAGCAGAACCAGTAGCAACAACGGTAAGCACTAAGAGCAGGAAAAGTTGGGTTTCTTACAGATTTTTATCTTGAGGTTTGTTGATATCTAAACATCTTGATAGCTGTGGCAGAAGTGTCATCATGCTGGGTGCTCTGTGCACCTCTGTGGCCTGGTGATTCTCAGGGATGCAACAGAAGCAGAGATCACATCACAGTCCTTTTCTGGGAGTGCTGCCTCTTTGTCTATATGCAGGCAGGAATCTAATCCCAGGTCGATGGTGAGTTGAAACTGGCCAACAGGATCAAAAGTTAGTGGGACTGGGAAGATGGCATACAGTCAGGCCACAGTCGCCTAATTCTTCATGGAATTAACCTTAAAAGTAGGCACAGAAAAATCAGTCATACCTCTGACCAGTGGTTTAAAGTCTAAATACACTTTATCCTAGAAAAAGGCTTATTGGCATCACCATGTTTGGATCCTGTTTTGACTGAAGCAAGTGAGAGACCTGCCACTGAGTTCCTTCAAAGTACAAAGAAACCCCACAGCTTGGGCCAAATTTTGCTGGTGACATTTTCCTTTTTTAATTAGTGAAGGAAGAATCTGCCTTCTACAACTAGACAAAGACATGCTGCCTTTGGAGGACAGGAGATCTATGTCTACACCAGGAAAGCATGTCAGGGAGCACTCCTGGCTGCCAGAATTTAATGCCATCTGTGGGGGTAGGTGGGTAGGTGGTTCAGATCAGCCAGAACATGACACAGGCAGCACAGGACAGGGACCATCTATCTAGTGGGCTGTGATCAGTGAGTTTTGGAGGCAAGAGATGTGTAGCATTCAGTACTGTGACAGCAAGTGGCCCTGGAACATTTACCACCAGAGTCTCAGTTCTAACTGGAAAGATATTTGTGGCCCTCAGTTTATGTGGCCCTCAGTATTTTAAAACAATGCTGCAGTTTTCAGGCATGCAGGGTAAGTCCTTGCAAAGGCACTCATCCTCTCTGGTTTTACATGATAGTACAGATAACATTTAAGCAATGAATAGTTTAGATTGAGGTCCTGACCATCACTGTGTTGTATTTTAGCTCAGGCTGAGATATGCTGCTCCTAAGGGAGCAGAGAAGCCTCTTTGTTAATAACCAAGGATCTCCAGGGATGAGAGGACAGTATAACCTGTGTCTTCACCACTTACTCTCTCCTTTTGTGCCGACTTCTCAGTGACAGCAAGCCCCAGGGCAGGTCTGCCCACAGGCCAGAAGCTTCACAGCCAACAGGGCTGCTCCTGATCTCTGCCACAATTGCTGCTGGCCCCTGACATAGGAACCTTCTCACAAAGACCTCAGCCCTGATCACTGCTTCTGCCTGGGAAGAATTCTGACCTGCACATGTCCTGTCCCTCATCACATCATGCCATTCTACTCTTCATACCCTTGCTGCAGGGTAGGCAGTGGTATCTGCTGGGGAGCTTTGCTTGCCCTCCTGCTTGCTGTCAGGAGCTAAGCAATACTTGCAAGGCAGAAAGCACCATTTTACAAAGGTGTTTTGAGATTATGTTGGATAACAGTTAACTGCCAAAATAAAGAAATATACCAACACATCTATTTTCTTCACAGTTCAGATGACAGGAGATGGTAAATAGTTTCAGCAGTCCAAATAGTTTCTATTTTTCTCCATCTTCCCCAAGGACACATGCTGAGTGTGCAGGCACTTGATTCATGCTGGCAGACAGCTGTGATTGGAAACCCTGTTAGTAACTCTTGCTGTTTCCCTCTCCAAATTTCCACATGCCACGGAATCTTACCCACCTGACCCAAAAGGCTCTGTCTTGCACTTTGGGAGGAGCTAGAGGAATGCTTGGTTACATGGGGACAGGTGTCCTCTCTTTGATTTTGTGTCCAGCATTTCCAGAGAATGTAGGAAAATCTGTGAGGTAGCTTGTTCCTGGTTGATTTTTAATGCTGCAAAGTTAGCCCTTGGATAATGCACCATTTCACAAAACAAGTTCATTCATCATATGACATCGTACCTGGTGCAGGCTCTGTGGAATTACAGATGGAGGCTCCAGCCTACAAAGCATCAGACCTTGTGGATGGTTGATCAGGATTATATGCTCTGATATTATGTTTATATCAGCTGAGGAGCCCTCCATCAGGTCAGTGATGGTAAGGAGAACCTTGCAGGAACCTAAGGCACTTAGATATTTTTCTTTTTACCTCAAAACCCCTTAAATCAAAACCTGTGGTTTTGTTCTACTGTATTTTATCTTCTCCATTTCAACTCTACAAGTAAGATAAGCTGTGTATGGATTTTCAATTAAGATATATGTGAAGGAGATAAAAAATTACGTGATTGGATCAACAGGTAAAAAATATGTCAGTGTCACACAAGAAATACAAATCATGCAACTGTTTTCAATGTATATATAATGGTACAAGTGAGAGCAGAAGTTGGTTGAAAGAAGGAAATTACCTTAATTTCAGTTGTCAGGACAAATAGTAATAGGGAAACACATCATACAGTTTAAAGTCATTTCTGCCCTTCTGAAGAGTACTCAGCAAGGCATTCAACATTCATTTCAATTTTATCCAGAAAAACGGCTTTTCAGAAGCAGCTCCTTTGTCTTGGAACATCATATTAAAAAAAGATTCTAATACAGAAATGGGGAAACAATACTACAAGTGACCTCCAGTTCAATTTTCTTTTTCTCTGAAAATTCAGTTTGACTTCTGTCAGCTGAAGGTACATATTATTCATCAGTTTATTTCATTTTCAAATGCATTTGAAAGAGCGGCTGGGAGGAGATGTCTGCTCACTTTGCAGTCAGTGGAGGGAGAGAGAGGCACTGGCAGAAGCCACATCAGCCCCCACTCGGTGCTCTACCAGTCTCCTCGCCAGGCAGAGGCAGCTGAGACAGCCCCCTTTAAGATTCCTGGCATTCACACAGACAAGCTGACGTTATTCTCATCTTAATTGGAAAAGACAAGGGGAGTGCAGTAGAGAGAAGCCCCCTACCATAAGGCATGCACTGATGGCATTTTTATTCACTTTATTTAAAAAGCCTCTGGACTTCACAGCTTGTTCTCCATGATTCTCAGGAAAAAAAAAAAATATATGTTTTTGCAGGCTGGTTTACACAGGCAACAAGCTTTGACACATAAAATAAATTTCTGTTCCCCTAAACTAAATTTATCTGGTAGCTGCTTCCTTAGCCAATCTCTTGTTCCAGATGTGACCTTTAGTTTTTCAAGCAGGTTTATGGAGCAGCCATTTAATTTAAGGAAATCAAAACACAATAAATAATATTTCTGCTTCCCTAACTGTGACTGATATCTGCCTTGGAGCACAGCCTCGGAGTCACATGTAGGAGATGGACAGGAAGTCATGAGTGGCAGGTAGACTTGGTCCAAAGCACAAGTGTACTCTGGACAGTGTGGTCTGTGCTGGTGGATGAACTTTTTGTCTACCTAAGAGGAAAATTGCACGTGGTAACAAACCCTTCCAAGACATGGATAAAGCAAAAGATCAAGGTAAAGTGAAAAGTCAGTAGGAATTCCCTTGTCCAATTCAGTTTGCAAAGCCTCAAGAAGCCCAGCTCATCAAGGAATTTCTTATCCTATTTTTAAAGCAAAACATTCTGTTGGCTTGGGATAATTTTCTGAGACCAATGCTCCCACTTGTGCCCCATGGGTTTCACAAAGCAGGTACAACACTCACAGTCAGCCCAGAATTTTGGCAGCCTCCTGTTCCCACTGAGCTCTACCTCTCAGTCCTGGCCATCAACCCTGTGATAACCACAATCTATGGAAGCAGAAACATCCCAAATGTAGAGTCTGGAACCCATCCTGAAACACATATTTGAGTTCAAATTTCCATACTAACTTGGCCGCCCATGGCTTGGACATGTGCAGCATTTGCCGGGTTAAGAACTGGCTGGATGATTTGGCCCAGAGAGTCATGGTGAATGGTGCCACATCCAGTCACTAGTGGTGTCCCCCAGGGAGCTGTGTTAGACCCAGTCCTATTTAATATCCTTATTGATGATCTGGGTGAGGGGATTCAGTCTACCATTAGCAAATTTGCAGTTTTATTGTGCTAAGGCTGGTCAGAAAGGATGTGGTGCCGGCAGCTGGGCAGCAGCTGGGCAGCAGATGTCCAACAGAGCACAGGCAGGAGCAACCTTGGCTAAAGAGGTTTGTGTGGAAGTGGAGGTGGTTGGTATCCTGCCTGTGGTTTCCTGCAAAAGGCTTTGTGCCAGCAGGATTGCAGCTCTGGGTATTCTCTATTCTCCCCTAGGGCAAGGAGAAATCCAGCCCCTTATTTTTGCGGGATGGTGCAAAGGAGAGCATCGCTCCCTGCTTGCAGCCAGGCAGGGTTTGGCCATGGTTTTCCTGGTAGTTCATGCAGGGGTGGGATGAGTAAGCAGTTCTGTAGAATGATAACAGGTAGTCCTTTTGGTAATAGTTGGCTGTGAGGAAACAGAAAACAGGAGATTTCTGGGTTTTTTTGAGTGGAGAAATTGTCAATTTGTTTCTACAGTGTAGATGAGTGCAAGTTTAAATGCATTTCTTGCAAGCAAAGAGCTTCCATTGATCTCTGTGTCTGATATGTAATTCTGATTTTTCTTCATAGCAGCACTCCAGCCAGGCCCAGAACACCAGTCCATTTCTCTTTGCCAGGCAGCAGTGACATGGCATACCACTTTCCCATTTGCTCCACAGAGAACATAAATGCTCCATTATTTGCCTATGAAAAAGAGCATCACTTTGTTTATTAGTAGCTGTGTTTCTTGGCAGTTGAAACCAAGCAAAACCACTTCTTATTTTTCTTGCTAAAGCAGAATATATCTGCAGGTTTCTGCTGCCAACAAAATGTTGACCCCTCCC
The DNA here is from genome assembly GCF_000277835.1 of Geospiza fortis. Classification (NCBI taxonomy): domain Eukaryota; kingdom Metazoa; phylum Chordata; class Aves; order Passeriformes; family Thraupidae; genus Geospiza; species Geospiza fortis. Next base: position 2,563,855 of record NW_005054361.1, read on the forward strand.
CATCTCTCTGTGCAGATGCACACATACCCTCTGGACAATATACTGGTAGATGGGGCTTTCCTTGAGAGATCTCACCAGCCACTGCACTATATTTAAATAGCAATCTTAGAGCTGAATAAGGAGTCTGTTAAGTAAAATGTGTGTAAAGAAGCTGACTCTATCCCCTCACAGGTTCTTATAGACAAAAAACAAAGACAATTATTAATACAAAGGAGCACATCACAGTTTTGGGAGAAATAACATCATGTCTTTCTCTAAAGCTTAGCAAAATTCAAGCCTTCACATAAAGTTCATGAACTCATTTTTATGGCTTAGAGACAACATGAACAATAGGGTTGTATTTTTTTACAAAATTCCATTCTACTGGTGTATTTAATCTATATTACTCTTTTTCTTTTTTTTTTTCCCAAGAGGATTATAAGCCATATGTCTAAAGAATTTGTGTACAATGTTTTGGGTGGGATTTCCAGTGTTCCTGCTGGGCCCATTGCTGCAGGAATGATGCTGAAACAGATGGAAACTGTGCTGACAGCCATTGATGTGACCAGTATGCTCCTGAGGCTCCTGACTGCAGGCCTGGGATGTGGCCTGGGGAGAGATGATGGGGGGCAGCCTCAGCATCTGTATGTGCAGGCAGAGGGAGGTGCATTTTCTGGGGAGATGGATGAGCAGTGTCACTGCAAGGAGTCCAGCTTTGTCACAGAGTCTGTCCTTGTCCCTTGCAGTGCAGGCACAATCAGATTTTGTTGACTATTAAATGGGCTCACCCATATCAGACCATTCCCACTCATGAAGCCATTCTGATGCTGAAGTCCCAGAGACTTCAAGGCTTTACCAAATGGAGAAAGAAGAGAAAGACAGAGAATCCTACGCACTGAGCCATGCTTGCACAAAGTGAAAGGCTGGGCATAGTCTAAGGAAGCAACAAACATAGAATCATAGAATGTTAAGGGGTTGGGAGTGACCTTAAAGATCATCTAGTCCCAACCCTCCTGCCTTGGGCAGGGACACCTCCCACTAAACCAGGTTGCTCAATGCCCCATCCAAGCTGTCTTTGAACGCTGTAAGGATTGGGGCATCCGCAACCTCCCTGGGAAACCTGTGCCAGTGCCTCATCCCTCTCAGAGTAAAAAATTTCTTCCCAATATCTAACCTAAATTCCCCCTCTTTCAGTTTTTCCCCCATACTCCTTGTCCTATTGCTGCAGTTCCCAATGAAGAGTCCCTCTCTGGCTTCTCTGTAGGCCTCCTTCAGACACTGGAAGGTTGCTATGAGGTCTCCACACAACCTTCTCTTCTCCAGGCTGAACAGCCCCAACTTTCTCATCTTGTCTTGCTAGGGTAGGTGCTACAGTCTCCCTATCAATTTTGTGGCCTCATCTGGACTTGTTCCAACAGTTCCATGTCCTTTTGTCAAGTACCCCAGAACTGTACTCAGCACTCCAGGTGGGGCCTCACAAGAGCAGAGTAGAAGGACAGAATCACCTTTCTTGAGTTGCTGGCCATGGTACTTTTGATGCAGCCCAGGACTCATTTGGCTTTCTGGGCTGTGAGTACAAACTGTTGACTCATATTGAGTTTTTCATCAACTGTCACGGAACTGTATATGTCACTGCTGTGATATACATCTTCTCAGCACTTTCTAATCAGTTTTTTTCTTTCCCTTCATCACATCTGTTATGCTTTGCAGAACATCAGAGAGTTTGAGTTTGCCTTATTCACCCCACTTGTACTCACTGGCATTAGCTACTCCCTACCCTGATCCTGGATGGCTCCTTGGCACCCAGACCCAGCTGGGTAGCACCTTGTGTGCCTCCACTGCTCCCAGTGGGCTGCCCTGGCCAGGCTGGGAGCCCTTGCACACTCCTCCCAGTGTGGAACTCACCTGAGGGAGCCTTTTCATGTGGATGCAAAAACAAGACTGAAGAACAAAGGGCTGCAGCCAGGTCAATGTATGAAGCATCTCTGTATCCCCCTCTCCTCTGGCTGTATGAGGTCTCTCCTCTGATGGTGTGAATTGCCACCTCCTCTCTTACATGGACATGCTGCAGCTCTCATGAAGACTGAAACCTGATTGACAAGCAGCCTCCTGTTCCCAGAGGGGTAATGTGCCTCAACATGAGGCAAATCACAGTATGGCATTTGCCTATCACCAGGACAAATTTGTTGGCTGCTCTGTCAATCCTGCTTTTCCTCAGAGTGGCAGCTGCTCTGTGTTCTGACAGAGGTTTGGATGAGGCAATCTTTGGCACAGGTCTCTTGACACTGCAGACCTGAAGGGCTGTCACTGCCATGGAGGTACAGGACACCTTGCTGCAGTTCTGCTGCCCCCTCTGCTGCCCCCCATCTGAGTTACTTGGCTCCCAAAACTGCCACTCTGCATTGCAGCCTGTGAAGAGGATGATGCTAGAAAACCAGATGAAATAATAAAGGAAGACAAAAGAAACTGCTCTGCTCACCACTGACCGCTCATTTCCTGTGAGTTTTGGAGATTATATACAGATTGCATATATATAATATCTTTGTCCCTGGTGGCCATCTACTTCTGGAGAGAACCAAAGGCTGGGGCTGTTCTTTGGGTTAAATTTGGAGCCAAAGAAAAGAGGTGCAGGATGCAGGGTGGTCAGAACCATAAAAGCTTAAAAAAAAAAGCAAGGGAGAAGCAAAAATTGCAAGAGAGAATGGCCTGAGGCTTTTTTTGGTTCATAACCTGATGGCATCTCAAATGGTGGTCAGGGAGTAGCTCAATGAGGGGGTGGCTCAGGGCTCAGTCAAACTTTGGGAAAAAAGAACTGACTTGGGAAAACAAAGCTTTTTATAATTGAAATTACATTTTCTACAGGAGACAGAGTTGGAGGAATTTCCTTGTGCAAGGACATCTCCAGAACATGGCCAGTTTCCCAACACTTTGTCTGATGAGTCAAAGCAAAATAAATCACATTTGATAAAACAACCCCAAAACACAGTACAATCAGAGCACTGTTTACGTTAACAGTGAGGCAATTAATAGCTTGCACCAGAAACAATTGACCACAACTGAGAACATTCCTGTCCTGTTTCAGTCCCTACTTCCCCAAACCCCAGCACTTCCTCCTGATGTGCCATGCCTGCTCAAAGGCTAGAGGAACAGCCCAGGCATGGTGCATCTCTTAAAATGTTCTCCCCCATCTCCCCCAGGACAACTGCAGCACCAAGGACTTGTCGAGCTGATCCTGCAGTGGCTGCAGTTCAGACAGCCCTGGCCTGCATTTGGTCTGTGGCACCAGGTGAAATCCATCTCCTGGCAGACAGAGTCAGTGCATGCTTTCCTCTCAATAGGCTTTTCAGAGAAACCCTTTCATTTGGCTACCCCTGTGAGCACAGCTGTTCTTTTCAAAGGTTTGGGCTGAATACTGCTGGCTGAAACATTCAGTCTGAGCTGAGAAATCCTTAAGATCCTGCTAGACCTGGCTTGGTCTCACACTCCCACATCTTTTTCTCTAGCATTTTGCTTATTTGTTTATATTGAAGATTCACTTTTGTTACAAGAGGCATCTCAAAGTGCTTTACCACTTTGCAGAAGACATCTGCACCCTCCCATCTGCCACACTGTGCTGCTTGTGTACACATATTTCAGCACCAGAGTATGAGCAAGCAGGTGGCCAGCAGCAGCAAGTCCACCCAGAAAAGGGGCTCTTCAGCAGAAAGTCAGCTGTAGGCCACATTCTCCAGCAGGGGATAACATCAGGGGCTCTGTGAGTCAAGCATTGGTGAACCGAGACAAAATCTTAATATTCCAGTTCCTGCGCCATTTCATAACACCTCCGGCCATCTGTCCTTTGGCAAGATCTTGTGGTAAGTGCAGTAAGGGCAAACAATTCTTTATGCAACAAGGGCTGGCATGCTCTTCCCAAAACTGTTTCCCAGCTCCTAGATTGCTACATTTACCCCAAGATAGCTTCAGTCACTCATGCTACCTGTCCTCTTCAATCCACCTGGCAGAGGCATGTTCTTCTTCTTTAGTGATATTATGCTCAACCACTGTTGTGTCTTTCAAGAAAAATCAAGTTTGTGAGCTGGGAATTGTGGGCAGCTCCTTCCCACAAATTAAAGGTGAAAACCAAAAGGCAAGACGCTGAAGGCAGTAATGCAATTAGGAGCTGTTAGCACAAGTCTCCAGGCCTGCATAAAGGTGAAATAGTCTAGAAAAATTATATCCTTGGACACTTTCCCTTTTCAAATTATTCCTTACTTAAAACAGACTTTAAATACATTTGTGGATGATAAGGAAATTCAGGCTAGTTAATCATGGATGACATGATGAATCCACACAGGACATAGAATTAACAAACATTTCCTTCTTCAAAACTGGGATGTGATCCCACCTATCCCTTCCCGGTCCAAAGAAGCAGCCCCATGGTGTCTCAGCACAAGGGAACACAAGGCTTTCAAGTTCCCCTGCAAGGCTTTAAGACTCAGAGAAAAAACTTTTGAATTTTGCTACATATTTTAGCCACCACCCCAAGTGACCAGAGCTACTTCTGTACATGTCAGTACCTCTTCTCCAGCAACTGAGCTGACTGAGGTGCCAAGAGCAAACCTTCAGCCCTGATCTTCCAGCAGGCACTTGCAGGGCTGCGCAGTGCAGTGGAAACAAGCATGCATTTATGAAACCACCTGGTGTGGCTGCTGAGGCTGCTTCTTCACTGGGGAAGAGGCAGCCAAGCACAAAGGATGTGGGAAATGCAAAGCACTTGGTCCTGGGGGTCTGGAGCAGCCTGTCTGTCTTGGAAGGCATAGCCAAAGCACTGTGTAGTCATGGCTGTGTGAAATGCAGCAAGCAGACTTCGTGAGCTGCTCCTGAGCTTTGTGTCAATACTTGTGTAACTCTGCCCTAAGCAGGGTCAGGACCCTGCACCAACAAACTCCCTGTTCAGGTCTGAATGCCAGAGATCACCAGAAGTGTAAACCCTAGCTCTAAATGTGCATTCCCACCTCAACCAAAATTGAAACCTGCATTATTTTAGAGTAATGCCTGTTTTTTGTTCCTTTTTGTCACAAACTACCTCTTCTTTTCTTGAAACAAAATGCAATTCTCCCTTACTTTGGAATTTCCCACAGCACCAAAAAGGCCAGCTTCTGCTGAGCCCTACACAAGATGCTGCCATCAGTGGTGTATAAAATTTGCAGTAGCACTCTGTGGTTGATGCGAGCAAAGTGAGGTTTGCAGAAGGAGGTTTTTAATGACCAGAAATGACACAGAAAGAAAAACCAGGATGCTTGCAGAGCTTATCTGCTGGTAGAGGAGCCTCAGTGAGTCCTTCCCTTTCATGTTTTCTTCTATGATTGAGATATCAAATATCTCAGCTTCATGCACCCATTGTCGCTTTTCCCACCAATATCTCTTGTTCCAAGCAAAAGATACAACCTGTTGCTGCAGGTGAAGTCTAGCTGACTCGGCTATTAGGAAGAAATTCTTCATTATGGGCATGTTGAGGCACTGAAACAGGTTGGCCAGAGAAGCTATGGATGCCCTATCCCTGGCAGTGTTCAAGGCCAGGCTGGATGAGGCTGCGAGCAGCTTGGTCTAGTGGGAGGTGTCCCTGTCCATGGCAGGGAGGTTGGAACTAGATGGTCTTTTCACCTCAAACCATTCTATGATTCTATGACTCCAGGTATAACACAGCTCCCTAGAGGACATGCACGTTGTGGGAGGCACCCTAAGATCCAGAATGATTATTGGGATGTTAGCTTTGGTAGCCATCCTGCTTGGCAGCAGCCCACCCCACTCATGCCCTTCAGCAGCAGCTCTGTGCTTCTCTATCCAGGGTAAGGCTATGTGTCTGTGTAAGTTTGACTGCATATTTATAGATATTATTATCGGGGTTTTAGATCTATGAGTGAAGCTGTAGAGATCTGTCTGGCTTTTCCATGAGGACCGGCGGATTCGGCTCGAGCTCCAGGTGCATTGTTCCTGCAGTGCCTGCAGAGGGAAGCCGGCTGCGGGAACAATGCATTGGCCACGGTTAGCTATAGGTGGCATGCTTGAACAGGGTAACCCTGCCTTCTCTCGGCAGCCTGAGAGATCCCTGGTGAGGGACCTGGCAGTCATAGCTCTCCTCCAGAGGATGGATTAGATGAACATCTGCTCTTCAGCAGGCAGGTGCACCCACACCTACATCAGCTGCTGATAAGCAGAGCTTCTGGGAAGACAGATTTGATGAGGTCTTGCATGTGGTTTCAGGTGACCCCAGGTGCCTTGTGCTATTTGCAGGGCACTGGAGTGCTGGTGGTGTGCTGTCCATCAATGCTGTTATGACAAGATCTTTTGTCTCCTTCTCCACTCCCCTACTCTCCTCAGTCATTCTCAGTGAGCCTCTGCAGGACTTCATCTCCCATCCAGTCTGGAGCTCCATCACAGCAGCCTGGAAGCTGACTGCCTTACTGCTGCCTCACCTTCTCCCTCCCTGCTGCCTTCAAACCACCTGGCTGGGATATTTCTGGGACCTGTGGTTTTCCCCAGAAGACCAAGTCCCTTCTGGAGAGCACATGAGTGACTCTAAGTACTGCATGCATATGCATGGGTAATTTATAGTTCAGTTTGTGAAGCCAGACTAAAGCCTTGGCAGCAATAGTGTATTTTCAGATATACTGGGAATGAAAATATTTGGGGTTTGTTCTTAGTGAAAAAGTAAGAAAAACACCCACGCGTTTGGGACCAAATACTTCATGAGGGGTAGCAGAAGGGCATTCTAATTACCCAGAGGTTTTCTTGTTTCTAAAAGTGCAAGCAACATTTTCAAGAAAAACCACAAGAGCAGAACATGAAGAAGGGCAAGCCTTGCATTTAGAAGATGAAGTCTTGGATGCCAACTTTTCACAACACTTTTATTTTCCAGCTGAAGCTGTTCACTAAATGCTCCCCACTTCCCAAAGCTGCTGGAAATGACTCAGGCATGCACAGGGCTGGCAGGGCACAGCTGTGGCTGGGCAGGGACAGATGCTGCTGACTCAGTCTGGGCGCTGCCCCATCTCCTCTGCCTGCCCAGGCTGGACTGGCACCTCTCCAGGGCAGGGACCCCTTCTTTGAGCAGGTGAAGACCACCCTGGCCCGATGGGAGGTGCAAGGTCCCCTTGCTCCAGCATCCAGGCCACGCATCCTTGAGCCTCACTGGTCCCCAGCTTGCCCCTGGGCAAGAAGAATGACAAATTGTTTCTAGAAGCTTCACAGTGTTTCCAAAGAGGAGTCTCAAACGAGAGGCACCATATACCCAAGTGTGATGGGCAAAAATACTGTGGTTTTGCTTGAATTTTAAATAAGAATATGGAATTTTTTCATCACATCTCCCCCACCAACAGCCACTTTCATATGTCATCTGATAAAAATGCCATAATTTGATAACATGGTAAATAGGTTTCAATGTTCCCTTTCTCAAAGATACCCTCATACTTTGTCCTATCTTGGCTTCAACCTGGGTGTATCCATGCTGCTGATTAACCCTAAAGTTCTTAAAATACTCTTAAATTTTTCTTATATTAAAAAACTAAATTTTTCTTAAGACATTCTTTAAAATTATTAAACTTATTCTTAAATGATTCTTTAAAATGGCCTTAAACAGCTCCAGAAGGCAGGTGATAGAAGCATGCAGAAAACAGCAGAAAGAATCAAAAGGATTTTATCAAAACTGCAGTCATTAAGGCTTTTTCTACCATGTAAGGACAGTCCCTTGGCTTCAGTGGTACTTCCAAGATAACAAGTAAATGACTGTGCTACAGTCAAATGGAGCTCAACAGGAGAAGAGTTTAGACAAATTGATGAAATACTTGATGTGAACTTCTAGTTACCTCTAGTGGCAGGTCTGAATTTGTAATGCAGACGAATCACTATTTGAAATTAAGGTATTTTTGTTTCAAACCTTCATCAAGGATTTTGTAAGTCTGTCCCTGGAGGTGTCAGAGCAACAGGGTGTAACTGTGTTCTTTTATGCTGAAAGAGCAATGTCTAGCCTTTTCTTAATGATGGAAGAGGAAAAGTGACAAAATTTGCACCCTGGCTTGTATATCCTTATAAGATGTAAAGGAAATTCAGAAATTTAAATATGGGCAAAAAAGATGGGGAAACACTGCCTGTGTCATGGCAAATGACAGATTTGACTGTTCTGATTTTCCTGAAGCGCTCTACAGCTTAGTGTGGAGATCTTCTGATACCTGGAAAAGGAAATATGACTAATTGTGGAAGTGGTTTACCTGAGTGTAGATTTACCTGAGTGTAGAATTAATATCTCTCTACCTCAAATGGCAAAGGAACACTTTGAAGAAAACATGTTTGTTAAACTTCTGAGTTTATTTCCACTTCAGAGCTGAGGAAAGCATTGACCCCAGGGAGTCAGGGACTTCACCTACTAAAACCAGAATTCTCAATCACAGTAGAGCTGAGGCAGAGAGTGAGCAAGCTTGAAAAACTCCTTAAAATGGCAGCAGGTTTACATCTCCTGCTGCAAGATGCCAGCCAAAAATAAAGCCAAAAACAAAGTTTCCTGAAGAAAACATCACCAAAACAGCTTCTGTAACACTCCAAAGACCAGTCTTGGCCAGCCCTAGGGTGGGTTTTGCATCCCCTGGTGAGATGAAATATATGCTCACACCTCTGTGCAGCTGTGCAAAAGTCAGGTGGCACAGCTTAAACAGGTTTAAAGGAAAGTGAGTTCAAAACCTTTGCCAGCAATGACTGAGCACCCCATTTTGTTGCTTTAGCACAGCAAGGGAGGCATTTGAGCTGCTGGGAAAAGAAGTTAGGAAGCTTCGTTTGACCACGCACAAAATTGATGTTCATGAGCTGATCTAGCTAAAGCACTACAAAACCATGCAAATGAAATCTCAGTTTAAGTCCAGTTATGTCTATTTATGTATTTCTGCACCAGCTTTGTGCCTTTCTCATCAAAGCAAGTGAAATTAACATAAGCCACATTTACGTCAGCTTGAGTAGAACGTTTTGTATGCCTGTTTCTCTAAAACCTGCTTTTAAACTGCATTGAAGACAAACCACCATACTCATCTTTTCTAGAAACTTAGTCAAAGCACCACCACATGTTCCTGGGGCAGGGACTGGTACATTTTTATTTACTTCCTGCACTTTTACTGAACTCAGTATGAAACACCTCTGGAGCACCTCAGCCAGTGCTTTGTGCAGTAGCCCTGCTGTGGTCAGTGGAATTGCACTTGTGGGACTAAATTTGGCCCTGTGGGTCACTGTCCAGCTGAGCTGCATTGGGAAAAATGAAAAGGGAGAAGAAATATGCAAGGGTGAACAGGCATTCTGCTGTGAAATTGGAGCCATCATAATGATTTAAAATATTTATTCTTAATTTTACTCTTGGAAAATTAAAACCAGGCAGGGAAAATCTAGGCAGGGACAATCTGGACCTTCATGCATCTTCCTCTTCCCAGTGCTCCTCTTGCAATTTTAGCTCTGGCCCTCTTTTTCCCGCAAGTTGTTTTGCAACCTCTGCTCCTTGTTGCACTGTGTGCCACAACACAAACAGCCCCATGATGACAATCAGGGGCTATTGCATGCATGATGGTGAACAGCCAGGATAGTTAAATAGGGTGGGTTTTGGAGTCAGGACCTCATCCCAGTAGCTGGTTCCCAATCCAGCTGCATTACCTCAGAAAACTAGTTTTGTTAGCTCTCTGGAAAACTCTCCAAAACAAGAGTAATGCTAGAACACAAGCTTTGCTGTAGCTGACCCAGGTTGTCCCATCTTTTCCTTCTTTAGTTAATTTGAGGATCAGTTCTGGAGCCCCATGTCCTGTTGCTTTTTGGGGCTGTGACTGGATCCTGATGGAGGCGTGAGCTGAAAATGTCCCCAGAAGGCAAAAGGCAAAACTCCTGTAAAGATTTCCCTATTCCTCTCTTCCTGAGACACAGCAGCTTTTTTTTTTTTTTTTTTTTTTTTTTTTTTTTTTGAGAAAATAACGTGTCTTTAGGGTGTCAAAAAATAACACTGCAGAATGAGCAGTTGAGAGTGAGGTACAAGGCAGGAAGACAAAGAACTTGGGCTAAGGTGGATGGGGGGAGTTTGGCTGCTTAAAGGATTGTCTGCACTCTTGGTTACCATGACCTGGTGCAGGTTCCCTGTCCTCTGATGAGCAGGTCTGGTCCTCACAGTACTTTGCCCATACAGATTTGGAGAACTACAGGGTAGTGGGAGAAATTATGTGTGTTTTGGTGGTTTTGCCCTGTTTTCTGGAGGGCATGTGAGGAGGAACTGACAAGAGCTGGTAGCAGAGCAAAAGGCTTGTGGAGTCCTGCCCCCAGGTCTGCAGAGGCAGACAGCTGCACAGCTGCTTGTGCACATGCCAAAAGTGGCAGATGTGGCCATGCCAAAAGTGGCAGCTGTGGCACACAGCCAAACTGGCTTTGCACAAAGGAGAACCAGCCACATGCTGGGGGCCCAGATCCCGCTCTCTGCTTACAGCAGGTAAAGTTAAGGGTTAGCTAGTTGCAGAATTACAGCTGCACACCCAGCTGGCAATGGAGGTAGCAGAGCTTGATTCCTTGGGTCAGTGTGGTGCAGCAGAAGAGGAAGAGACACTGGAGCATCTGAGGGCACAAAAAAAGAAGTTTGGCAAGATGTTCATCCTCATTGCCTGCATTTCATTTCCTTCTCAGTGCTGCACTGACCATTCTGCCCTGTCCCTGGCTACCTGTGGCCTCCCTGGATCTCCCCTCAGCATGCCACAGGCTTGTGCTCCATTGCTGAACCCGTGCTAGGGAAGACAGACAAGCAGCGGCATGCAGGAGTGAGGGGCTGGCACAGGAACCGCTGCACTCAATGGACTGTCACCCTGTGTTGTGGAGATGTCCTTTGCTGGAGGGCTGTGGGCAGCAGAGACAGCACCAGGCTGCATTTTGCCGTGGGCTGGTGAGCCCCAGAACAGGTGCCATACAGCTGTCTGTATTCCTCCTTTGGCTCTTCCCTGAGTACCTTTATAGCCCTTGCCATCCTGTGCTCCAGGCTGCCCCTGATGTCCTGTGGTGGGGTCCAGCAGAGATGAAAGGACTGCTCAGAGTAGATGTGACACAGGGAATGAGGCTGTGCAAATGTAAAAACCCCTAACACATAGCTGTCTGAACTGAGGAACTCACACCGTGCTTCCTACTCTGGCATTGCTCCAACATGGAGTATTTTGCCCGTTTTAATCATGTACCATGAAATCTGTAGGCACTCTAGGACCACATTCACAATTAGAGACAGAGAAGCTGGGTAACAGCTGCATAGCCAGGGAGACAGCAGCTCACATACAGAAACACTCTTCCCAGAAAACTGGACTATGTCTGACTATTTGCTTAGGGGGGGAACCTCAATGCCCAAAGGCAGCCAGTGCTGTCCCCATGCCAGCTTCCAGCTCCATCTGGGCATCCCTACAGCCTCAGGAGGCAGCAACTGCTGAGCACACCACAGCACTGAAAGCTGCTCCCTCACGGGCTCCTGCACGGTCCTGCTAGAGCGCACGCTGTCGGCTGAGGAGGAGGAGGAGGAGGAGGAGGAAGGCACTGAAGCAAAGCCAAGCTGAGAGGTAGGTAATGATCCAAGGCATGGCAATTTGTTTTACCGACCAAGCACTGAGGAAAGCTTTCCCAAATCCTGGCACTTTGCTACAAGGGGGCTGACCAGTGGCAGTATTTTATCTTTAGGACAGCCTGTTGTTTTCTTTCTGACGCTCCTCTGTTGTTTCTTTGGACTCTGGGAAGACTAATTGCTGCTCCTGCAGCTGGCTTTGCACTGTCTTGGAAGAGGCTATGTTGAAGGTTGGTCACTTCTTCTTCTTCTTCCCTGGCTGATTCCTGTATTTTTGCACCCATGGCTCTGGATAGGCTGGTTCATCTGTCAGCTCTGCAGCACCTTCTCACCTTTGGTGATCCAGTCCCTGTAGTGTCTGTGCCAGGATGTGAAACACAAGCATGCTGGGGATGCTTTCAGCTCAGGTTTTCAGCTGTGTGTTCACACTTTGGTAATGGCCAAAGGGCTGATGTTTTCTCTCCTGTGTAGTTCTCTGAAAACACTTCAAGTGAAGCGTAAGACCTGTGTGTTCCTCACAGCTAGCAGAGTTGGCTGCTTTTTATGGCAGGCACGATTTTCTCTCTGCATGTAGCAATTCCCTGCCCTCTGTTGTCACAGCACAGGTAAGCCTCCTCCTTGCAGTGCAATGTGCACTCGGTGGCCACGAAGGAGCCACAGTGGGACGTCAGGGCAGCAGTAGGAAGCAGCTGCCTGCCCAGCTGCTTCGTCCCCAGAGCCTGTGGGCTCACTGCACCGCACAGTGAGTCAGTCACGTTGCTGATGCTGCTGAAAACTTTCTGTTTCCTGGAAGATTGGATGCCCTTGCTTTTTGAATAAGATTGATTTTCAACCAGAGCAGGCAGAGCTCCCTGCTGTGCCCCTTGGAATGCTTCAGGACAGCACAGCCACGCTGAAGCTGGAGCTGTGCTAACTGGAGCTATGGCTGTTTTGCTAGACCAACCTCTCTGAATCCCAAATCCCTTCGAGCTTTCTCCATTATTTTTGAATTGGTTGTGTGATTTTTTTTTCCTCAAAGAGTTTCTTGGAGGATCACCAAACACCCTTGGGATCATCAGGATGGAGGGTGCTGAATGCTATTTCTGATACGGTTGTGTAACACCTGAAGGCCATTTGTGTGATCTTGTTAGCCACCAACACCTTAAGACAGACCACAGCTTAGAATTCTAGACATAAATTTAACCAAAAAACAACTTTGTATTAAAAGCAAGACTGGATGTCAGACTTGCAGATATTTCCAGGGCTGAGTTTTTAACAATCCCAGTGATTTAATGATGCTATTTTGTCACAGGGTTCTAGAGAGTCTGGAGACCAATGTGTAATTTTCCTGAGCAGTCACTTCCTTCTTTTGTGCAAAGAGGTGTGTTTTATACCAACCTAAATGGCAAGAGCATTAATGAAATCACAATGGGAGCACACTCATACTCTTGAATAGCATGCCTTACTGGGATGTACATTAAATGTTAACCTCCCTTGGTTTATGTGGTCAGCTGCTGATTGATGTCTTACCACATTTCAAAGAGCAAAGAAAACCCCAAAATGTTGTGTCTTTTTTTTTTTTTTAAATAATGTGTTCTCACTTTGTTGCCCTGGACTGAGATTGTATTTTATTATGTTACAGAGAAGAACTTCTGTTTTAAATTTGCTTTAGATTTTCCAAGCTGAAATGAGGCACAGCAGGAACAAACAAGAGTTAGTTTGTTCCATTTTCAGACCTGTTTTGCTGATAAAAGTCCTAAATAGTTAAAAAGACAAGCTTACTTTATCCCAGCTTATGGTAACTATCACTGACAAAGTGAGGTACAAAGGTTTCCCAGTGCTGACTGCCCTCAACTGGGGTGCTCACCTCATGCTGGGCCCTTCTTTAAAGAAAGCTGAAGAGTTTTCTTTAAAGAGTTTTCCAAGTTTGGAATCACTCACTTTGCACATATTTGATAGAATAAAGATAAAGCAAGCAGACAGCATTTTGGATTAAGGAAACTTAAACATCCAAACCACTATTTCTTTGTTTGTGTTGAGCATCATTTGAGATTAAATCAAGAGCCTTCTTTTTCTTCTAACAGCACCCAGCACTGTTATTCAACTCTTCACTTTAGGATTTCTCAGATGTCCTTTGCTCTGTCCAAGAAATATGGACACATTATCATTTTTCTTGTCTATGAATTAGGTCTGGTCTTGAGTTACGTCCTGCTCAGAAAGACCTTCAAAAGGTCAATGAAACTTTTGACCTTTTACTCTCCTGCCCACCAACTTACAATGTAGGACATCTTGAATTATTGGTCCTTGGAATTATTTGAGCTTATCAGAAGAGTCAGCAAAAAAAAAAAAACCAAACTGTGTTTTGTAAAAGGAAAAATGAGATTTTATCTATGCAGTGGAAAAGTTCTTCTGCTTTATCCCACTCATTTGAAACTCACACCAGAAAAAAAATAAAACTGCAGTTTGATATCAAAAAGGAAACCTTACCCACACATCTGCATACCGGAAAGTGACTCGTCCTTCTGTCTTTCAACCCAGCTTCTTGCTGGATTTGTTATTTTTTGAACATTTTAGGCTGTATCTATTATCTTCATAGGGCTGTGCATGACCATCCCCAGCCCACAGGAGAGGAGGATGGTGTAGGTGGTGAGGTAGGTGGTGAGAATCTGTTTTACCCTGTCTAGCTTAAGGGATCTTCCTCGCTGCTGTGGTGAGGAGCAGGTAAGAAGGTAAATGCAAAAAGCAAAGTCCTTTCTGTCAGTGCATGGTCAGCCAAAGTCACATTTGCAGCCCCAGGCTGCTGCTGGCAAGCCTTGACATGGCTCCCTGTAAGCAGCAGGGGCTTCATTATTTGCTTGTTCTCTCATGCAGGATCAGGAGAGAGTTTAAACATGGCGAGCACTGATCCCTGCAGGTTTTTTACCTGCACTGCTGCCATCAGCTTAAGACAAGACAGGGGTATCTGATGCAGAGTAGAACAGTCTGCCCTGCTTGCTCATGGTGTGTCTGGACCCTGAGAGCAAGGGCCTTCCCTCTCCCCCACCATGCTCTGGCTCATGAATCCAGCACATCAGAATTTGTGCTTGTTTTCTTGCTTGCAGTGGTGTGGATGGTGGGCATGCCTGGTGTGGGTGGGTCTTTGGTGTGGAAAAGGAGTTCCCATGAGCCTGGTGCCACCCCTCCCTAGAGACCTTTGCCCCTGGATGTCTTGGCCAGAAAGGTTTGAGATTCTCTCCCTGATTTGGCGAAAAGCCCCCACAGGTTGAACACAGCACAAAAGTGAGTAAGTGTCTGCATTCTGCATTGTCAAACTCTTTTAGCCTTATGTTTATCATTGTGACCTGGACCCTTACACTTCCAGCTTTTGCCAAAGACATTCTGATGTTGCCAGGCCCTTTGACTCATCACCTCTTGTAGAGAGGGGCTGAGCGAACCTTGAGGTTTTCAGCACTTGGTATCTTGCACATTTCCTGTGAGAGTTGGCAGAAAAAATGTGTTTCCTGAGATGAAGTAAGCGAAGAAGAATAGCTATGAAAATCAGACCAAAAGAACCTACAAAACTAAGAAAAATAGTAAAGCTGTTCATCAGCTTCCTGTTTACCAGCGACTCAGATAAGGATTTATCAGTGGTGTTGCCAAGCTCTCCTCACACCTCTGCTCATACTGCAGCAGCTTAGGTGTGTGCTACCCCAACAAAGCCTCTTTTTGTGCCCCTGGCCAGGGCAGAGGCCTGACAATGCCACACAGATTTGAGATTGTAGCCACCGTGGTCAAGATGGGAAATGTCAGATGATCACATTTCAGTGCATGAGGCTTTTGTGCTGAGAGAAGCCTGCCAGTGGCAGGGTGCAGGTTTGAATCCAGGGCTCCTGAGTTATCAACCCAGTTTTAAACTACACAGACTTCCCCATTTTAGGAGCATGATTTCATGTGTTTTACCTTTTTCCTTGAAAAATCTGATCATCATCAGGAGTTTCTTCCAGAGCAGGCTCCCGCAGCATAAATGGAGACAGACATGGGCCCTGGTACCCACATGGGGAGTTTCCCGCCCTGAGGCCTCTTGGCCCCTCACAGCCACTGGCCTGGCATGGTCTGAGGCCACTTGAGAGGCAGAAGTGGCACAGCCATTCTGCAACTGGGTGCTACTGGTGCAGGGCCACCCAGCAGTGGTGGTGGTGGCCACCTTTGCTCTGAGCCAGCCTGTCACCATCATATTTTCTGAAAAATCTCCTTGCCCAGGATTTTGCTCCCGGAAAGCTGAGAAGCCCCGGAGAAAAAGGAATACAATATTATCTCATTTGCTTCTCCTTTGTTTTGCTGCTTTGGAATGTGGTTGGAGATTGTTTATCCAACATGTGAATTGTTTTTACTTATTGGCCAGTGATGGCCAAGTTGTGTCGGACTCTGGAGGAGAGAGTCATGAGTTTTTCAGTATTATCTTCTAGACTTCTGTAGGTATCCTTTCTGTATTCTTTAGTATAGTTTAGTTTAGTATTCTTTTACATAACATAGTATCATAAAATAATAAATTAGCCTTCTAAGAACATGGAGTCAGATTCATTCCTTCCTTCCAACAACGGGGGTCTTGGAAAATACGAGACAGTGCTGCCAGTGGCAAAGTGTGGTGGCGAGCTCTGGGCAGCCAGTCAGCACAGAGACCCTTGAGAATCCATCAGTTTATGCCAGAGAAGGAATTATGTGCCAGTCAGTGCAATTACACTTGCTGGGAAGCACTAGAAGGAATTAGCAGGCTGCAGGAAAATAAAAAGAGTAGGGGCTGATACAGATTTGCCAAGAGGCAGCTATGTCCAATCAGCCTCAGTTACAGGCTCATGCCACCTGGCAAAGCAGTGGTATCCCATTCCTCAGTGCTAGCAAGCTTTCTGAGCACCTCAAACAGCCTCTATGTGGGTGCACAAATGCTCAGACAAACTCCTGACTGGTTGCCACTGGACATGAGAGCTGCCCAGAAGGATCCTGCATCCAGGACTGCAGCCTGCCCTTGCACAAACCAGCATTTGCTGCACTTTGCTGCTCTGGCTGAACCTCTGGTGCATGATTTTGCTACTTTTACATATGCCATCATATTGGGAAGGGGTACAAATGTACTGGGGGACAGGATGACTGCTTAAATTGCCCTTGACAGATGGAAAGCCTGGCAGCAATGGGCTGCAGTGCATTAAAGACAAGTGACCACTTCTCCCCATGGGCAGGGTCAGCTGAGGCCACAGACACAGCATGGGGAAGGCAGCACTTCAGGGGAAGGCAGCACTTCTGGGGAGAGCAGCACTTCTGGGGAAAGCATCTGGGTGCTGAAATCCAGCACGAAAGAACTGTGAATCATCAGTGCTACCTGACTGCAGAAGAAAACAGCTACCCCAAACAGACGACTCTTCCAGTCTGCTTTGCCAGTTTGGGGCAAATGCAATGCAAAAAAGACTAAGAAAAATTGGACAGTCACCAATGAAGAACAGAAACTACAATTAACAGTTTAGAAAGCTTCAGATGGAAAAACCATTAATTGTGAGCTGTTAAGACTGAAGGAAAATGTTGTCTTGCAATATTTTAAAATAGTTAGAAGTAATTGTTCCTCCATAGCTAAGGTAAATAACTGGCTCAAATTATACCAGGACAGTTCTGGATGAAGACAGATTTACCAGGAATGAATCTGGAGAAGCACTAGGATGGTTCATCAGGAGAAGCTGGGGGAAAGCAGGAGCTGTAGGAACAGGTGGAACAAGAGCATAGCAAAAGTAACAGTGGGACAGTAGGACACTGCCCCTGCCTTCAAGACAGGGCACAGACTCCACGATCACCCAGTGTCCCATGCAGCCCTGTCTTCTGTGCTTTCTCTGTTCTAATTGATTCTTGCTTGCAGCCTTCTCTGCTCTCCACCCTCAGCCAAAGCCCTGTCAGATGCAAATCCCAGAAGTGCCTGCGCACTGGTGAACCAAAGATTTGGGACAGCAAAGGTTTAAAAACCTAAGTGCTTCATACTGAGGAAAAAAACCCATCAAGTAAAGGACAGATGGAGAAGATTTTTGTTCTCAAAGACTCCATATGCAAGAGATGTGTCTGTTTACTCCTTTGTGTCCCACAATTACCCTGTCGTAACGCCTGGGTGAGAAAATTCCCCTCACTGCTGACACTGCCGTGAATGAGTTACTGTGCTGGGAGTTTTGCAATGCACTGATTTCTGCTAGGGTGAAACCAAACGATTGTGCAAGGCTGCAGCTGTCACAGGCATAATCCTTGTGGCTGTGGTGCTGGCAGCCAAAAGCAGAGAGTGGAGCAGAGTGGGCTGGTCCAGACCTCACCAAACACCTCCAGCTGCTTCTCCTACACAAACTCAGCAACAGTTTTTGGAGGATTCTCTGGCTCACAGCGTTTTTTATTGCACTGAGCATCTGCTGCAGGGGAGAGAGCCAGAACAATGCCCAGTAGGTTTTTCTGGTGCACATTTGCACATGTCTGCATGCACAAGCACTTTGTTACAGTAATACAAATCCACATTTTAGTAGAGGGTGTCAATTTTTTTTTGCTGATCAAGCTGAGAAGAAAGATAAAAATTTCTGCCAGCTCTCAGCAGAACAGACACATCCTAGTTCAACTGGAAAGTTTTTGAAGCTTTGAAGTTTTTGAGAAAGAAGGGTTAGAAGAAGAGGTTATTTATAAAACAAAATGCTATATTTGAAAATGACGCTTTTGAAAATGAAAAATGGCAATGTTCTGTCTGGGTCTTCTCAGAATAAAGTATTGCAATTGTTCTTCATTTTTCTCTTGATTTGAAGGGGGAAAATAATTCCCCCAAACAAGTTGGCACTTTCAGAGATATTTTAGTCAACAAAAATACACTTTTTTCATGTTAAAAAACCCATCACTCAGAATCTTACCTGGTCACAAAGTCTCACTCCCCACCCCCCTTTGTGCATGGGCATACAAATATGTTATTCTCCTCAAGAAAAAGAAGTGAACCATTCTGCCATATGATAGATTTTTACCCCTACACTGACGGTGGTCTGATGAAATGAATTTTCATTAAGGTCATGCTAAGATGATGTGTTGATAGCTGATGCTGATGATAGACCCAAACATTGTAAAAATAACCAAAGCAGGCAAGGATTCCTCAAAACATAACTCCTGTGTGACATTTCTTCTTGTACCTCACAGGTGAGTGCCAGCCCTGGACATCCAGGGCTCAGTGTCCCCCTTGCCCACCCCTGCTGCCCTAAGGAAGAGGTGTGAAAGGGATTCACTGAGGGTGTTGCAATTGGGAAAGGGCAGTTGCTGGTCCATACAGGCAGCAGAGACACTTAGGAGAAGTTTATTGGGACAGAAAGATGGCCAGGTAGAGGAACCTGGGGTGGCACAGTCATCAAAACACTACTTGCCAAGCTGCTCCCACGCTGCAGAGAGCATGCTCACCCTGACCCCTCACTGCCACCTTCTCCTGCAAAACTGAGCTGTCCTCATTGTTCTTCTCACTAACAGTGATGGCTGCTGGTATTTTGCAAGGCATTTCAGCTGAACAACCCAGCATCTCTGAACATCCTATAAACTCCTGTTGCAGTTAATCCTGTTTGTTTTCCTCCGCTGAACTAAATAATCTCTTCCCTCTTCCAATATGAGACAGCAAGGCTTCTGAGAAGTAAATTGAGAGTGAATCTGAAAGGGAAAGGCCTCCTTTTGACTAAGAAACTTATTTTATTTTGCTGTTGAGCAAAGGCAGAGGAAAGTGATCTTCTTGGATAACAGCACCTGACTTGGCTGCTTACCACAGCTCTGAGACAGGTGGAAGCTGAGCATCACTTTGAGGTAAACACAGCCTCCACTTTCTGCATGCTATGACAGCAAGCAGATCCAGGAAATACTTAGCCTTTTCTTGGGAAATCCCCTACCAGGCAGGCTCTCCCACTCTGCTTTTTTTTGCCATATTTTCCTAGTGGCTGCTACAAGAAAGGTGCCTCCCATCCACCTTGGCGAACAACAAAAGCGATACCAGGGTTTGTAGCCTGCACTCCCGAGGCCAAAGCAAGCTCTTGCTGGTGGTGTCTTCTGTGGCAACTACAGTTTCTTTTCTATGTTCAAACTCCATTCATCTAGACCATCTGCAGGAAGAAGGAGAAGTTCTTACAAGAGCAGGCGTAGGGGTTTTGCAGCAGCTCAGCTGACCATTACCCCCAGGCTGAGGAACTGCAGGGATGGCAGGATAAGGAAACCCTCTGGGACTGATGCCAGAGGCTGAGCTGGTGTGCATGGAGTGTCTCCACTGCAGTGAACGTTTCTGGCTGTAGGAGCTGGAGATGTGGCCATGCTGTTTGTCTCACAGCAAGATTCCTTTTGCTTGCAGCATTTGTCACAGTCTTTCCATGTAACACAGGGCTGCAGTGAAGCGTCACTTCCCTGACCCTGGGGCTCTGAGTAGTTTGGAGGAGTGGAAGTCTGCATTACTCCAATGTGCTGGTCACTTTTGGGCTGACAGTGTCTTCAGCTATATGAAGGGTTGCATGGGAGTTTTTCTCACACTGAAGCGCTCTTCTGACAGAAGATAAAACAGCAGAAACTGCAGCTTTGAGTGCAAATAAAGGAATGGCTGTGGTGGCAGCTGAAAGGGAAGTGTGAGCGCTGTGGTACACAGACTCTGGAGACTCCCCAGCCCTGCCATCTGTCTGGGGCTGTGGTGGCTGCTGCAGGCTGACCCTGTCAGCCACTGCCGAAACATAAGCAGACAAAACAGAAAGCTCCTCATACAGCAATATTATTGCTATATTTTTAAACTTGAATGGGGACTGCCTGCACCAGCCTTTTTACAAAGTGGTGATGCCATATAGTTCCTCCTTCTGGTACTCACAGTACTGAGGGGTGCATGGACCCAAAATGGCCCTAGGCTGGAGCACCAGAGATACCCACAGCCAGTTGTCTCTGTTTTGCTGTAAGGTATTTCTTTCCCACAGGAAATCCCATGGAAAGTATTACTACCACAGGAAATCCATTGGAGAGTATTACTACCCCTGATATTAGGGACCAGCTAAAACTGAGCTGGAGGGACACCTCAGGGCAGCAGTCAGGGCTCCTGGAGGAGGAAGCTCTGGGGTGGATTTTGGCTAGGTTCTTAACAAACAGATTTGAGAACTTGCTCCTAAGCTCCCATCCAGCACCTTGGGAACATCCTGAGGCCCTGGGGGGGCATTGCCTGGTGCCTGCTGTCCTATCCCAGGCTATGAGACCCCTGGGTCATGCATCCCCTTCAGCCATTTAACCAAGGACCATTTTACACCAGCTGACTGTTTCTCCTCCCACAACAAGCCTGGTCCACAGCCCCAGTGCCCCAGCAGCAAACTCACTTGAGCCCAAGGGGGTAAATATTGCTGTCATATGGCTGTACTCTTTTATGGTGAGAAAATCCTTTTTCCCCTGGTCATGTCTCCACTTGTCTGTATGAAGCCAACATATCCTTTCCATGATCTTGCTTTACCACATCGAGTCCTTGCACCTCTTTCTGCCAGGGTTTGGCACTTTAGAGTGCAGATGACCTTTATCTTCTCTGTTCCTAACTTACCACTCTTGCTGGTTTACCACATTTTCTTTGTTATCCTCCTCACATGAACTACAAGGGGCTGTGTGTTGGCTTGGCAGAAAATTCAGGTCTGACTGTGTAGCCCCCGTGTAACTCAGGGCTTGGTGTTTGCTACTCGCAGACTGAAAAAGTGTTGGGAAGGATACAAGTCACTACAGCTTGGCTCATAGCTGATGTGAAGGAAATTGGAAATGTGTACCTCTCCTCCTGTCTCCACCAGCTATCTCCCTCTGAGCTTTTAAGGGAAGTTCAGCACACCTGCATCTTGCAGCACCCCATGGCTGTGAACACGCTGGTGGTTATTTATCTCTACTGCCCTTCAGCCCAGCAGGGCTCTGTCCGCCCATGTCCCTCTTGGATTGCCTGTAGGAGAGCCAGTAGGGCTTAGCATGGAAAGAAGAATAAAATCTGTTTGTGGGTTTTTCCTGTCCCCCAGCATAGGCATCTCCTATTAGTTTACATCATTGTAATTCTCTCCATTTCAGCCAACATCATAATTATATTCTCTTCAGTTCTCAAGCCCGCCCCTGTGGGTTTTACCTCCCATCCACCCTCGCACCTGCCAGTCAGAACCAGTACATTTCCTAAACTCATCTCTACTCCATTCCTTTCACTGCTTTTGACTAATGACATCCTCTTCCTCCTTTCATGAATTCTCTTTCTCTGCTGAGAAAAGCTCAGGTTCTGGCTGTGTGTCAGGAACTCCAGCCACCACAGAAGCAGTTGCAGGCACATAAACCTTCCTGAAAGCCAGGTAGGGCCAGGGACTCACACCTGTATATCACTTCCCAAAGCACAGCAGAGCTACTCTTGGAAATGATGCATCAGACTCCACAATTCTACTGTTTTCTCCAGAACACTGGCACCACCACAATTTTTTCCTCACTCTCCTTATGACTCTCCATGCTGTTATCCATGTGCTTTGGTGTGCCCAAAGAACAGCAGCCAGCCCAGCCACCCTCCAGCCATATCAGTCACCAGGCCTGTTCACTTCTCCTTTTGCTTTTGTTCTCTTGAATTCAAGCCCTTTTCCTCACCTTTTAGGTAATCTTCATCTTCTTGCTTGCTCCAGTTTTCTCCAACTCATGGAGCATTCCCCTACTGCCTCTCCCAGCTTCATGCCTCTCTTTGCCTGACTGTACAGAATTGTGGCTGGTAAAAGTACACAGCTGGGAGATTTCCCAATTAAAAATATGCATTCTGAATGAACTGAAATCTTTTTGCAAGATCATAATTTGTGCAGTAGAAAATGACTCAAGAAAAAATACAAGATATTTTCAATTTTAGAATATGTACTAATGTTTTAAAATGCAGAAATGTTTTATTCCTTTATTGGTTTCATGTCAAATTATTGTTCTATTTTTTATATGTATTAATAACTTATCAACCAAACTATTGCAAAAAAGCATATGATGAAAGAAGAAGCCTCTTTAATTTATTAATGTTTTGTTCCTAAGAAATAATGAAAGCTGACTTTATTGATTTCTAAACAAATATAAATAAACCTAAATAGAATAAAGCTACATTATGTCATACTGTGTGTGTATAACATCAGGACATGCTATTGACATATTATTAATAATATAATTAATATCTATAGAATACAATAAAATAAATCTCTGTTGCAACAATTTTCAAAAATCAGTTCTGAAAAAAATAGAATAAGAGGAGCTGGTCGCTCTTGTGTAATAAGACCAGCTGGTTATTTGGAGGTAGGATGATGCCCTGGTGACTGTTAATATTTTGAATACTTCATGGGACAGGTGTTTTCTGACTGTGCTACCAACTAGTGCCAGGTCCTTCATTACCTATGAAATAATCACAGGTAATGTGATTACTCTTTTTATCCTCCAGCCTATCTTCTCACTTTTCTTTTTATCCTCTTTTTTATCCTCCAGCCTGTTTTTATTCCTTTTTATCCTCCAGCCTGTTTTCTCACTTTCCTTTTTCTTTCCCCCTGCAGTATTTACTTTTTATTCTCTTTGAGACTCTTTCACTACTCACTTATGCAGCAACAATCAGTGACCTGTAAAGGTACTTTGGGCTGGAACTGCAACCAAAGAACATGTGAATAACTGCAGTAAAAACTGTGTTTTGGATCTGCCACATACTCGTTTGGGACCTCTTGAGTGAACCTCTGGTATTCCCTGTGCTCTTAAAAGTCAGGAAAATTGTGCCTGTTGAGATTAATGGATTAAAAGTGTATAATTTGTCTGATTTATAAAGCACCACAATGTACAATTTTAGTGTTCCACTAAACATAAGTAATTTAAAGCAACGGAATAAAATACAAAATATCAAACCTGTCTTTATTTCAATATTTTGTCCTTTTCCATCCTCAAGTAACTAAAATAAACTTGAAAAAACCCAAGCAAAGAAACTCAAATACCCCCACTAAATAAGAACTGATTAAAAAATTATGGCTAAGTGGTATCAGTAGCTATGAGTTCTTCTTTTGCTCAAAATACTGATGAGTTTTTAATGGGGAGGGATTTAAACAGACTGCAGGATACAAGTTGTTACTAAGTGAAGAAAATGAAAAACTAAAATAATGCTAACTAAAACTGGAAATTATATATCAGCTTCTGTAAAAAGCTGCAAATTTATTAGGGTGTCTCCTGTGATGGAGACATGTGAACTTTTAAATTTTTCACTTAAATCAGGTGAGGTTGTGAAGAAGGGGGGCTTAGCAAACATGTTCAAAGGAGTGCTACCCATTACCGTGTTAAAGAAGAGAAGTATTTGATCTTTTTTTCACAGAAGGTGCCTGATACCCCCCTCACTCTTTTCCTGTTTACCACAGATACAAAATCTTCTATTTGCCCCAAGCCTATCCTGTGTCTGGCAGCTGCCCATTCGACAGCCACATATCACAGAATCTCAGCTCTCTGAACAAACGAAGTGAAAGCCAAGTAAACCTCCTGGAAAGCCCTGAGCCCAGGCAGCAGGGCACGAGGAGAAGGGGGCCAGGGTCATCTGAGAGAGGAGAGTCCTCCTGCTATCAGAGGTAAAGTCCATCCATATTCGCTGTGCTATTACTGGGCTGACTGCGGCAACCAGGGGACCTGCAGCAGCCACCTCTCCCTTGATGCCTTCCATGAATTGCTTTTTCAGTTGGACTGTTCTGCTGAGTGATGTGGAGAGGGAGGAAAATGGAAAATGTTGTGGCCTGGTTGGGAGCTGTTGAAGGCATTAATGGTGTAAGGGTGGTCTGAAGTAGAGCATCTCCGGTCTCTGTTCAGCCCAGGGAAAACACTTGAATTTTGCTGGAAGTGGATGCTTTTTAGCTACAAATCTTGATTTATGTATCTCTACATATCCATCTACATGTTTGTAGATCTATATAGCTATAACACAGTATTCATTATTTTTTGACTATTTTTTAGTTTTGGTAGTTGGATCTATGCACTGCTTTTAAGAAGTCCTTAACAGACAATTAAGAAGCGGAAGCCAGTGCTGCATCACTCAGTCACAGTGTATCAGTTTCACACATCAAAAGCATTAGCAGGAAATATTTTCTACCTTTATCTGTTGCTGCATAAATATTTGAATATTTATGCCTTATACAAAGTTAAAATTAATAATGCAGATGTCTTAGCTACAGCTAAGAGCTCAATATAGTAGAGAATTACACTGTCAATGTGTAATTGCAGTTGCAGCATGGCTTTTCTCTCATTATTTGTTATTTCTGAACAAGGAATTCTGTGGGGTTGAATGCTGTACTTGTAACAGTTTTCCCTGCATTGCACTTAACAATTGAAACAGTTCTGGTGCCCCAAGGAAAGCTGAGGCAGGTCAGTGAGGCATGAGCAGCATCCATACCTGGAGCAGAGGATAGACACTGGCACTCCTCTGGGCTGTACATACAGATTGTTCTGTTCCCTCCACAGGTGGCACAGCCAGGCAAGAAGAGGTGAATTGTGATTTCTTCCTGTCAGTACAAAAAGTTTTCACTGTTCTCTCTCTTTTTGTATCTCCAGGCAGGAACCTTTAATTCAGGAGAGCATATAGTCCAATTCTATAGAATTAATCACCTCCATTTATGTTATTGCTCCATCTTAACAGCAATGATTTTTACAAATTATTCTTCCTTCCATCAAATTCTGTGTCTTTGAAGCTCTTTCAAGATGTGGTCAGCCTGTAAGCAGGTGCAACAGAGGTGCAGCACAGCCTAAGCTTCCAAATGTCTTAGCAGCGAAAAACCAAACTCTTTTGAAAGAACCATCACTTCTTAAAATGTGAACACTCAAGTCTGGAAACCCAATCTGCTTTTATAGGGGTCATGAACTGACATCTGAAACAATTAAAAGGTTGGCTGAAGCACTGACTCACTCTTGGAAAGCACGTCAGATTATTTTACTATTTTGAGGCTGCCTTCACTACAATTCTTCAGAAATGAGAGAGAGGAGCCACTCCTGCTAATGTTTTGGTTTTCTCTATACTAGAAAACTGAAGTTGGACAGAACAGGCAGGAGAACTAAGCTGCTGTGTTGTGGCAAAAGGCTCAGCCAAGCTGATCACCAGCTGCCCTGGAGGCTGGTGGCAGCTCAGAGCTTGGCACTGCAAGTGTTGCTGTGCAGTCTTGTGAACTTCTTGTTGCTGCAGAGCTTTTTGCATGCAATCCTGCACCCACCCATGGAAAAGTAGCTTGCATGTCTCTGCACTCTGTGCCAGTACCTAGCCCTGATAAGCTCTGCTAAAAAAAGGGTTATGCTGCTTGGTGACAGCTTCATCAGGCAAATCACTTTTATCAGGGTCTTTATGCTACAGGCAAAAAGCTTCCCCACCCCAGGGAGCACAAGAAAATTGAGATCCTTAGGTCAGATAGAGGATTTGTATTTTTTTTATCACTATGACTATTCAGAGATCTGAATTTTTCCCTGTCATTTTCCCTGTCCCTGTAATCGTGAGGGGCTGATCCACTGGCACTAAAGCAGTTTTAGGAAAAACAGAGAGCATCCCAGAGCTCACACTTACACATGTGTAGGAGCAATCAGCAGGCTGCAGAGCAGCCCTTTGGGTGGCACAGCTGTTCTCATCCAGCCAGTGAGACCAAAACTGCATTTTGTAGTCCCCCTCTGCCTGAAGGCTGACCCACAGGCTCAACACAGCCCACACAGAAGCAGAAGCCACCGTGGGAGTGCTGTGCCAGGACAGCCAGACATTTCTAATCTTTTCTCTTTCCTGCACAGGTATCTGAAATGAATCCCACCAGCCAATTTGTTGGCACAACAGAATATGACTATGGGTACGATGAAAACACTGCTCCGTGTAACGAAGGAAACAACTTTCGCAGGTTTAAATCCCTCTTTCTGCCAATTCTTTACTGCCTTGTGTTTGTCTTTTGCCTCCTGGGGAACTCCTTGGTCCTCTGGGTTCTCCTGACCAGGAAAAGGCTGACAACAATGACTGACATCTGCCTGCCGAACCTTGCAGCCTCTGATCTCCTCTTCGTTTTGCCCCTCCCTTTCCAAGCCCACTACGCTTCAGACCAGTGGGTTTTTGGCAATGCCATGTGTAAGATAATGGCTGGCATTTACTACACAGGTTTTTATAGCAGTATTTTCTTTATAACCCTCATGAGCGTAGACAGGTACATAGCAATTGTCCATGCTGTCTATGCCATGAAGATAAGGACAGCCACTTGTGGCATAATTATCAGCTTGATCCTGTGGCTGGTGGCTGGCTTGGCTTCTGTACCCAACATCATGTTCAGCCAGGAGCTGGAGGTCGAGCAGGCATTGCAGTGTGTCCCCATGTACCCCCCAGGGGACAATACCTGGAAGGTTGCTTCTCAGTTTGCAGCCAATATCCTGGGCCTCTTGATTCCCTTTAGCATCCTCGTTTGCTGCTACACTCAGATACTAAAAAACCTGCAAAAATGCAAAAACCGAAACAAGGTCAAGGCGATCAAGATGATCTTCATCATCGTCATCGTCTTCTTCCTTTTCTGGACTCCTTTCAACATCGCGCTGTTCCTGGACTCTCTGCAGAGCCTGCACGTGATCAATGACTGCAAGGCGAGCTCCCAGATAGCTCTGGCCCTGCAGCTGACAGAAACCATCTCCTTCATCCACTGCTGCCTGAACCCCATCATCTACGCCTTCGCTGGCGTCACCTTCAAGGCCCATCTCAAAGGACTCCTTCAGTCCTGTGGCCGTGTCCTCTCCAGCCCTGCTGGAGGTGCCGGGGCTGGACACTCGTTTTCGGCACCCACCCAGCTCTCTGGCTGGTCTGACAGCGCAGGGGTCCTGTGAGCACACCTGAGCCACCTTCTGCTGGGGCGAGGGGCTGGCCAAAGGTCTGCTGTGGTCCTGGAGGTCATGCCATGTGTGCAGCATCCCCTGGGAGGTGCAGTATGCTGTGCCTCCTGTTGGGATACGCTGTGACCGGCCACACAAGAACTTGTGACATCAATTTCCCAAGAGAACCAGTGCATTTATGAAATGGTGACCATACATTGCCACAGAATAATTTTTAATTAAGTTTTAGAGATCCTTTAATACACTTCAGCAAGCAGGCTGCTTCCTCTATTATATATTTTCTCCTCTGACAAAAGCGCCGCTTCTGCCTCACCCCCAAGTATGCTGCACCTTGTGGACGCTGAATCCCTGGGACAAGTGAGTGACACCCCTCTGGAAAGTGGGAAGTGGACAGGCATGGGATTGCCTCATATGGCAAAGAGGGAATCACCTCAGACACTGTCACAGTTTCCCCATTCCCTCAGATCCCAGAGGAAAAACCCCCTCAGCTCAGCACCCTGCTTGTTGTGGGATGGGCCCAGGGGCACAGCCCTGGAATCCTTGGAACTGCTGTCACCCAGAGCAGCCTTTGGTAGTGATGCCTCCAAAACTAACAAAGCAATGGCTCCAGGTGTCTCCTATACTGGTCACTCGTGGAGGCTCCTACACTTGACAACATTGTCCTCAGAGCAGGTGGGGGCTCTGCATCCCCTCTGGAGCTGTAGGAACTCCAATTCTGTGCCTCCAACACTTGTTGCTAAATGTAACCATCAAAAAATGATCTGTAGCTAAGCAGGCTCCTTCTCTTTTCCCAAATGTCTTCATTTTCTGCCATTTAAAAAATGCTTTATTTGAATAAACATTAGCTACACCTTTTTTGTCTTGGTTCTTGATAGTCTGCCTGACTCACAAGCCTTGGTTAGGACAAGGAAACTGAATTTGCATATTTTTGAGTGGGTATCACATAAATGCATCTGATGGGATTGAGAGGCACCCTGAAGCTCTTCAGCAAAACAAGTCTTATCTCCACTTTTCTGCTAAGGAAGCTTTTTTCTCCAAATCCCAGTAAAAATTCACAGGGAAAACATATCATTTATATTGAGGTAGTATTACTGCAAACACATTTTTAAAAGTTAATCAAGAGAACACCTGAAATCAGGGAAAACCCAGCCTGGATATTGTAAAAGATTTTATTTTTTAAGGTAATAAAAATTTTAAATATTTTCCTAATTTTACCTTTCCTTCTGAAAATAGAATTTCATATTTTTATCCTTTCTAAAAATTAAAAAAGGAAAAAATTCACCTTGGTGCCAAAATATTCTTGCTAATAACTATATAGTATAGAAAATACTTCTATTTTATTATAGATAGCATGAGTAACATTTCTAGGCTTGCCCTGACGCTCAATTATTATA
Source organism: Geospiza fortis (assembly GCF_000277835.1). Classification (NCBI taxonomy): domain Eukaryota; kingdom Metazoa; phylum Chordata; class Aves; order Passeriformes; family Thraupidae; genus Geospiza; species Geospiza fortis. Next base: position 2,592,628 of record NW_005054361.1, read on the forward strand.
TTCTTTTACTTCTCAGAAAACTGCTGTTTAGAAATGAAGCTCTCTGTGCATTTCTGTGGGGTTTTTTGGACTGCATAGGGGCTTTAATGATTGAAAAGAAATGTGGGTCAGCATCTCAGGTCAGGTTATCTTCTCTCTGTGGCCAGATTTTGGAGTTTGGATGAAAGTATTTATGTTTAAAATATTCAGTGACACCATCATTTTCCCTGTAGGAAGGGACAGGCAACAGAGCTTATATTGCTTTAACTGATATTTTGAGAAGAAGGGATAATGGAAATGTTGTCTGACCAGCCCTCACCCACAGGCACTTTCCCAATGAGCAGTAAGATTCTCTCCAGGTTACTAGACAAGGGTCAAACTCTGGTTTCTTTCTGTTTTGCTCTTTTTTTTTTTTTTTTGTGCAGCTTCTACTAAAATAATGCTCTGTGTGTGTAAGTGCAGTAGCAGAATTTAGCCCAAATTATATGTGAAACCTTAACCAAAGAGTAAAAAATGTGCTTTGCTGGGCTCACTGAAGAGTTCTCCCCCTCTATCTTCCACTGCTGTATTTAAAAGACTGGTGTTTAAGAATTCAGGAGTGTAGATCCAAGCCTCACATCCTCTGCCCAGGCACAGCCAATCACTCACAGAGGCAGAATGCAGATTCTGAGAACACTTTTTCCTTCAGCAGGCTCCTCCTCTGTATAATGTGGCTGTGAAAAGGAATAGTACATGAAGGTATTTTGGCCCTTTTGTTGTAAAAACTATCAGAACACAAACACACCCAGCATCACCTCAAAGCACCTGTACACAGCAGAGCACCCAGAAGCATTGTGCCTCTTCTCTAAACATGAAATTTTATTTACAATGGTTTGGACAACAAGACTTTATTCTATTCTTCTTATATGTGATGGAAAGAATCTATGGAGACACTAAACAATGTTCAAAAATTTTTGCACTTGTATGCACTAAAGAGTTCTGGAAAAGAGCACTACATTCTCAGGATAATAAAAAATAATGAGCTGGTAGTGCTATTTCTTCAATTATACAATTTTTTTAGGCAGAAACTTGCCAGAAACAATCTACTTTTCTCTGCAGGTGTAAGAATTTTGAAATAAAGTGGGTAGCAGTTTCACTGTTTCCTCAGTTTCAAGGTTCTGACACACAGCAAAATTGGTAAAAGAAATTTTGCAATCAACTCATAACCAGATCAGTTAGTTTTCATTTGCTCAGATGTTGTCAGCTGCAAATACCACTCCAAAAGCACCAAGTAACAGTCAGGTTTAACGTCACCTGGATTTCCTGGGGCTTGGTGTGATACTGTGAATATATCTGCCGAAATAGATAGCTCAGTCTTGTTCCACTAAATTAGTGGAAATGTGATCACTGTTCAGAAGAGGATGGAATAAGGAAATTATTGCTGTTTGTAGAACAGATCTTCTAATGAGATATTGCACATCCAAAGCAATTATTGTTTCTCCAGAGACCAAGCTCTGTTGAAACCATTGATGTCAGATTGACAGTTAAACTACTGAATACCACTTTTCACATTTAGTGACACTTCCCTACCTGGTTCTGAACTGTGTTCTGTGTGTGTTCTGAAGGGCTTGAACTTTCTACCTATTGATTTTCATCTAACATGTGTCACTGACTTTTCTGTCTCATGTTTCTGTCTGTCCTTTTGTAGCATGATGCCTGTGGCACTGTAACCTTACCCAGGTCTGACCTTACTCTACTCCAAGGCCTTTTGGCCAAATGTGCACATCCTCAAAAACATCTCCCAGACCTTTACAGTAAGGGAAGCATACTAATACTGTGCAAAGCACTGCAAAGGAGCACTGACAGTTAGAAAAGCAAAATAATACATATATATACTGCATATTGTGGTGCTATTTGTGATTCCTTCTGGCTTTTCTCCAGCCTATGATTGACAAGTTCAGAGCTTTCACAGTGTCCCTCAGTTCTCTTGACTCACCATTGGATAGCCCAAACTTAAGAAGGTGTGAGACTGAATTTCAGATGTCCTCCATTTTGCCCACTCCCCATATTAGGGTTCTGAGAAATCTGCCACATGTTTGAGAACCACCATTGAATTCAGTGTGGCAGGATACAGCACTCATTGGGAAATTCCATAATATTTCTGGGGCTTGACATCAGAGTTAAAAAGATCCAGATAAGAGGTATGTATAACCTCCTTCTCTTATTTAGTTTCCAGTTATAAAGGATAATTGGAATAGCTAAAATCAATGACATTTCTCATTCATGGGCACACACTGCAACTATTTGTAGTCCTTACACCAGAAGCTTGGCTACAGAAATACACCTCACACCACCTTCTGCCTCATACCTTGTGTGGATTCTGCTCTTCTTAATTATAAATATGTTATAACCAAAATACATTATCCAGTGCAAACCCCAAATGCATTAATAAATTAACCCAGAAGTGAGATACAAAACTTTCTGTGGTTTGCAATTTCTGCTGAAATGACCTCAGAATGCCACTGAGTTCCGAAGTGTGCCTAACAATAATTTTCTTTAAGAACCCCAAAATCTCAGAGGTCTGCTCACCACTCCGGGGGCCCTTAGATGACTCCTGTGCCCAGCTGCTGGCTCTCTCTCTTTCTCTGTCAGCAGTTCCTTTCCTTCTCTTGGCCTGAAGAAGAGAATCAGGTGTCCTCCCTCATCCATCTCAGTGCACTGCAGTGTCAGCTGGCCAGTCCAGTCTCTCCCCCTAGTGACTCAACCTGTTCTCTTCCTTCACACTGATTCTCAAGGTAGCTGACAAACTGTTTTCACTTGTCACAATGTTCTGACACAGATCCTCCAGGTTGTGGCTCATGTCCAGAACCTTTGGCCCTAATTTTTTTAAGCTTCTATCTCAGGCAGAGAAAATGTTAGGTTATACCTCAAGAGAGACTCCCTGATTTCAGATTAAAAAAACAAAGGATGCAGTGGCTTAGACTTCCCTGAAAGTCTTTTCAGTGAAATGTGTGGAGGGAGGGAAGTTGGACGTGCCAGTGGTGAGCACTTGAAAGCATTTAACGTTTAATGCATTTTAACATATGAACAACTAGGAGATAAGAAATGGTCCCTGGACAGTGTGAAAAACAGTAATAGACAGTGAACTTCTTGAATATCCAATACTATTGAAAATAGTGTCACTTGATGAAGTTTTGTAAAATGGAGCACCAGCGTACAAGGTTAACTCCCCAAACAAACAGGCCAGTGATAGGTTTTGAGATTTCAGGTGAAACCAAGTACACTTTAGGCAATGAAAATGTTTTTTTTCCTCGGATTGATGTAGGTGTTTATGTAGGTGTTTATCTCAGCATACTTCAGTACAACTGAGGCAGAAGTATCAGTTTTTCTTTAAATTATCTTACACAGGTTTTCGTTGAAGTTATTTTCGTCACTTATTTGTGGTTTGCTTTCATCTTAATGCTTACACAATCTTTCCAAGAAGAATGACAAATTAGTTTGCATGTGCTAAATGTAAAACAACTCCTGCAATGTGATCTGAGAGCTTTACAAATACAGATGGACTTGTCTTCCTGTCAGTCTTGCTGGGACTGTTTTGCACAGTGGCACAAACAGCCTATCTAGAACCATTCAACTGACTGCAGGTGTGAAATATCTCCCTTGTGACAAAGCTGTAAGCTACCTCTTCCATTGCTTCCCATTATGAGACAGCAATTAGTACTGTCTTGAAATAAAAATATATATATAAAGAGGATACAATCTACCACAGTACAGAAAATATCACAGTCATCCTCTTTTGCTGAGGATGGAGAAGAATTTGAAGTCTCTAGTACCACAGACTCTGTGCATGGTTAGTTTGCTGTGGACTGTGAAAAAAGATTTGATGATTTATCTGAAGTCCTGTGTATTCTTCTGTTTTCTCTATAGAAGTTACAAAGGAAGTGATGTCTCCAGCCATAAACAAAATATGCCAGAAGATGACTGACATCAGATTCATTATGTGTGTAAGTTGGTGTAGTGTGCGTACCAAGCTGGCTTCACGCTGCTGGACTGTCCATGGGAGTTTTCTCAGGAACACAGCAGGGTCTCCCACGTAGGTGCACAGGAGTATGAGGCTAGTCTCTGAGAAGACTGCAGACTATTTGGCGCCATTTGTGTCTTTCAGGTTCCATTTCACTGATCAGTCCTGCAGATACCTGAGAAGCAAAATCAGGGAAGGCTTGCATTTCAGAGATGCCAAGTCCTGTGCCACAAAATAATACTGGAATCTGCAGGCCTATCACAGGACAGGCACAAGTTTCATCAAGGGAGTGAGACACTTAGAGATGATTTTATCCTACTCACCCCAGAGTGACTAATTCTAGCACACAAATTAAGCACCTTCCCTTTCCACTCACACTAAGATCTTCATAGATAGCCTCTGCTGTTGTGATCCTCATGTTCCAAGAATCAATGTGAACATCAAGAACCAGCAGCTGCAACAGATAAGAACCCTGCTCCAGCACAGTACTTTGGAGAAAAGCACTTTACAAACCAGGTTCCACAAATTAGTGGGTGCTGGCAAAATGGACATAATTGTACTGCTTCATCTCATAAATGTGCTAAGGCAAATACAGTAATATCTGTGAAGGACTCAGAGGTTAGCCTGACAGAACCAGAGACACGATCATGAGAGAAAAGCAGAATTCTGCAGCTCAAGAGAGGCCTGGATAATATGCATTAAATAGGGCCTGCTCCTGCACTGTAGTGAAGAGCAATAAAGAGAACCCCAAATAACCAGTCCCTCAGCTGGGAGGGTGCCTTCTGTAAACTGAGCCAAGCATTGCAGTGGGGGACTGAGCACCTCAATGTTTGTGAGGAGAGGTCAACCTGAAGGGCAGATTGCAGTGATACATCCTTGTATCATTCTTCTGTGAGTAATGCAGACTATCTTAAGAATATATAAAACTCTGAGTTTACTTACATCTCTGTTGCCAGGTCTTACTCCTCCAAGGCTCTGTGAAGTGCCCCAAAGCTGTAAGGAAGTACTGTGACACCTGAGCAGCTAATGGCAACTTGCATAAGCCACCAATAGAAATTGTTTTCCTTTTATGTTCCTACCCACCCCCACCACCAAAACACAGTTTTAAAGCTCACAAATGCTGGCATATGCTTGTCACAGACATATTTTATGAAAAATCCTTTTCCTAGGATCTTTTCTCCTGAGAAGCTGAGAGGCCTCAGAAACAAAATGTAAACAATTATTATCTGCCACTGTGGAATGCAACAGTTGCATCTTTGATTGTTTTTAATTAATGGCTAATCACATGGCTAATCATGTGGTTGTTTTAATTAATGGGTAATCACAGTCTAGCTGTCTCGGACTCTCTGGTCAGTCACAAGATTTTATTATCATTCCATTCCTTTCCTTGCTAGCCTTCTGATGAAATCCTTTCTTCTATTCTTTTAGTATAGCTTTAATATATAATTTTCTTTTAATATAATATATATAATAAAATAATAAATCAGCCTTCTGAAACATGGAGTCAAGATTCTCGTCTCTTTCCTTGTCCTGGGACCCCTGCGAACACCACCATGAGGCTTTGCAGCCTTACTTCTGTGCCATGATAGGCAGCACATGCAGTTTTCATGGGCATGAGCAGAGTACAGTTTTCATAGTGCCATAACAAACATGTTCCAGCCTCTGGGTGCATCACCACTTGGACTGGTCTTTAGACCTACCTTTGATCTATTCCTCTTCAGCAATGGGAGTAGACAGCATTATCAGGCTTACACCAGCATTATCAGCATTATCACCTTGGCCCCAAGGAACAGCAGAACAAAAATATTTGACTCAATGTTTTTCCAAAATAAATGGTTTCTCATCACCAAAAACCCTGAAGTATTCATTCAAGTTACCTGAAAGTTTTATCAATGCACAGGCTGGCTGTCTACCCTGAACTTGTCGCCTAAGGCTGTTTGTATCATTAAAGAGAGCTCCCTACCTCAGGTGACTCATGCCAGTCTAAGGTGGAGTAGCTTAAAACAGCTTGCCACGCTCTGCAAATACCTACCTCTGTCCCTTGACTAGAGAAGGAGCCCTCGGATTAGCTAGCCAACAACCAACTAAGGGTGGGAGAGATGATTCCTGCAGCCTACACCTTCCAGTTTGAAGGAGTTGGGAAAGAATTCCCTACTAACAGACCTTGCAAAGGCCTGCTCTGTGCTCCTCCTTGTGCTCAACCAAATTTGCCACATGCCCATCCCTGTAAACTCGAAGACAGTCAGCAAAATGTCCGATGCAAGCTGCTGTGGGTGAGGATGCTCGAGAGGAGTCTGCAGCACAGGTCTCATCAAGATATTTATTGGATTCCTCTTTTAGCACAAAAGATCTGCTTCATTCAATTTAATAATAAAAAATGGCTGAAACACATTGGAAAACTCCCTCAGTATGCACCTTCCCTCATGCTGTCCAGCTTGGCCTGAAATTCCTGAACAGGCTTTGACACAAGGACTGAAGTCAGCATTTTTCCTTCCATGGAAAGCCTAGAAAATTAGATGAACTGCAAGGCCATCTCTTATCTTTGCTACAGTCCAACTGGCATATAGCTGAAGACCAGTAATTTCTATTTAGGTAATCTGGTTGGTAATATTACCAATATTTTTGCCATTAGTGACCTGTCTCCAGCATCGCTTTCCCTCCACAGGAAAAGATACTTCTTCAAGAAAAAAAGGAAAATTATTTCAGTGCCTTTAAGTATATCCCCACAGCCTGACTTCAGTATGCCCATAACATTGTATTATAGTCACAAAAAGCTAGTTTTCTCTTACATTCGGTAACTGATGGAATAATATAAGCATCATGGTTTGATTCCTCTGCTTTAGTTCTCTCAGTGGTGCTGTTGTGACAACTTGTAGAAAGCTCCAGATAAAGTAAGACAGTTTTGTTGCAGATGTCCTTCATTCTTTTTTGATTCTTCCCTTTGGTCAAGCAGTACTTCCCTATTTCTAGAATTTCAATGGATTAGCATACCGAAGTTTCTGTACTCTTTTCTTACTGTTCATTCTAATTTTTAATGGAGAGGGAGAACCTAATTTTAAATGGCAATCTTCTCCTGGCAATGTCTCTGACTCTGGGAGACTTTTCTCCCACTGCTTCCTCTGCTTCTATCTCTTAGGAAGTTATATGAATTAGTTAATGTTTATAAAGCCTATTAAACCCATACAGGAAAGATACTATGACTAAAATCATAGAAATTAAGTCTGAGAGATCCTCTAGTCCTTTTGCAATCACTTCTCACAGGCCATGCTTTCTAGACCAATAAACACAATTTCTTTCCTCTAGATTTCTTCAGAGTCTCAACATGGCTGAAAAAGACATTTTCAGGGGGTTCTGTCTTTTGTAACAGGCTCTATCCTCTATAAGAGGATAGTAATTTGGCTACAGGTCAATATGTAGTCACAGGTGCTTAAAATTAAGTGCCTGATATGAAATGTTGCCTTTCCTTTGAATTTGTCTTCTTTTTTTCTCCTGTATTTTAATCTTGCTCAAACTTTTTGAACTTTCAGATTATTTGCATTACCATTTTGGAAAGAGACCATTCCTGATTTTCAAGGGTTGGAGCAACGGGGGCTCAGGCAGCCTGAAAACACTTGTCCACTTGTCTTCAGTCTAAGCACCTAGATTGGGGGCACAAAGAATTAAAATTCTTTCCAAACAATATGTGCAAAACCATGCTTTTGTCTTCAAGTTAAAATACCCTGGTTGGTCAGGAGTGATTCATTCACCACCACAAGCATCCACCAAACCCATTATGCCAAACTCAAAACTGCTGTTTACCACCCAGGTTATGGAAATAGGACAGAGGTCTTCCAAGAAAGATTTCTCCTGTGATCTTTCCTAAAACTAATTGGAGTTTGGTAACTCCAGAAAGACTCTGAGCAAGGCAGAAGGAAGCCCCAGTTTCTCAAGACAGGGGGAGAAGAAGTCAAGGACTACCTCTACTATTCTCAGGAGATTACACCCACGCGAAGACCCTGGACAGTGGATTCCAAAGGAGTTTCTCCCTTAAAAGCCAAGCCCCTTCTCCAGGTGACACCCTTCCTTTTCATCAGGCAGTGAAAATGAAGTTCTTTAGGCAGGATTTTGGATCCTGAAAGCCAGTTCATTTCTTTACCAGGCATAGCAGCTCATAAAAGATGAAACATGCAAACAAGACTTCTGAGTTAGCAGCCTGTACATTGTGTAGGAAGACATGTCCTGAGCTGTAAAAAAGAATTTCAAATTCAGACAGCAACACAGAGGGAGATGGAATAGAATGGAAATGTGTCTTGGGTCTCCCTGTTATCCACTGTGTCACTGTAGGGAAGGCACTTTCTACTCAGGCTTGAAAGTTTTCAATGGTTTTCTGTCTGTACTTACAGCAAAATCTACACAGTCCCTTCCCTTATGTGATTCCAGCCATCACATCCCTCTTCCTGAGTGCTTCGGCACTCTTTCTGAAACAGCTTTATGAGTCTCTTTTATACTCCCTTTAACACATGTGATCCGGTTATAGATCCCTGGGTTTTTTGAAATAAATTTTTTAGGAAATGAACAAATCCAGCTATAACTGTAGCACAAGCCAGTCTTACTGATTTTCAGGAATACTGTAGGTAAACACTCTGCAGTCTTAGAGAGAATGGTCAAGAGCTGCTGCCAAAAGAGTGCAATTTGAAACAAGTAGCCTTGCTATAAAATTGAAAAAGACTCCATAAGGAGCAGAGAAGTGGTCATATTATTCATAAATCCTGTTTTATAATGATATATGGGACCCAGTGAGATGCATCCCATAGTCCTGAGGGAATTGGTTGACAGTAGTTGCCAAGCCCCTCTCCATGATACTTGAAAAGTCATGGCAGTCAGGTGGAGTCCCAGGTAACTGGAAAAAGGGAGATATTGTACCTATCTTTAAAAAGAGTAGGAAGGATGGCCCTGGGAACTACTGACCTGTCAGTCTCACCTCTGTGCCTGGGAAGAACATGGAACAGATCCTCCTGGGAGCTGTGCTAGGGCACGTGAAGGGCAGAGAGGTGATTCATGACAGCCAGCACTTCTTCACCAGGGACAAATCCTGCCTGACCTACACAGTGGCCTCCTGTGATGGAGTGACTGCAAGAGTGGGCAAGGGAAGAGCTATGGATGTTATTTATCTGGTCTTCTGAACAGCCCCCACAATATCTTTCTCTCTAAGTTGGAGAGAGGTGGATTTAATGCGTGAATTGTTAGACAGATTAGCAAGTGGTTGGACCACCCTGTCTGGAGGGAAGTTGTCAATGGCTCAGAGTCCCAATGGACATCAGTGACAAGTGGTGTCCCTCTGAGGTCTGTACTGGGACCAAGCACTATTTCATATCTTTATTATCAAAGGGATTGAGTGGACCCTCAGCAAATTTGCAGATGACACCAAGCTGAGTGGGGCTGCTAACACACCTGAAAGATGATATGCCATCTGGGGGGGCTGAACAAGCTTGAGAATTGGGTCCATGGGAACCCTGTGAGGTTTAACAAGTCCAAGTGCAAGGTTCTGCACCTGGGTTAGGGCAATCCCCAGTATCAGCACAGGCTGGGGCGTGAACTAATAGGGAAGAGCCCTGGGGAGAAGCCCTGGTGAGCTCATCGATAAGAGGCTGGACATGACAAGTGATGTGCACCTGCTGCCCAGAAAGCCAAACACATCCTGAGCTGCATCCAGAGCAGCGTGGCCAGCAGGGCAAGCAAAGGGATTCTGTCCTTCTGCTCTGCTCCGGTGAGACCTCACCGGGAGTGCTGAACCCAGGTCTGGGATCCCCAGCATGGGAAGGGTATCAAACTGTTGGAGCAAGTCCAGAGGAGACCACCAAGACAACTAGAAGGGTGGAGGACTTTTCCTGTGAGAAAAGTCTGAGGAAATTTGGTTTGTTCGGCCTGAAAAAGAGAAGACTTCAAGGTGATTTAATTGTGGACTTCCAGTGTCTGAAGGGAGCCTCCAAGAAAGGAGAGGAACCTTTTACAAGGGCATGGGGTGACAGGATGAAGTGTAACGGGTTCAAACTGGAAGAGAGTAAATTAAGATTAGAAGTTTCTAGAGCAGGTAGAAATACTTATTGACCTGAGAATGGGATTTTATTGAACCAGCCAGTCTTAACCCTGTACAGGTGGAGTAGTCCCAGCTGGAGCAGAATAAGCTGGCACCCATAAAGTCTTCATCCACCGGTTTTGACCTCATCCTGGAAACCAAGCTTTTTCAGGGGAGAAGAAACTTGCCCCCCTTTTGCAATATGTCACAGGAAGTGCTGTTTCCTATTTTCAGATAAATGTTCGTTCACAAAGAAGAAGCACCCACAGTTAGACCAGCTTGGTGAAACAGTAAGTAGCTGATTTTTTCCTTTATATTTCCATCTAAATGTATGTATGTTTAAGAGAAATTCACTGGGTGGGGAGTCACTGTGCCTAATGACAGTGGTAGTAGAGCTGACATTGAAGAAGAAATAATATCTTTGGGAACAATTGGGTCTTGTAACTACCTTAGAGCTTCGGATAAAGCTAAAAGTGAAAGTAGAGAATTCAACTGGACAATTGGTGTAGAAAATGATAATCTGTTTTTGTACCAGAAAATTATTGGGTCTTGGTTTTGAAGCAGTTCCAGGAGAGTGATAGCTTGAAGTTGCATTCTGCTAAGAATAAAAATTGGTCAGAGATGAAATCCTTCATGTTTAGCCTAAATGCTCCATATCTAAATCACATCTTGCTCTGTCAGATGCAGTTGGCAGGTGTTCTCCATCCCTGTCCTATCCTATCACATGGTTTCTCTTATTATTCAAACATTTAATCTATTAAAAGTGTTATTTCATTATAATTTTTAAAGGGATATTGTGACTGGGTCCTCTTTTTAATGTAATGTCTCTGAGTCACCACATTAGAAAGTCTTTACTCCATACCTCAGCTACATCTCAACGAGGTACCAGTTTTATACCCAGATTGCAATTTTTCTTAATGAGGTTTTACATTAATAAAAATCATCAGTACTACTCTGGAATTTTTCTACTCACACACACGAAAAGGTGAGATCCTCTGCTTGGATAAATGAGATTTACCACTTGTATATTAGCAAAAAACTACAACAGCCTACAAATTCTTTTTCATTTTTTTACATTCTTGGGAGAATTGCACTGTCATTTGCCTGGAACAGCTGACAGCAACAGAGCAGGGGGCTTGAATCTCTCAGTGTAGAGACCCTTGGAGCAATAACAGGACATCACATGATCCTATGGCATATGCTGGCAACCTCCACTCCAAGCTTTTAGCCTTCCATTTTGTACTTGAGTTCATCCTCAGAATGGTTATGACTACAACTGCTGCCTGAACTACTCCAAATTCAATGTTTTATCAGATACTGAAAAAAACCCCCAAACCACATCACAGCAAAAAAACCCCTAACAGAGTACCAGCCCAGAAGTTAGCTTACACAAGAGAAGAGCCTATGTATTCATATACTCATGATTTGGAGGAATATACTTAATCCAGGTCTCAAATTTCTCTTTCTCAGAATGCTAATTTTCAGTGCTTAAGATATTCTTTTACTGTACATTTGTTTAGGTAAGAACACATCCTCCTTCTTTTGTCTTGAGGCCTGTAGACTGACTCTATTTAACTGCAGAAAAGCTCAGAATTTTTGCCTGACTGTCTTTCTGGTTTTGATGGGGAATGTAAACAATCAGATCCTGAGGGCTCACGAAGAATTAAGCCTGCTCTTTTCAGCCCAGAATATATTTTACTTTCAAAGTTTTGCAGGGTTGAAAAAACCCATCAGTTAGGAGGCAAGTAATTTTGAATGTTTCTAATGCTCAGCTGTTAGAAAAGAGGAAGAGGTTTCCCAGGCAAGGTTTAATTTTGGAAGGGGCTCTTTGCCCAGTCAAATCCCAGAAAGAAATCCTGTGGTCACTACCACATGAAAAGTTGTTTTTGAGGGAAACTATCAGTTTAGAGTCTTACACAGAGTATTTAGTTTACACTTCCATATTTTCCTTCATCTTTCCTGGTAACTCAGGAAAAGTTCTTACTTTTATGCTTGCTCTCCAAGCAAGTGCAGGTGTATGTGCATAGATTTCTCTGCACTTTTGCTCCTCCTAGAAAGTCAAAGGCAAAGTTAAAGAGGTAGAGCAGGAAACACTGGGTACCTCTCTTGCAGGGCCTGCTACCAGAATATGTGGTATTATTTTTTGTTATTTAAGTTTCAGTATTACTCAGTGCTATGTTGCACTTCTCTCTCTTCAAAAATGCCCGAGATGCTGCTGACACATACTTTTAAGCTGATTACAAGTCATGAAGCAATTTCTTTTTCTGTGTGCCAGATGCTGGCATTTGTGAAAGAAGGAGAGTGAGGGCAAGGGCAGTAGCACTGTGTTACCTGTTCATACATTTCTAAAGAGAAATCTTTTCTTAAACTGAAAAAAGGTGAAGGGAACTTTGGGAAGGTCATTCAGTTTTAAGATAAGGAGATCCATTCATGCACAGATACTCTTGTAACTTACTACAAGTTCTGGTTTCTGAGGGGAAGCTTTGTCCAAATCCCCTCTAGACCACAGCAGACTCATTGGGCTGTGACAAATGTCATCCCTAAACAAGTCACTGCAGCAACTCAGGAGCTGCTATGCTTGAATGACATGACAATATCATTTCTGATAGTTCTACCAGCACCTAGACATCTTCTAGCTAAAAGTGACACTGTAGATAGCAGCTAATGCTCAAGAGCTAGTGAGGCTTCTCCCAGAGCAGCCTAAATACAGAAATCTGGAAAGACTTCAGGGCTGCACCTTCATTACAAGAATTTCTGATGTTGCCATAAGTTTTCTTTGTTAAAACTTAAAGAAATGAAATTATATTTATTTGGGCTCACAAATTTACAAGTATTCAGCAAACCAAATTTTATCCCATCTAAGATGTAACTCAATGTTCTTTGCATGACTTTTTTTTCCAGGTTCCTGGTATTTGGCCCAATGATTGGCCAAACCTCTCTGTATCTAGCTTCTTCTAACTCAGAACACAACCAGTCCTCCAAGGGGAAACAACAGTAGCCTCTTATTGGACTGTTCATGTATTTAGATACTCCTACATGGTTAAATACATGATAAATTAATAAGTTCTCCTCTTATATGTCTACCTTAACCTTGGCATGTTGCCTACTTTTGCAAAAATCATTCAGAATTTCTGTTAGCAAACAAAACTACCCTGTGCATGCAGTAACAGTGGGACTGTGGCCAGGACAGGGGGCACTGATGGCCACATGCAGTACAGAAAATGCAAATAATTAAGACTTTCTGAATATTCATGTGTAGTTTTGGACAGAAAAAAAAGGAAATAAAATAATTAAATACAAGTTCTCAAATCAGAATTGATCCAATTATGTTTGAACAGCACAAGAGCAGAGATAAACCTGGAGATCTCTTTGCTGTAACACACCTATTTCAGAAGGGTCACACCTAGACAATGTAAGAGCCAAAACCAGACATCATGTCAAGGGCTACAACTTCTGCAGAAGATGCTTCTTTCTGCACAAAAATGAAAATGGGAAATATGGTTAGAGATAAATGAAAAAAATTAAAATCAAGTGCAACCAGTAATAGAATTTTTATCCAAGTCAGTTTTCTAGAGTTCTTTGTGTTTAACACTGCCTGTGTGCAAAGGAGAAGCGTTGTTTAAAAAAGCATCTCAGAAAATATTTTTAATATTTTTTGCTTGTTTTGAAAAGGAGGACCATACAAATACTGTGAGATTTCCTACCAGGTCAGAGCCAGTAAATAAAACAACCACAGCACAGACTGTCTTTCTAGCCAGGGTCAGTGTCAATTGCACAGGGCAAGAGCTAAAATGTGGTGGTGGGAAGGTGAGCTTGGTCTAACTGGGATGGACTTACTTTTCTTCCCAGCAGCCCTTATGGTGATGTCTTTTAGGTTTGTGAGCATAGTTGAGACAGGTGATCCAAAGTGACCAAAAGGATATTCTGTGCCATATAACATTGCACTCAGGAATAAAACCAAGAGCAGAGGGAAGTTTTTTCCAGAGTAGGCATTGCTCAAGGACTGCATCTGCCCTCTTGTTGAACATGACAAGCATTCCTCTTTGTATTACCTCTTGCCGTTTTTTTTCAGTTTCATTCTCTTTCCAGCTTTTTCTCAACCTGCAAGTTTCTTTTCTTCAGCACTTCTGATCCTGCTGTGTGGAAGTGAGGGGGTTGACCAGATGGGGCCTTAGCAGCTGGCTGGGGTCAACCTTTCACAGGACACAAGGCTTGGACAGCAAAGGAGACAAATCTGTAGGGAGTCAGTTAATTTTAGTTTTATTGCTTCCACAATTATTTCCTGCTGGTGTTACGACCCAAAATAAATTCCAAACTTTGAAGTAAATAAAAGTTACTTTCTTTTTATACAGATACAAAGATTCTACAAGGCTAAGTGCACCAAGGCAGGTTTAGATCAAATATTAGGAAAAAATTCTTCACTGAAAGGGATAACAAGCTCTGGAACAGGTTGCCTGGAGGAGTGGTTGAGTCACCATCCCTGGAGATATTTAAAAGCCGTGTAGATATGACACTTTGGGACATGATTCAGTGGTGGACTTAACAGTGTTAAGTTAATGGCTGGACTCAATGATCTTAGAGGTCTTTTCTGATCTAAATGATTCTACAATTCTACTGTACTATGATTCTATATATAGGTGTATGTATATGTATATTTACTCGTGCATATATACACACAAAAAGTTGTTTTACTACCATGTAACCAACAAAATTTGTTTAAGAAAGTTATTTGTATTATACATATATCCACCAAGATAAGAATCCAAATCAAAACTATGTCCTCTGGATCCTGAGTGCTCTGTAATTACGTATCAGGAAAACAGCCTTCTCTCAAACAGCTGAATAAGCTGTCACGAGCTTAAGACACCTCAAAAATTTCACCTGCTGCAGCTCAGAGTGGCCCAAGACATAGTTAAATTGACTATCTACTAAAAAGCAGTGCAGGGCCTGTCTCTCAGTCACTCCAGCCACAGGCTGAGTTTCTTCAGTGACATTTAGACTTGCAGAACTCAAGTGCAGACAGAATGAAGTGGTGGTGGTTTTGAGACTGTGGTCTCTGCAAAAGATGCCTGCAATCACACAGGGCAGAGCACACCACTGAAAAAAGTGCATTCAGGAAAGGAGAGAACACGGGTGCATGACATGAGTGTTCAGGGATCACACAGCAAGCTGGACCAGACGCAATGCCTGAACTCTTCTACATTGGGAGTGCTCTCTTGCCTTTGTCTAAGAACAGGCATGACATTTCCAGGAACAGGATGATTTCAAAACTAACACCATGCCATGGGCAGCCAGCTGTCTGTCATGAAGTATCTGATAAAAGCATTCATGATGGCATAGGAAGACAGAGCAGCCCTTTAAACAGACAACAAGTAGCTCTCTCTGAGTGGCTACCAAAGGCATCAATTGCATTTCCTCACTAAGTGAGCAGGGAGCACTTTTGGTCCTTCTGACACTTCACAAAATCCTCTGCTCAGCTTCTCATGGGACACACAGGAATTCTTCTGTGTTCTCTGGGGGTCTGTGAGAAGACAGTAGTCCTGAGCTTTTCAGAGATCAAGTTAAACAAATCTACGCTTCTGTATCTGGTTCTGAGTCCTACCAGGGACTTGGGAAAAGGGGAGGCTTTGGCAGCTGGAGGAGCTGACACGCAGACCTGTTCATGCAGGGGAAGTCCAGTCCCTCCAACCATTCCTAAACCAAAACAGAAGGGACAGAGGGTTTGCACAACCCTTGCACTTCCTCACTGTTGCCTTACTGGAAACACTGACTGACAAAGGGTGAAGAACAACATCACATGAAGAACTGTAGCGCACACTCTCAGCTACAGTCATATTGCTGCCTTTTGCCTTTGTACTCTCTCTAAGACACTCTACCAATCTGAACTTTGCAGCTCATGAATAAGGTTGTAAACAACTACTGAAACAAGGAATCAAAACTCCTTACATCCCCAAACAGCAGTGGAGAGGCCTTTCAGCTAACAGGAAGATGCCACAACAGAAACAGATATTAGAGGCCACTCCAACAGCAGCTCTTTTGCATTGTTTGCTAAGGTCTTTTTCTGTCTGTTTTCTCTACAGGACCATGCACCAATTTCATTCCAGAGGTATCTGAAACCAGCATACTTCCACTGCCTACACTTGCCCTAGGCTCTGTAAAAGACCCAGTTTGCCTGATCAACACTGCCAACTTTCCACTCTTCAACACGCACAATAGCACAGGTGGGTGTGTTTAGTACTGTCCTAATTCCCATAGGCATTAAGGCTCCCAGAATGTCACTTGAAGCAACCTGAGGAAGTGCTTGAAGTTAGCTGTTTTTCACCCATTTCACAGTGCCTTTGCAGGCACCATTTACACCTGACCAATGCCTGGTCCTCCATGGGTAAGGGCTACAGGATGGACCAGCATGATGAGCAGGTGGCCAGATCCCAATGAGAAGCAAGACTATGCTCTGTATGCCAGGCACAGTGCTCTCCTTGCCTTCCTGGCTTTCTACACTCCTCTGGAAAGCCACTGATGAGCACAAGAGCCCCAAACTACCCACAACTCATTAAATTCATCCATCCTCTCCCTCTGGGTCAGGCAACTGACAGGCTCTACTGAGGAGGAAAAATGCACATGACAATGTACATGTGGGAAATGACACACTTCCAACATGCACCAGTGTGACTCCCCAGATGTATAGATGGGTTTCCTGGGAGCTCGGCAATTTCATTCTCTTTCAAACCTTGACATCATAATGCTTGTGTGCTCATCAGCAAAACTCATTTCAGATGAGAACATCACCATGTTTCATTCTCTTCACTGCTAAGCTTGGAGATTCTTCTAGTTTAATGGTCTTTTATTCCTTTCCAGACCAATACACCATGGGAAATGAAACCACAGACTACACCAACTGGCCACTCACAACAGAATTTGACTACGAAGATTCGACACCATGCATGGGAACTGAGGAAAAGCACTTTGCAGCAAAATTTTTGCCACCTCTTTATTCTTTAGTGGTGATATTTGGCCTGATAGGCAACATGCTTGTTGTCCTTATCCTGGTCAAATACAAGAGACTGAAAAGTATGACTGACATCTACCTGCTCAACTTGGCAATTTCTGATCTGCTGTTCGTATTTTCTCTCCCCTTTTGGGCTTATTACGCAGCTCACGACTGGATTTTTGGGGAGGCGCTCTGTCGAATTCTGTCAGGTGTCTACCTCCTTGGCTTCTACAGTGGCATCTTCTTCATAATCCTGCTGACCCTGGACAGGTACCTGGCCATAGTGCACGCGGTGTTTGCTTTGAAAGCCCGGACAGTTACCTACGGCATCCTCACTAGTGTCATCACTTGGGCTGTTGCTGTTCTTATTTCTGTCCCATGGGTAGTATTTCACAAAACTCAGAAGGAAAGTTCAGGCTATACTTGCAGTGCTCATTATCCAAGTGATTCCATAATAAATTGGAAGTACTCTTTTATTCTAAAGATGAACATTCTGGGACTTATTGTTCCAATGCTCATTATGATTTTCAGTTACTCACAAATTCTAAAAACATTATTGAGATCCAAGAATGAGAAAAAACAGAAGGCAGTCAGACTTATTTTTGTAATTGTGATTTTTTACTTCATCTTCTGGACACCATTCCATATTTCTTCTTTTTTGCATACATTTCAAAATTCACTTTTCATCCCAAATTGTGAACTTAAAAGTCAGCTGGAGAAAGCAATCCAAGTGACAGAAACAACCTCAATGATCCACTGTTGCATTAATCCTGTGATCTATGTATTTGTTGGAGAAAAATTTAGGGCATATCTTTATATCTTTTTCCGAAAGCAAGTCGCACCTCACCTTTGCAAAAAATGTCCAAGTCTGTATCGTGAAAAGTTGGAAAGAGTCAGTTCGACATTCACACAATCCACTGCGGAGCACGACATCTCTACTGGACTGTAAAATACATCAGAACATTAGTTAGCAACTTTTGCATCACTTGCTTTGCCTTAAGGAGTGGCACATCCTTAAGGCATCCTGGGTCACATCAAGACTTAAATAGGGCCCAGACAAATATGATCATGTTTTTTTTACAAAAATCTATCCACTGAGGTTTATTGAGAGGGGAATACAATATTGAAAAGTCTAAGGGGTAATAAGATCACAAGATCTTACTGGGACCATTTAACTCAAGAATTTTTCTGCTTTGCTAGTAGTGCAGTAATTTTTAAACATAATCCTTTAACAGCTATAACTAAGTTATAGCATTTTGGTTTTTGCTTTTTAATTTTATGTCCGCCATATCACCATTCAGTTGCTGACTTTTTCCAAAGAGTGGTTTTAATCAGCAACATTATGTTTTTTGTGGGTGCAATTCTTCAAGCAACTGCACACACCAAGTTTACTGACTGCACAACAAGACAATGATGCACTCCTAAAAAGTGTGAGCTTGTTTTTGACAAGGCCACATATCCCTCCAAGAAAAAATCCCTCCACATATCCCTCCAAGAAAAAAATAAAACTAAACTAAACTAAACCAACAAAGGCCCTTCAGCAAAGATCTGAAAGACCTGAATGAAAATTACCTTGGTATGTGCAATGCAAGTTTCTGTATGAGCAAAATATCAGGACCCTCTGAAGGATGTGAGCACAGTACTGAGAGCAGGCCTCCCTAGTTCTGGACAGGTAAATCATGTGCAGAAGAAGAGTTGACACAGCAACACATGACACTGGTATGTCAGGTTAGGCTCCTGCATGGGAAAAACGTGCTCTTCACACACACAGCAACTCTGGCTTTTGGGATACACTTCTAGGAAGACAGTGGCCCTGGAACTGCAAAATCAGCCAATTCCAGACAAGGCATACCTTCTTGCCTTCCCAGGAGAAGAGTGCCTCTTGCCAGCTGGTGCCTTAATGAGAACTGTATGCTGATTGAAGACTCGAGACCATTGGCCTTCTGGTGTACAATGGCCATATCTTTATTCCACCATTGAGAGTTTCCCTGTAAAAGAAAGGAATTCTAGGGACATGGGGTTGGCAAAGAAGAGGAAGAAGCATAGCAGACAATTTCCTACTTCAAACTGTAAAAAAGTGCAAGTGAGCACTCCTTACGCAAGTGAGCTGTCCTTCTGGTTTTTTCCCTGTTTCCTTGGAAGGGCGCAGCTCATGTGTGCAAGGACTTGCTCATAGAAATCTGGAGGGGCAGCTTCAACTAATCTCCAGCAAGGACACCAGAGGGAATTCCATGCTACTTAAGGTCAGGCATGTGATGTAGATGCCTGAATTAACAGCAAATCTCTTCAAGGTCCCTCAGTGATCAGTAGAGAATAAGAAGTGCCTGAGCCAGAAGCAGTCATGGGATTTAGTCTCAGGGGAAGATTAACTGTCCAACTGTGGAAGGAACCTGAAAATGTCAGCCTCTTAATTTGGCTATCAGATGCCTTTATCTAGGTGATGCAAATACTCTTCTTCCTCTTGCCTTATAAAATACCTGGGCACTCCTTCTGTTTGTTAGCTTTTATCCCATCAGCTATTGAAACGTTGTGAGGTTAACAGCCACAGACAGACTACACAAAAAACCAAAAACTATCCTCACAGTAAACTTTCTGGCTTAAAAATAATAGTTTTTCTTTCTTTTCTGCTTTCTTTACTGAAACAATGTGAAAGCACCTTTTTAATTTTAAAGCATAAATTAGTTCAGTGCAATACAAATCCGACTGTAACAGTGATATTTCTACTGCTGTGTTTAACTGTAAATCCTTCTCTTGTTGGAATTAAATTTCTTCCTGTTTTCATGTTAATGCAGTGAAATTAATAAAATCAGTGTCTGGAAATCTGTATATACCCGTGTTCTCTTCTGTAAGCAAAAGGGCATTGGCTCTGCTCTCAGAGTGGAGATGAGAAAAAGACAAATGGGCACTTGCAACACCACACTGCAAACCAAGCAAACACAGAAGTCCAGAAGCTTTTGCAGCTGGCACAGCTTTTATCCATCATCAAACTTGAGAAAAGGAACATACAATAGCTTTGGAAAAAGTCTGGGGCCACAGATTTTAAATTAGTGAGATTTGGAGAAAGTGGGTTGTGTGTGTTATAAACAGAGAAAGAGTGGCAATAAAAGATGTCACTATATTAATACTGGGATAAAACCAGGATTCTCCATAGATTCTCTGCATCAAATTTTAGATCTCCTTGCACCATATAGAGTGATCCCAGACAAGCAGCGTGCCGGTTGTCCCAAGTTTTATGTGTAAGGAAATTAAGCCCTCAAAGTTCAATATGGAAATATGCTTCTGCTTTACCCTGCCATTCTCCCTGCTTCATTGTGCCCATTCCTTTCTTTTAGCCTATGCTCCATATCTCCTTCTCTCCCCTGCATACTCTTCTATCTATCCACCACAGGATAAGCAAAATTCTATAACCACTCCCCCTTCCTCTTTTTTTTTAAATCTGATTTCAGTCTTCTATTTTGTGCTGTAGGAGCACAAATAAACTAAACTTAAACATTATGCTATTGTTATGTGCCCAAGCAAGATAATCCTTGATTCTTCATTGCATCTTTGCACTGCGACATGCCCCTGCGTGATAAGAGACACTTATAGTTATGAAGCTCCAAAATAAACATCTGTCCTTCCAATGAAAATTACAGGAGGGATAAAAAAAAGAATATAAGGACAAATTTACATGGTATCTTGTTGCAGTTAATTAGAAACAAAGAAAGTGCCAGGAGAATAACATGACACTGATCAGGTTAAATGGCATAATAGGCAGACACTGCTCATTTTGAAATTTAATTTTGCTGCTCTTTTCAACTGCTGATGCCTACTGCCCTTCACTAGGAAGTGTTTAATGTGGTCACAGGGGCCTCAGAAGCATTAGTATCTAATAAAGTAATAAAAAAAATTAAGCTAACAGAGGGAAAAAAATGGAAAATTCAGGTGCATTTAGAATATCTATAGCAATGAGACCAGAACAAAGGGGTGCAATATGATTTGTACCCATATTTTGGTGACATTTGCCTACGTAGGAGCTGTACTTTATTAAAAAAATTGAATAGGAGGATTTTAAAAAAAGATTGTCAAAGTTTGTGTCACTGCCAAGATGTTTTGTATGTCTGGTGACAGCGAGAGCAATCTTGGTTTGAATGTTTGAAGTCTGGAATGACTGATGCTGGGAAGGTGGGACCCCAGCACTGAGAGAGAGGAGGGCAGCATTTTTAGAAAAATAGTTTCGCCATTATGCAAAACTGCACAAACCTCCAAGTGATGCTCAGCTCTCCAGAACTGTCTACAGGGTTGTGCCAGTAGGATGCTACCCATACAACACAACCTATCCTGATACCAGACTTTTTGAATGGAATGCAAACCAAATCGATGGAAGTAAAAAAGCCATCTGGACATAGCTTGCAGGGACACTAATATAAGGTATAGACAATTACAGACTATATCTAACCTTTGACTCTTGAAAGTACTTTCTGGTTTCTACGGGCTAATATTGTCCTGAGCATGGATTCTTTCACCTGATGTGCAATAAGCTGATTCATACATGCAGTTGAGATATTTTTTTCTTTTATATCTGGGCAGAGATGGGTGCTAGGTCATGAATCTGCAAAGCTAGCACACCTCCAAAATGCCAGGTGATCATTTTTATACACTTCGAACAATAGAAGATTGACATTTTCCACATGTGTACCAACCTAAAGCTGAAGTCCTTGGCTTTGCATTCTCTGATCTCCATTTAAGGGAGTGCACACTTCCTTCACTCTGCCTGCCCTTTGAAGAAGGGGGTTTTGTGAGTAAGAGGCAATCATAGTCTATAGGCAGGTATTTAACTCTGTTAATGACTAAGCAAACTTCTTTGGCTTTATCAAAAGTTTCATTTTCTTTGTAGCTTAAATTATGGTGTCCTCCTGTTCTTACTTCTCAGGTTTTAGATTTTGGTTCCTGCATGTTTAGTTTCTCCTTCACTTTTCCTAAGTTCTTTTATTTATCCTGTACTACACTTCAGTGAATTTTTAACTCTCTGAAGATACTTTATTGCCTTACTGGCATGTACTTTGTCATCAAACAGACTCGGTTCACCCTTTGTGTGACCTAGTTTTCACTGGGAAGAAATTTGGTGTGTGATTTTCCCAGCCAGCTTGATAAAAGGTCCAAGAGTTACAGGTGCACAGGAGGAGCATATCCAATGCACAGACAAGATAGCTCCAAAACACCAAACTCTAGACCTAGAATTTATGTACTATTAATGTACCTGAAAAAAACCCCAAAGTGTGTGAATTAAAGGCCTGTGTAAAAATTAGATTCTGAGTGATTAAATTTTGTGAAATGCATAACTGTGGCCCAAAAGTAAAATTTATTGTATAATGACAACACTTTACCTACAAATTGGTAGAGCATACATCACAAGCATGGATAAAAATAGTAGAAGGAAGCAACGTTCTCTTCCTTGCTGCATAAAGAAGCATTGTTCAGTAAGAGCAGCTTGGAGAAAGCCAAAACAAAAATAATATCATGACAATAAGAGATAGGATGTGCTGCAATAAGAGATAGGATGTATAATGACATATGTGACAGATTTACAATAAAGAAACAAAGAGCATAAAAATAATGTGAAAGAGCCCCCAGCCTTTGATGTTATTGACAATAAAGAGCCATGTGAAGAAATGTTCATCAGCTTCAGAAATGCTTGTGTCTTCTGGAATTTGGTTTTGTTACCTATCTTCTTTTACACCTATGTGTGAAGTGTTTTGTGTTTTTTTCACTAGTCTCTACGATAGAAATCTTAGGGTGTGGTACATCATGCTTTTCCCCTGTTCTGCTCAAAAGAATACATTTCACAGATGTTAAGATTGGGTGTGATTGTGATGGTGGCTCAAACGATGAGTCACCAGAACTCGAAAGCCTGAAAGAGAAGGCTGATAAGAAAAAATAGCCTAAGCAATAAAGTAGTTTGAACTGGATGTTTTTATTCAGCCTCTTCAAGACAAAGACATTTGCCACTGATGAAAGAAAATACATGCTAATACTAACTTAGTTTGGACACAGATGTTGTGAATAGAACAAGTAACAAGACTCATCTAGTCCATGTTCACTTGTCTTCATTTGACCTCTTCTCCAGATGAAAAGGATAAATCTTTGTTTAGCAATTGACTTTTAATAAGACTGTTGTGTTCTATCACACTGTGTATACCTAAGAAAGGCATTTGTCATTCTGTCCCAGGATTCCTCCTTCCCCCCAGCCTTTCTTCTTCAGGTGGTGCAAGTTTGCAATAACTTGAATGGAAACTGTGGGTTGAATTTTCAAGTTTCTGTGCCCATAATTATATTTGATGACACTTGTGTATCACAGTGGTATGTGAGGTTTTGGCATGTGTCCTAGTAGCCAGTCTGGTACCAGTGTAAATCTCACATAAATTACAGCATCTCCTCTGGGAATGCCATGCCACTCAGATACTGACACTTCAGTGTGATTGGCTGAGTGCTGTAAAGATATAGTCAAACATTGGATAGGAAAGATGGACAGATGCAGCTTGGCTTGACAGTCAGTGTACATGGTTGCACACTTGCTGAGTGCCTCAACTTGAACACCACAGATAGGGAATGTACCTCAATTCCATTCCAGGAATATCTTTATGGAGGGAAGGAGCATCACACCATTAAACACAACTCCTACTCATCTCTGAATGAAAACCATGACAGGTAAAATTCAAAGCTATATCAATCTACTGAATCATTACTTTTGCAATTAAACAATAGCTTCTGTTTCTTGGTAAAATTATAAGGTCCAGCATAGGTAAAGAGTCTTAAAATCCACTGGCATTCATGACAAGCAGCAGTGCCCTAATTCAAAGAAATGCTTGGCAAGGGATTGAGAAAAGCTGAGAAAAATATGACTTGCCACAATGGATGTGTTTCTTGCATTGTCCATACCTGTGTTCACACACATAAGATGAAGGCAGCAGAGAAGAGATGGTGAGAGAGCATTAAGATAATCTGTCCCAGATTAGTGTGTTGAAATTTCAGACTGGATGGGAGACCAATTCCTGCAGGAAAGATCTTGTCCTAACAGCATTGATGAACAGCACATCACCCAATACCTCACAAACTGCACAAGGGGATTGGGCTTGCCTACAGCCTCATGCAAGACCTGACCAAACCTAGCCTCCCAGCAGTTCTGTTTATCTGCAGCTGGGGTACAGCTAATTGTAGATATCCTGCAGGTGCTGGCAATAAAGCCACACAACCCAGCACTTGGGCTGCCAAGTGCCACAGCAATTCACACTCTCTCTGGAGATTTTCTCATCCAGCTGTAAGATGCAGCTGGTGAGCAGACCAAGTGCATTCCCCTTATTCAGCTGTTACAACCGTGAGTGGCAGAGGCCCTCTGTTGGTGTGCCATACTCTTCCATCAGTAAATAACACGCCACACTGAGCTTGCTGACCAGACTGAGCTATGGGAACTGAAAGCTATAATCAACAAAATCAAACACATAAATAAAACCAATGAATCTGTGGGAACAAGGGACTATTTCTGAACACCAGCCTACCACAGGTCTTATTTTAAAGCAGTAGTGGTAGTTGTTCTTGCTAAAATGCGGTAGACAAGTTTTGCAGGAACATATTTTAGAATTTAAAAGCTTGATGAAAAACAGGCAAGTCCAGCAACAGGTTGGAGACTGTTCCTGTGATGTGAAATTATGAAAGGGTTTAGAGTCTCCAGGGGTTAAGTAACATACAGCAATCAATGCAGTCTTCATGAAGAGATACTTAAAATACCTATTAATTTTAGTATGTAGATTGTTTAGAAATTATATATTGAAAAAGTAATTTGACACAATACCTTGTTTCAGAATTATAAGCATTCAGTATGAAAGCAGAATTTTTATCCAGGAAAGTTAGGCAGTAATTGGGAACTTTTCTTAAGTGTAGTGGAAACAGTATTAGAAGCAGCTATTTCCACTGACTGTGTAGGGGGTCTAACATAGTCAGTCCATCAAGCATGGTGAGGTGAACATACCTTAGAATACCCTTCAGGGGCCTTTAATTTTGATCCTGAAACTCCAGCCTCTAAAGAGCTCATTGGAACAGCTGATTAGGAAAGGAAGAGAAAAATGCATTTTACTATGGAATAAAGATTAGTCCCTCATGCTAAGAAGGGTTGACAAGAAAAAGAGAGTGAGCTTTTCAGTCTTTACTGTCTCCCCACAGATCTGAGGGATAACTCAGAAGTTGTGATTCCCTTGACTTCCATTAAGGAATGGCAGCATCCAAAGAAAGACATAATTGTGCTTTTGTTTTAAAATCTTTTAAGGATACCAAGGAGTCAGTGCAGAAAAGGCATTCCTTTAGTGCCTTCACTAATGGGATGAGATCCTCCAGAACCCTACCAAGAAATGTCAATGTGAGGCAGGGGGTGCTACTTCACCAGGTATCTTTTCAGGGGTTCTCTCTAAGGGATTCTCTGGCAATTGGTCAGGCACCATTCCCCTTCTTGCTTTCTGTATTTTTCCTACCTCCTTTGTAATTTCTTTGATGTCCAGGAAGGATCTAGAAATCTGCTCACAGTGCAGCTTCAGTTTAAAAGTCAGAGAAATCAGCTACGAGGAAGGAAATTGATAAGAGATCAGATTTTATCAGGCTTTTCTAAAGCTTAATTCCAAAACATAACTAACAGTGATGTTTTAAAAGATCAGACTTTAGTTCTTAGTTCTTAGATCAGACTTTAGCTTTTAGTTCACTACATAGACTAAGTCATAGTCTTGTGAGAGGGATTAAAATAAAAAACATCGTCCAGAAGACAAGGTGAAAGAAAAATAGGATTGATCAACTGTCCTGAAATGTAAGGACTGCAACTCAGAGCAAGACAACAGAAAGTGCAGGTAATTCTGAATAGAAGGATAAACTTTATTCAAAGGCTCCACATTTTCTTAAAGGACAGAAAAACATAAAATAAATGTAATGACTTAAAAATGTAAAGGGATGAACTGCATGTAAATTGTTCTTGATTCAAACAGGTTAGCTAAAAGATTAAATAATTCTATAAACCCTTTTTCTAAAACTATAGTGCTGGGTTGTGAAACTTCAACTCCTAGGAGGATCCTCTAGAATTTCAACATATCTGCACGCCTCAAGAGTTAGAAAAGTAACATCTGATGACCCATTTTTAGAAAAAAGAGAACCAGAGAACTGCTCTTCATTTTTTTTAAATGAGAATAGATTTTTTTGCTTGAAGTTTTCAAACTGATACATCCTTCTTCACACAGGAAGACGTGTTTTTGACCTTCTTTTTTGTGACGGACAAGTCATTTTAGCATTACTCATGTTGTAATAATACAAGACATCACCTGCACCATAAGATACATGGTAAGTCATCTTTGCCTCTTTTATTTTTTTTTACATTTAGTAGCTACATAGGTAGTATGATGTCTGAAGTAATACATACTAGTGGAATCCTGCCAGTGTACTCATCTTTAAAAATCACGCTGGCAAAATGCATAATATATGTTAAATTGAATACACTAGTTTTAAAGGACAAAATCACTAGAAGACTT
>NW_005054361.1:2619231-2627721 GCF_000277835.1 Geospiza fortis
AGCATAACGGAGTATGCCTCCCTGATTTCGTCTCTGAAAATGATGTGCAATGATGGAAATATTGATTTTAAAACTCTTACTTCAAAACAAAACAGTTATTTGAATGTGGAGTTATTTAAGAGTACTTATGTTTCTCATAGGATGACTACAGAAATCTAGTGTTGTATTTTAGGCACTGACTCATTGGATCCTGTTTACATGCAGGATTTTACACTTAGCGCTTTACCTCCATTTGCCACAGCCTTAAAATTATTACCATTTTATGGGACTATGCAAATGAACTGAAACTCACTTTAATAAAACCTTTGCCTTTTAAAACACAGAAAGCTGTGACCTGAAACTCGGCATGAAACAGGGACACGAGTTTACTCATCTTTTCTATGGTGAGTCTTTCTTTTAAAAATGCATGACTGCTACTCTTCTCAAGCAGAGAAACAGTATTTGCATAGCAGATTGCGGGTTTCTGGAAATATTGCATTTATCTAAACTGTACTCAAAAATATATAGAAGTTTTGTGGTTTTTTTTAAAATATCCTTTCTTCAGAGATCTTTGTTGACTATCTTTTGGGTTTTTTTTAATGACCAAGAAACATATGCCCAGTCAGATCCCTCTAGTTAGGTGAACAACCTACTCTAGTTAGTGAACTGATTAACCCAGTGAAATATTCCAACCAGTAACCAACAGTGTCTCCTAAAACATCAAGATTATAGGCTAAAGCACAAACCTGCTTATAGTTCTTTTTCCTGGATTCCAAATTAGTATTTTTAGTCTCCATTGTCAGCATGTACTGGATATGATACTCAATTCAGAGTAGTAAATACTTTTGCAGAGAGACTTGTGAAGCAAAGGCTGGGCTAGAGGAATGAGGCTTGGTTAGCAGAAGCAACTGCTCAAAGGAGAAGCCATAACTTAAGCATGCAGAAAGGGTTGTAAGAAAGACGACAAGATGCAGGGAAGGTGTGGTAGTCATTCCAGGAAGGCAGAAGAAAAAGAGAGAAGGCATTGAGGTAGCAGTTAACGGGAAGAAAGGTCTGTCACAAAAAGAATTATCACAGTAATATCAAGACAGCATTTTGCTATGAATCCTATCAATCACCTACTCATAAAATCCCACTCTGGGTTTATGACTTAGTTGTTTTTCATACCCATATTTATGCATGACCATTCCACAGGTGCAAAATGAACGAGACAGGGAGTGCTAGGTCTGGCAATCATCCCATAATCCCAGTATACAGCATGGCTGACTGACGCATTGTAAATGAGGATACTCAGCTCTGTGCAGGGCTGTACTGTCAGGGCATGCCACATGGATCTAGCAAGTCTAGCTGAAGGAAATTTTGAATATTTACTTGGGTAATGCCCAAGTCTCATAATGTTTTGAGGTAAAGAATTTAATGTTTTAGACCAAACACACTTTTTAATAAAAAGTATTGCTGAAAGTACTTAAGAAATAGAAACCCTTAGCTACTTTAAAATCAAGATAGTTACTGACAACAGACAGAGCCGCAGCCACTTCCTTTACCAACAAAACAATAACTGCTGCATTGTAGTAACTACATAGTATGACTATGGAAAAAACTGTTTCACAGAGATTGCCAGAGTTTCCTAAAAGACCGTCTTTGAAGAGGTTGACAGCAGTTATTTGTCATCAAGAAATTGTATCTGGGCAAAGCTGAGACCCAAAAAATTACAATTTGCTAATATTCTCTTACTCCTCATTCTCCAAAAGAAAACTTTACACCATACTCAACATACCAAAGTAATCTCTGAACATGGATGTTGTTGTTCTTATTATTCTTAGGAGCAGAGCTGGTAGCCAGACTCAAAAACTCGGGGAAAGAGCATAACAACCTTTTGCAAAAGCAGCATTTCTTTTTGCACAAGGTGCAGATTTTGCTCCAACAAAACTTCCTCTTTTGGAGCAGATGCATATCTGCACTGTGCAGCATAAGAATCTCCATCAGGAGCAGGCAGCAGAACCTCGTTTTTAAGGTCACAGACCTACCAAATAGCCCCTTCCCCAAGACCTCAGCTTGGGTTTAGGTAAGTCGACCACTTGGACACAGATCAAGGACACTGGCATTTTAAGCAATTTGTTTTTACAGCAGCAAATAGTCTATTCTCCTGAGAGGTTTTATCTACAGGCACAAAGAGATGCTTTGGGGATTTAACAAGCTCTAAGTCAGAAGGGACCACTATGAGCTTGTACCAAAAAGCAGAGCAGAGGCCTGTCTCTCAGGCACTCTAGACATGGGCTAGGTTTCTTCAGTGACATTTAGACTTGCAGAACTCAAGTGCAGACAGAATGAAGTGGTGGTGGTTTTGAGACTGTGGTCTCTGCAAAAGATGCCTGCAATCACACAAGGCAGAGCACACCACTGAAAAAAGTGCATTCAGGAAAGGAGAGAACACGGGTGCATGACATGAGTGTTCAGGGATCACACAGCAAGCTGGACCAGACGCAATGCCTGAACTCTTCTACATTGGGAGTGCTCTCTTGCCTTTGTCTAAGAACAGGCATGACATTTCCAGGAACAGGATGATTTCAAAACTAACACCATGCCATGGGCAGCCAGCTGTCTGTCATGAAGTATCTGATAAATGCATTCATGATGGCACAGGAAGACAGAGCAGCCCTTTAAACAGACAACAAGTAGCTCTCTCTGAGTGGCTACCAAAGGCACGAATTGCATTTCCTCACTAAGTGAGCAGGGAGCACTTTTGGTCCTTCTGACACCACAAAATCCTCTGCCCAGCTTCTCATGGGACACACAGGAATTCTTCTGTGTTCTCTGGGGGTCTGTGAGAAGACAGTAGTCCTGAGCTTTTCAGAGATCAAGTTAAACAAATCTACGCTTCTGTATCTGGCTCACAGTCCTACCAGAGTCTTGGGAAAAGGAGAGGCTTTGTAGACTGGAGGGGCTGATATCACAGTGACAGCCTTTCTCTGCTCTCAGTGTGTAGCAGAATTTGCCTGATGGCTTTCACAGCTCTGCTGCATGCTCACTTCCCAGGCCCTGACTCCTAGCAAGGAAAGGCCAGTCCCTCATAGAGTGCCTAAATCAAGAATAGCCATGGCTCAGATTCAATCTGCCATTCCTCTGTTTCTGGCTTAGCCAGGCAGCTGACAATCCCTACTGAGAAGGAAAAATGCACATGACAATGCACACGTGGTAAATGACACACTGCACACTTCTAATATGAAGCAGTGTGACTGCACAGCTGCATGGATGAGTTTCCTGAGAGCTCTGCAATTTCATTCTCTTGACATCGTAATGCTTGTGTGCTCATCAGCAGAAATAATTTCAAATGAGAACCTCGGCATGTTTCATTCTCTTCACTGCTAAGCTTGGAGATTCTTCTAGTTTAATGTCTTTTTTTTCTCCTTTCCAGACCAATACACCATGGGAAATGAAACCACAGACTACACCGACTGGCCACTCACAACAGAATTTGACTACAGCGATTCCACGCCTTGCCCTGCAACTGAGGAAAAGCACTTTGCAGCAAAATTTTTGCCACCTCTTTATTCTTTAGTGGTGATATTTGGCCTGATAGGCAACATGCTTGTTGTCCTTATCCTGGTCAAATACAAGAGACTGAAAAGTATGACTGACATCTACCTGCTCAACTTGGCAATTTCTGATCTGCTGTTCGTATTTTCTCTCCCCTTTTGGGCTTATTACGCAGCTCACGACTGGATTTTTGGGGAGGCGCTCTGTCGAATTCTGTCAGGTGTCTACCTCCTTGGCTTCTACAGTGGCATCTTCTTCATAATCCTGCTGACCCTGGACAGGTACCTGGCCATAGTGCACGCGGTGTTTGCTTTGAAAGCCCGGACAGTTACCTACGGCATCCTCACTAGTGTCATCACTTGGGCTGTTGCTGTTCTTATTTCTGTCCCATGGGTAGTATTTCACAAAACTCAGAAGGAAAGTTCAGGCTATACTTGCAATGCTCATTATCCATCAGAGCAGAGAAATACATGGAAGCAATTCCTCACCTTAAAAATGAACATCCTGGGACTTCTTATTCCAATGTTAATCATGATCTGCAGCTACACACAAATTATAAAGACGTTACTGCAATGTAGGAATGAGAAGAAACATAAAGCAGTCAGGCTTATTTTCATTATCATGATTATCTACTTTTTTTTCTGGGCACCATACAACATTTGCATTCTCTTGCGTGATTTTCAAGGTGCATTTTCCATCTCTACTTGTGAAGGAAATGGTCAACTGCACAAAGCAATCCAAGTGACGGAAACAATCTCAATGATCCATTGTTGTATCAATCCTGTAATCTATGCCTTTGCCGGAGAAAAATTTAGGAAATATCTTCGCAGCTTTTTCCGAAAACAGATTGCAGTCCACTTGTCTAAATACTGTCCTATTTTCTATGCTGACACAGCTGAACGAGCGAGCTCCACCTACACACAATCTACTGGAGAACAAGAAGTTTCTGCTGCATTATAAGTTGTGTCTAGTGAAAAAATAAAATTGACTCTTGTGAGATCAACTCTATGATGAAAGCCTGCTGAATCTCTCCTGGATATTGTCTCTAAGGCAGCTGAAAAAAAATAAAAATCACAGAATACACATTTACCAAAGTTTGCATTTGCTCACAGACTTGAGTATTTGTAAATATATGAAAAAGATGCAGCAAATTACCTGACTGGGGGCCTGAGCTAGCAGGCTAATGGATTTTCTGAAGTGAACTAGTGGTTATAAAGTTACACTGGCTGTTTGGAAACATCTCGACTTTGTACATCACACAAGTTACCTCACTCATTTAAACTCAGTCTCAGTCATATTTTTTACTCATCTGGTTGTCTGTCTCTGTAAATAATACTAAATTACTAAGGTCCGTCATAGAGAATCGAATGGAAAATTTTATACACTTAGAATGGACTCTGATATTTCATGGTATATTTTCCTTTGTGTATGGTTGAGTCCTAATCATTTAGATCTTTCTCATAATAGTTCTAACTGCTAGGGGCTAATACCTAAGTGACTTTCAGGTTTGATACTTCTGGAGAGTGTCTTTTACTCACCTGTTCTTTTATATGCTACCCATGCTGAAAAGATAATATAATTGAGCTATCATTAAAAAACTAATATCTTATAGCTGATCAGAAAATCAGTGTGGTGAAAGTATTTTAAAAATATATTTCATATGGAGCTTTAAGCAGGTTGGATCAAGTGTGGAGAGTGAGTCAAGAGTGTTTTAATTTTTAGTGCAGTGATTTTGCTTGCCGTTTTTGTAGCCTCCATAAGAGAAAAACTTTTAAAAAAAATGAATGCAGGCATAATGGCTATCACCACAACAGTGGTGAAACACATGTGAAAATGATTTCTGAACTGGATTGACACAGATGCTTTTAGAGATAAGTGTATGTTATAAACATTTAAGTTTATATGTTACAAAATATCTGAATAAGTAAAAATATCCCCTGTTCTACAGAGTCAAGGGCAAAGGGCATAGACCATTTCTCTTTTGTTTTAGAAGTTGGTATCATTTGGGGGGCTGTGATAATGTTTTGTTTTTTTGGTTTTTTTTTTGCCATTTAGGAGTTTTACACAGAGAAAAAGTTTCCATAATTAGTAAGACTGGTGGTTAAATATGACTGATTCTCCATAAAGCTCAGAACCTGTAAAGCATGGGAACACTTAGAAAGCATGAAATAAATATTTGGCTACTCAGGTGCTTAAGAACATACCACAATCACAATATTAATTAATTTGGGCCAATTCCTGCTCCTAACAGTTCTTATATTTCCCCTAAGACATATGGTATTGGACAACTTTGGAGACAGGAAAAAAAAAAGTGAATATTTTGTTTGCTGTTCCTATCCAGGAGGGCAATTTCTGTTTCCCAGCTTCTCTAGCCAGCCTTTAAAAAAATATTTTCAAATAAGCAAATGTTTTTAGAAGTCTCAAAGAAATTTTACAGTGGAAAGTGGTTGTGAAAGCAGGAAGTAAAATAGGGAACTTTTACTTATCAAACCACTTGTTTTGTGTTATTTATTTTGTCATAGTAAGCACCACTTTGGAACTACATCCACATGGGCAGTGTAACAGTAGTATATCACATCTTTTCATCTCATTTACAAGATTTTCAGCTCTTCTTTAAGGCCCTGTGCATCAATTACTTTCTGGACTTAGTACATGCTTTTAAAACAGGTAAATATATCAGCATAATGAGAAATACACACCTTCTAGTTAGGCTGGTTTGGTTTTTTTTACTTATAGAATACAATTATGAAAACAATTTTATATTTTATTCTGCTCTTGACAAGAACTTTCTCTTGGTCTTAAAAACACCTTTAGGAAACTACTTTCTCTGGAGGGCTTTGATGCCTGACACAGTAATGCCTCTTTGTCAGCTCTTTGGGAGCAAAGCACAACAACCAAACATGCATAGGAACAATGACAAGCTTTCTGAGAGGCACAACAAAACTGCCCTGATCCTTCTACAGCATGGACCTCTAATCATGGATCTTTCTAAGCAACAAGCTTAGGAGGAAAGAGGTGGAACTGAGGTTGGTGTCCCAGCAATTCCACAGCTTATCAAGAGTTTCCATCACTTCACTGGAAAGGGATCATACCTCAGCACATAAAAACAAGTCATATTTCAGTGACTGCAATGAACTGTGGTCCACGTTCAAGGAGACAATTGAAAACAGTATTTGGTTGCACTGCTGGTGCATTCAGTTAAGGACTCTGCCAATAACTGTAATAATACTTTGTATTATACCATCCATTAAAGTTGGTTAACTTTTTTGTTAGACTTCTTGATCCTTTCTCACCTCCATCCCTTGTTTTTCAGAATAGCCCAGAAGAATGAAAACAGAAAAGAAATTCCTCTTCATAACACTGAAAGAACAGGTGGGACAAAATTGGGGTTTTACAAATGGACTAAGAACCAGCATAATCAAATAACCAGCAAGATAACTTCAGTGCTCTTAACTGCTTGCCACTAATAATCTAATAATAAATATGCTATTTGGGTTGTCATTACATTTGATTTTGTTTACATTTACCAATGGGAAAAGCAGTATCTCAGACAATTCACACTGATCCTAGATGATTTATATTAGTAGTTTTAAAAATAAATAAGCGCATAAAAGAATTCCAGTGTATTTAGTGACCTAAGCTGTTAGGCCATCTAGCTAAAATCTAACAATTACAGCAGACTTGTGCACATGCTTCTCTTCAGTTCTTAAGATTACAGTGCCACCATGTGGTCTCACTGTAAAGTTTGATGCCAACAAACATGCGCTACTCCAGGCAGGGTTTCGGTGCTTTTCTCATTCAAAACATTTTTTAGGATGAATTTCTTCACACAAAGGGTGATTAGGTATTGGAATGGGCTTTCCAATGGGAGGTGTCACTGTCCTTAGAGGTGTTTAAGGAGAGACTGGATGTGGCTCTCAGTACGGCGCCATGGTCTGGTTGACAGGTTGGTGTTGGGTCATGGGATGGACTTGGTGATCTCAGAGGTCTTTTCCAACCTAATTGATGCTGTGATCTCTTTTCTAAAGAATATCTCCTAATATAATGACTCCCCCCACTACAGGCATTATCAGTATTATGCAAACAGCAGCAAGCCAGTGTGGTCACTAGGAGGGGAAGGGAGGTCCTTTGGGTATGTAGGCAGGGTCACTCTGTCACGATGCAGGCAGATGCCAAGAGTGCGGTTCAGGATTCCAGACCCTGCTCTGGAAGGAGAGCATTTGATGTTCTTGCCCACAGCTTGGAAGCTACAATCTACAAGAATAAAAGTGAAGTGCAAAGTCCTTTACCTGAGTCACAGCAATGGCAGACACAGCTCTAGGTTGGGTGCAGCAGCAATTGAGAACAGCCCTGTGGAGAAAAACTTGGAGGTGATGGTTGATGAAAAACTTAACTCACTCTTCTCTTCTCTGGCCACAATTACCAGTGCACAACAACTTTTTTGATTCCTTTCTTCTAGAATATATTACCACAGAGGCATTATCACCATTTCTAATTGGCCCAATCCACCTTTGGATCTGCCAGGGGTTGGCTCTGCGGGACATGGAGGAAGGTTCTAGATGCTGCTCAGAGAAGCCACCCCAGGTACCAAAAGCCAGGCCTTGCAAACCCAACACGAAGTATCTGAAGGGGGCCTGCACGGAAGCCAGAGAGGGACTCACAGCCAGGAGCTGCAGCGATGGGACAAAGAGTAATATATATAGGGCATAAATTGAATAATATAAGGCACAAATTGAAAGAGGGGAAATTTAAGTTAAATATTAGGAAGAATTTTTTTCCTGTGACAGTGGTGAGGAGCAGCTTGCCCAAAGAGGTTGTGGATGCCCCATCGTTGGCAGTGCTCAATGCCAGGATAGGGTAGAGGATGTTCAGTGGGACGTGTCCCCGCCCGTGGCACGGGAGGCTGGGGCTCCAGGTCCCTCCCAGCCCTTTATCCCTGCGTGACTCCCTATATCCCCCTCCCTCCCCTCCCCG
>NW_005054361.1:2627840-2669007 GCF_000277835.1 Geospiza fortis
GGTCCGGGTGTGTCGGGGTCGGGAGCGCCGTGCACCCGGTGCCCAGCAGGGACCCCTCCGTGCGGGCATTGGGCCTCGTGGGGAACAGGCCTCCCGGCGGGGAAGGGGCTTTCCGGTGGGGAAGGGGTCTCTCGGTTGGGGGCCGGCCAGTCCCCGCCCCTCCGTGCCCGTTTGAAGTCGGTGCCGGGCGGCGTGTGCTGGGCCCGTGGCCCGAGAGGGACAGGGACGAGAGGGCTTCCGGGCTGCGGCGGGAATGTCAGGGCGCTCACTGGGTTTTGCTTCTTAGTTGAAGGATGAGAAGTAGCAAGGAGCCGTTTTTTGTGAAGTTCATAAAGTCTCCCGGGAGCTCGGAGTATTTTTCTAAAGCCCTTGAGGTAAGTGGGTTTGGTCACCTGGGTGAACTTGGTGAACTGACATGTGATTTCTGTGTCGTAGTTAGCTGTATGTGCCATACAATAAGATAAGTTATATGTGAACACCTGGAAATAAAGCTGTTTCTATAGCAGGGGTGCTTAGTGTGTAATAAAGCTTAGTGTGTAATAAAGCTGTAATAAAACAAGAACAGTTTTTTTGGAGAACCTCATGAAATAGCTTCAATTTCAAAACCCTGTGATATGTAGGGAGGGACATGTATGCTGGAAGGCCTGGATTGTGGTCACTCATCTAAGCACAATCTTTGGAAGGAGGCTGTGCATTGTTTTACACCTTGGGAGGTTAGTTGGGAGCCAAAGGCACCGTATGGCAGGATCAGGTCATGAAGGCCTCTGTGCCAAATATTTGCCAGAATATTCTGAAGACTCAAGGGAATGAGGGGGACACCCAAGAGATGTTTTAGCCCTTTCTTCTGCCAATACCTGTTTGCATGGTAGCTTTGTTGTGAGCTGTTTCAAGGACGTGCACTTGTGTAGTTTGCACAGGATTGCTTGTTAATTATTTACTAATTAAATAAATATTGTTGTTCACATCATTTACTTGCAGTCTATAAAAGAATTCCAGTCAGAAGAACATCTCCAAATCCTTGAAGAGAAAACAGTACTCAGTATAAAAGAAAATGATAAATCACTTTACATTTGTGATCCTTTCAGTGGCGTGGGTTTCAGTCATCTCAAGAAGGTATGTCACCCAGCAACTTTGAGCTCTGTTCTTTCCTTTTTAGAAGTACTCATGTCCATACTTAGATCCTGCATGTTCTCTCCTGCACTGAGTGTAGCAGTGTGAGCTTCATCCTGTATTTAGGATACAGGATGAAGCAAAGCATAATGATTATTTTTAAATATTTGGAAAAGTAAGCGGTACGTTTGGTTCTGATTCTTCTGGAGTCCCTGAGCTGGGTCTTACAGTATTTATCTCCTGATAAACATGATTTGGTTTGATCTGCAAGAAATTGTCTAGTGGACAAAGATAGGCTAGCTGGAATTCTTTGGCCATAGCCATAGCATAAGCTGCTTTTACTGAGGCCAGAAAATCTACAAGGATTGTTCAGAAAATCCAGAACTGAAAGTAAAATCAAACCTGTCAGCTACCTGGAGGTGCTAGAGAAGGCGGAGGACAGACCAAGAGCCCTGCCTTCTTCAGAATTCAGGGACAAGGAAAGCCTTCCTGATGCCAATGTACCCTCTGCTTACTTCCTTTGTGCTTTTCCTGTTATTTTATTGCAGCTTGGTTGTAGGATTGTGGGACCACAGGTAGTTCTGTACTGCATGCAGTCACAGCGGTGTGTCCCAAGAGCTGAGCATCCAGTGTACAACATGACCATGGCCGATGTCACCGTGTCCTGTACCAGCCTGGAGAAGGACGTGAGGGTAAGGCCTTCCCACGGATGGGTTGTTCAGCTGGTTATTGTTGATATTTGCTTTGTATAGTTCATTAGTAAGACAGCAGTCAGAGCATGTATGTCTCATTGTGTCTAGATCCATCAAGTCTTCTGTAGCTTGTAGACAATGTGTAGTTTATTCACATATTAATACACCTCAAATATGATTATATACATTTACTGTATTCAGATACCTTTTTCTAATACAACCTAAAATGGCAACCATCTGCAAAATTTTGCTCATACAGCATAATGGTCATGTTTTTATTTAGGGTATATATTATGTTCAGCTTATCATAAGTGCAAATAAAATGGAAATTACAGTTATGTTTTATGGCTTTATATCCAGTTAATATTTTTTTAACTGTTTTTAGGGGAAATAATGGACAATTGAAATCCATGTTCTTGGTGTAAGTTGAACATGACTGTCATATAGATTCTTTTTTCCCCTGATGATTTTCTCTATTTTTTTTCCCCATCCAGGAAGAAGTTCATAAATATGTGCAAATGATGGGTGGATGTGTATACAGAGATCTCAACGTGTCAGTAACTCATCTTATAGCTGGAGAAGTTGGCAGCAAGAAATACTTGGTAGCTGCTTCCCTGAAGAAACCTATTTTGCTTCCCTCTTGGGTTAAGACATTGTGGGATAAGTCTCAGCAAGGGTATGAAAAAAACAAAACTGATTTTGTTTTGGGTAATAGTAATTCTTATGTATAGACTAGTTTCTTTTCCTAGCTGATTTTACTTGCAAAATAACTTTTTTCTCTCTTTAATTCCTGTAGCATGATGAGGTGCTAGTAATTCTTATGTATAGACTAGTTTCTTTTCCTAGCTGATTTTACTTGCAAAATAACTTTCTTCTCTCTTTAATTCCTGTAGCATGATGAGGTACACTGATGTTAACATGGAAGACTATGCCTGTCCTGTGTTCCTTGGCTGCACGATTTGTGTCACTGGCTTAAGCAGCTCTGACAGGAAAGAAGTGCAGCGCCTCACTGCTGAGCACGGTGGGCAGTACACGGGGCAGCTCAAGATGAATGAATGCACTCACCTCATAGTGCAAGAGCCAAAAGGTAAAACTGACAGAATAAATGCTGCTTTCACTTCTGGAGTTGAAGTAGTGTGAAGGTGTGTAAGCACAGGAGCTTGAACTGCCTCTGTCTGCTTTAGTGTTGCTCTTACTGCTTCTCTCTAGGGAATCACTGTTGATGGAAAGAGTTACACAGGGCACCTTTGCTTTGCTTTAAAGACATGAGAAAGAGAACAAAAGAGGAAGAAAAGCCAGACATATAGATGGCATTTAAAGAAAGGAAAAGGGAGAATCCTAGAGGGGATAAAGAAAAGAAAAACTTCTTTTGGGAGAGCAGGATAGGACGTAATTTGTACTGTGATTGAAGTTGGATTGTGGCCTGATGTTTTTTAGCTGGTTATTCTTTGTGCCT
This sequence comes from Geospiza fortis, assembly GCF_000277835.1. Lineage (NCBI taxonomy): Eukaryota > Metazoa > Chordata > Aves > Passeriformes > Thraupidae > Geospiza > Geospiza fortis. The sequence continues at coordinate 2,631,099 of NW_005054361.1, forward strand.
TCCAAATTCCCTACTAAGGTAAAATGAAGGCTCCTTTTCCTTTCTCTTGGGAAGATGAAAGGATTTTAGTTTTATTGTGAGAAGAAAGGAAAGGTTTTCGTTTTTGCCTTGATTTCCCTCTCTTTGCTTATAGTGAAATATGCTGGGACTTTTTGCCCTTTTCTTTTGTGTGCTTGAAAGCTTTAAAGCCTTTTTCCCCTTTTTGTTTCTTTAATGCCTTGTCATACCATGGGTTAGCCATCCATGAGATTTTTCTACTCTAACTTTAATTACAACATAAGCAGCTTATCAACAATCTAGTATAACATAATTTGTCCATTAAAATCAGTTATTTGAGTTTCTAAATTTTCTTAATGTCCAACCGTCTTTCAGCAATCACTGTTTAAAGCTTTGATCTTTTAATGATTGTGACTATTTATTTTCTTTTACATTTTGTTTTTATCTGGAAGGTCAGAAGTATGAATGTGCCAAAAAGTGGAATGTGCACTGTGTGTCTGTGCAGTGGTTTTCTGACAGCATCAAGAAAGGCTTCTGTCAGGATGAGTCGATTTATAAAATAGAGGCTGGATCAAAACTAAGTAATGCACCTAGTACATCAACACCTACAAATGACACCAGCAAGCCTCCCAGTAAGTGAGATAATCTAAAATGTGTTTCAATGATGTAGGAAACATTTGTGTTAAGGAAAAAGAACGATTTTGAGATGAGAAAGGTGCTTGCTTTTATAAATAGTGGTTTGATAGTTTGGGTTCTCGATTCAGTTTAAGCTTAAAACATAACAAATTGCTTTTATGCACACTGAATATTCCAACATGTGTAGACTTGAAATATGTGGATGATGGATAAAAAAAATAAACTTGAATTAGGTGTATGATTATCTTCTTGAGAACCAGTGGTGTATATCTGTATGTCCTAAAAAAGCACAGTTGTTTGTAGATTTAAGTTTCAAACATCTGTTTATGAGTTTAATCTTACAGCAGTCTTGGGGTGGGGGGAAACAAATAAGTTTTTATTAATATTTTTCTATTTAATTTTTCTTTATACACTTGCTTTTATTTATTCCATGCTAATAACAGAAGGACGGTTAAAAGTATTTTGTAGCACACGTGGTAGCCTAAAAGATATAGCCAGCTTTAATGTGCATCCATGTGATGCTGACTCCTCTTAAATTAAAGTTGATTTCTCTACAATAAAGAGTCCTGTTTAATTTAAAAAGTATTTCTATTAGGTGTCCACAAAGCTGGAATAACAGCTTTGAAAACAAGTCTCATTGGATGCTGTGTCATGAGTGCCGTCCTTTAGGAAATAAACAGAAGATGTATCAGCACTCTTCTTAGTAAGATGATGCTCAATCTGTGTGTAAAGAAACCCCTTGTTTTAGCAAAGGTTTTACTTACCTAGTATTTTTCATTTTTCAGACTTTACATTTCCTTATAGCACCACAAAATCATAAGTGGCAAGTCTGTATTTAGTGAAGCAGTGGAGAGAGCTGAGCCAAATCTAATGCCTTCTTTTTTAATTTTATTTTTATTTAAAGATCACGCCTTTTCGGATGTCAGCCACATTTCCAATATCAATTTGAGTGGTGTTAATGAAACTGCATGTAGTTCAGCTATGAGCAGCAGACTGGATCCTGTTTCTGATGAGCTGGAAAACCTGGACATAAGTTCTTTTCAAGCCGCTGAAGATTTGTTAGATGGGTGTCGAGTATGTTTAACGGTGTATACTTTGAAATGTTCCGTTTTAACAATGCCAAAGCAACTGTGTTGAAGCACTAGCACTTTCTGCTTGAGTAAATCGTTTCCATGGTCAGCAACAAATACTGGATTTATTTTGTGTCCATGTGCTTGTGTGTGTGTGTGTGTACCTATCTGTGTGTGTGACTATAATTATATTAAAAATGTAGTGGAAGTATAAAAATTTACATTCGTAGGCGTCTGTATTTAAACATTAGAGTGAATGGGTTCTAGAATTAGTGTGTGGGTTTATTTGGGTTTTTTTTGTTTATGCAATTTCAGGGGTTTGTTCCATTAGTAAACATTGACACTTAAGCTAAATTAATCTTTATAAATGCTTAACTTTTTTTGCTGCTTCTCAGAAGTTGCAGCACTACTTTGTGTTCTGCAGCAGTAGAAGCAAATTATGCCAAAAACTTCTACTTTATTTTTTTTCTTGGGTTTTTTTTTTACATTTTTAAGGCTTTATTTGTTGCTCTGTTCTCTTTATAGATCTATCTCTGTGGCTTCAGTGGCAGGAAATTGGACAAGATGAGAAGGCTTATTAATTGTGGTGGTGGCATTCGATTTAATCAACTTAATGAAGATGTTACTCATGTCATTGTAGGGGAAAATAATGATGAGCTGAAACACTTTCTGGACAAGACGGCTCACAGGTTGTGATAACTATATTGCTTAAGGTCTAGTTACACCTCTTTTGCACCTCTGGGGTCCCCAGCACAGAAAAGGCATCAAACTGTTGGAGTGAGTTCAGGGGAGGGCCACCAAGATGGTCAGAGGGATGGAGCACCTCTACTGTGAAGATGGACTGAGAGGATTCGTTTGAGAAGAATTTGGGGTGACCTAATTGTGGTGGTCTTCCAGGACCTAAAGGGAGCCTGCAAGGGAGGTGGAGAGGAACTTTAGCCAGGACATATAGAGACAGGACAGAGGGGAATAGCCTTAAACTGAAAGAGGGAAGGTTTCATTTAGGTATTAGAAAGAAATTCTTTACTGTGAGGGTAGTGAGGCTTCTCTGGTTGCTCAGAGAAGCTGTGGTGCCCCATCCCTTTAAGTGTCCTAGGCAAGGTTGGAGCTACCTAGTCTAGTCGAAGATGTCCCCTGCTTACGGCAGGGGGGTTGGAACTAGATGATCTTTAAGTTTTCTTCCAAACCATTGTATGATTCTTTGAAATCACATATTGTTTTGAAACTACTATGTACTTCTTGATTTAAATGAGAAGACTTACAGCTGGTGGTAGTAAGTATGTCCACATGTGCTTTTCAGTACTGTATCTTTGGGTAGCCATGGGTAGAAAAGCAAGTGTTCTTATTGGTGAAAAGAGGTGTTAATGTGCATTTATTAGTGCATTGAAGAGGAAAAACTTGGCAATACAGCAGTGGCAGATATCATTTATGTTATAGAAAATAATTGTGAAATGCTCTGTTCTCAGACTGAAAGAATTAGTCTTTTAAGGGTTGTAAATTGACCAAAGTTTGCTTAGTATTAGAATTACAGACTTTGTGTGTGTATATACGGTTTTTTTTTTCCAGTCTGAAACCTGCTGTAACTTGTTTCTATAACATTTTATTTTATAGGCCTCATATAGTGACAACAAAGTGGTTGCTGGAGTCATTTGGCAAAGGTTGTCTATGTCCAGTGGAGCACTATATCCCTCTAAACTACCAGCTGTTAGAGAATCCAATTTTAGAACAACCTGGAATGAAGTCAATTTTTCCCAAAAAAAACAGTCTCTTGAAGAAAGATGCTGTGAACATTGTAAAGCACCAGAAAACTGCTGAAGATGACTTCCTCTCTCAATATGCAGATAACTATTCTGCACTAGGTATGTTCTAGGCTCAGCATACTGTAGAAAATTTAACTGCTCATAATTAGCATTTGAGCTTGCAGAATTTCCTTACTAAAAATTCATTCATGTTTAGTATGTTAACTTCTACTTTGTGTGTCAAAATTCAAATTTAAATAGGCCTATATGGAACAGTTTTTAAGTAAAACCTGGCTGAAAACAGCACAGTCCTGTAATTTCTTCATGAAACTGTTTTAGGTTGTCTTTGATGTTCTTGTCAAACAATTATTATGCTTGGTTCTTTTTTATTTTTCTTTAATCTTTCAGGTGAAGTTGAAAAACTGACATCCAGAACCTTCAGTGATGTTACTAACTCAACTGCTCAAGGAGAGAATCAACCTTCTGTCTGTAATGGGTCTTTGGCAGAGTCTTCTGCACTGGCTGAAGGAGGTTTATTTTTCAGGAAGAGATTTCTTCTTCTGGGTTTTGGTGAAGAGGACGAGTCCTGCCTTGCAGATATTATTAAGGAGAATGCTGGGGAAGTTCTGCCACTGCAAAGCAGAACCATTGCAGACTATGCTGTGGTACCTTTATTAGGGTGCACTGTGAAGGCAACTGTTGGAGACGTCGTCACAAATACATGGCTGGTAAGGGAGTTTCACTTCTTCAATTCCTAAATAAACAGGTATCTCTATTAGAAATTTGTCTTGTCAGAATGCAGTTATGAATGGCTTAAATATAAAGATACTGAGATAGCAGCCTCATTTCATTTGAAATGTGCTAAACAAAAGCCTTCATTAAAGCCTCTGCATCTGTAGGGTGTCTTATCTGTTTCACTTCATATTCCACAGGACTGTTAAATAGGACTGCATTGTCATGACCCAGGCTTATATGAAGTCTGACAGCATTCTGTCTAAATGAACTGTAGAAGGAGCTAGTTGACTAAAAATGATTTGATACTTTTGTTTGTTTCATGCTTTTTATAGGTGTTTTTTTTAAATTTGTGGCAGAAGAGCAAGTCTTTATAGCTGAAAAATCGATACTAGCTATATTTGGCAAGAGCCGGCCCATGATATAGGCTACCTGCTGTTAGCAGCTTTCAGGATTAGGTAACTTCCTGTGAAGTAAATCTTTACAGACCCTCAGATCATGTACTGAACTGGAAACCTCCAGCTTTATGGGAACCTGCAGAGTTGGAACTTTAATAACTGAAAAGTTCTGAATAATGCTTCAGTACGTCAACCTTGACAAAATACTGACATGGTCTAAAAAAAGTTTGTCTGATCCAATGGGAAATAATTTGTCTCAGGTGTGATGATGGAAGCACAGTTGCTCATTGTTGAGTCCAGAAACACTGTTGTAGAGTTGCTGAAATCTGGTTGGCTTTGTTACTGTTTGGCTTGATAGACATTTTTATGTTTTTCACCTTCTTGAAGATAACGTGCGTGGAGCAGCAGGCCCTTTTAGATCTCCGATCCAATCCACTTTTCACACCAGTCCTGGTAATAGAAGGAGCTACCCCTCTGGAAGATTGTGTTCTTTCATTTAGCCAGTTCACGGGTGCAGAGAGAGACTCCCTTGCTTATCTGGCAGAACTGCTGGGAGCCAGGTACTTCTCCTGTCACAGTTTCTCCTTGTTCTTTCAAGACCCAATGTGCTGCCATTATGCTTTTCATTTATTCTGTACAAATATTGGAGTTAAAGCTCTTTTGAATTCCATCCATTTACAAAACCTGGTGCTGAAGCAATGAGACATCATTATATAGGTCTTTAATTTTGCTCTCTTTTAAGTAAATATGGTCAGTACTTACACAGTCTAATTTCTACCAGAATATGCTCAGTCTTGTATTTTTCAGTGACTGAGCGTCAGCAACTTTTACTCTGCTCGTGAACCAATCAATGCAAGTCAGGTTTTCAGATCCGGCCTTCCAAGTTGCTCTTTGGTTGTCTAGGAAAGGACCACTTCAGTACTATCTGGCTTTGCCTCATAAGCATGGTGAACCCCATTCACTATCCCAGCTCCTAAGAAATGGTGTTCTATTTGCTTAGAGTTCACAAAAATCTTTGAAAATCTTTAAGAAAAGCATGTTTATTCATGGCATAGCAAAATAGCGTAGCTTAGAGTAAGTATCATTTGATCTGGTTTGTAGCCTGTTCGAACTAAATTCTTTGCTGATGAGTTCTCAATCCTGGCATCTTTTTGCAAGATTGTATCATAGATGGTAAGAGAAAAACTGTAATATAAAGAAAATTGTTGTTCATTTGGAAGTGATGCTTGTTGACTCTGGAAGGGAAGCAAGCCTGTTCCATTCATCTTGCTGAAGAATGTTAGGCCCAGCATAGAATTTGAAAATGGGATATTGCTGGAGGCTTGCTGGAGTATGAAAAATACTGTTTTCAATGCTGGTAGAAGTGAAACATTACTGTGTAACATTTTTTGGTTTTGTTTTGGGGGGTATTTGTGGATTTTTTTTTTTTCCTTTCTGCAGGTTAGGCTGTAAAGTGCAAAGTGGGTTGCCTTAAATATCTACTTCTATTGGTTCTTCTTCTATTGTGAGAATACAACTTTTAATAGTATAAATGTGCCCTAGATTAATGCTGTTTATCACTAAATGAATTGTTTTATCAACCTAATTGTAGAGTCCAGGAATTCTTTGTGCGGAAAGCCAGTGTGAAAAAAGGAATGTTTGCCAGCACCCATCTTGTGGTGAGAGAACCGAATGGCTCCAAGTATGAAGCTGCAAAGAAGTGGAATTTGCCAGCAGTCACTGTAGCTTGGCTTTTGCAGTCTGCAAGGACAGGAAAGAGGGCAGATGAAAGCAAGTTCTTGGTTGAAAATGCAGAGGCTGAAGGTTGGTTCTTAGCAAGTTAGGGGATATAATTGTGTCATTGTAATGTTTGTTCACGCTAAAGAAAGCAGGTGTGATGAAATTTTCTTTCCTAACACCTTCAAAGTATTAGAACTAAAGGATATTTTTCCAAATATAAGGATAGAATTGTAGATTGGTTTGAGTTTGAAGGCACATTAAATCATGTAGTTCCAACCCCTTGCCATGGGCAGGGACGCTTTCCATTAGATCAGGTTGTACATGCAATCATGGTGTTGAGTAGTGATTACAGAAATGATATTGTGTGTTTGCTGCAAATCTTGTGGAGCCAGTGGGCTCTTGTGGTTATCAGTCAGTTGGGATTCAAGCTTAGTGTCTCAACTTTGTCCTTTTTAACATGTATGCTGCTCTGTAGCTTGCATGAGGATTGATTAGAGATCTATCTTAGGACTGCAGACTTGTTAGTCTGCAATGATTTGATGACTCTCAGTTCTTCATGGTTGCTGGTTAAATAAGAGTGTATGGGCTCTGTGTTCAAATGGAAAACCAGTTTACTTGTTTATGTTTTCTTTGTTTCTTTTAAAGACACGGAGAGTTTCATTACTCAGCTTAGCAAGACACCAGCGACTGTTAAATCTCCTGATTTTGAACAGCCTATTCATATTCTTGAAGCTGGAACAAAAGGACCTGTGACCCCCCTTGATATCAACAGGTTTCAGAGTAAAGCTTTCCAAGCTGTAATCTCTCATCATACTGGGAAGACAGCTCCTGTTGCACAAGGAGGACCACTTCAGAAAGAACCATCTTTAAATCTTGACACACCATCAAAGTTTCTTTCCGAAGACAAGATCTTCAGGCCTTCTTTTGATGTGAAGGTGATTTTTGCAAACTTTTTAGTCTGTGTGGCCGGCACTATTTAACATGTGCATAAACTTTAAACAGCACAGAAACCTGTGCTTTTACCCATTTTTGTGCTGTTCACATACAGATTTTCCCTTTTGAACAAAGCCAGGAAAACTGGCTCATTTATTTATGTAGGTTAGTTAATGTCTTGTGGACTAAATGTATTGAATAGTAAGTGTTGTAATGTCCTTAGCAAAGCTCCTTTGTGCTTATTGCACCATATGCTTGTGTGTCCTACACCTCAGACAGTATCCAGTCTGTGTTCTTTGCATCTAGAGACTGATAAATGTGAAAAGGCACCTTGGAATTGCTCCATGTATTTGTAAACAAGTGTTTGCATTTTCTGATAAAATGCTGCTTTGATGGTATGTTTTAATGTAATAGCTTTAGAGCAAGGTGCAAGTACATTAAAGTAGTTGGTTGAGGGTTTGATCACTGGCTTTTCCATGAGGGCATTTCTCAGTGATGGCAGTGAACAGAGAGATTAATAAACTGTTGTCTTCTTGTTTTGCTTCTGCAGACTCTAAGATTGGGTTTGCCTTGTACAGCTTTTGTGCAGTGATTCTACAGTTGCTCTTGGTCGTTTACTGTCCTGGTTTAGGAGTATGAAGTCCTACTGTATTTGTAAAATTTGCACTTGAGTGAGAATTTTGTAAGGTGTTCATTAAAGGCAGTCAGTTTCTTCTTTTTTTTTTTTTTTTTTTTGGTAGGATGCTCTGGAAGCTCTGGGAACTCCTAGAGGTCCTGAACAAAGAAACAGGAAACTGAGCACACCTCTCTCCGAAGTCATTGGCAGAAACTTGAAACTGGCACTGGCAAGCAGCACAACTCACGCAGCAGCACTTACTGCCAGCCCTCAGTTGGCTGCTGCACAGCCAGAAGTGGTAGGAAATTTGGGGATTTAGTTGCTGGAGCATAGGTTTAAATAAGAAAAAGCTTTATCTTTTGTGATTTAAGTTACAAAGGAATTTGGGAATTGTTATTTGTGATAAATTCATACGATTATGTGTTCTTCAATGACAGTTAAAGCAATGTAAGATAGAGGAATTTCCTTATGGAAGGCAAAGAATTTTAAAACCTTTTTCTACTATCTGCATTACTGTCTTGAATATTAAGCAGTTGCTAAGTAAAATGGCATATAAATATGTACCAATTTAGACTCTGTAGTATTGGAATGAGATACCACACATAAGAAATTCTCAGGTTCCAGCTAAACAGGGTTAGATATTTTGTCTTTGACTGAAGTTTGGAGTTCTTTATTGATGCATGTGTCTTCTTTTCCTGCCTTCCTCTGTCCTTAATAAGAGAAGTGAGAGAAAACAAAAAGATATAGGAGGAAAGGGAGGATTAATGTATTGCTTGCCATGTTCGTGCACTGTTTACTGTTGGAGGGGTGAGAAAGCTAATGACCTCTGGAAAGGGAAGACTGCTACTTCTTGTTTTGTAGCTCCTTAGTCTTACTTCTCTCATTCCTCTACAGTGCAATACTTCAGTAGCATCAGGTATTCATAATTCATTTCAGTGTTCAGCCTGTGATGAAAGGAACACAGAGTATGTTCTAGGGAGACTGGCTGAATCTTTGTCTTGGCATTCCTAGTGCATGGTATGTTAATGTATGCTGGGTTTTGAGCATGGGTAGGGGAGCGTCAAAACCAGAGGAAGTGTGTTTATCTTGCCTTTGTTGTCACTGTATATTTTACTCCATGCTTCACTAAGTATTAAAGTACTTTCATTATTGATACAGAAGCCCTCTAATCATGACTCTCCTGTTTTTATCCCTGCTGCTTGACCAGGAAGAAGAACCCAAGCCTCTAGCTCATGCTGTTATATATGTTAGTAAAAAACTTAGTAAGAGGCAAAGGGAGCTGAATGCAGTAGCAGCTTCTCTTGGAGCAGACTACAGGTACCAACCAATACAATGGCTTCTGAGCTTTTGCACGGAAGTGGATTCTAATAACTTTGAGTCTTTGCATCCTATTATGCCTTTTGCTACAGCTAAACATTACATTTCACCATCCTAAACAACATTACAAGTCATCCACTTGTAGTGTGAAATAAAGCCATTTTCCCTGCCACATCCCCAGTCCCCATGTTCTTTGTAGATCCTTCTCAGTATGACTGTTTGTCCAGAAGTCTTCTTTAATTGCAGATTTTTTTTTCTACTTTGGTTTGAAGAAATTTAGCTTTTGGATGGTTTAACATTTGCTTTATATTTTACATTTTGAATCTAATGTGAATTTGTGTATGTTTCTCCCTGGCTCAAAACAAGTTATTTTCTTGATTGTAAGCATGACTAAGTTAGAATTCTTAGAAAAGCTTAGGAAAAATAGGTTATCATGAAAAGAAACTACAAACTAACATTTTTGATTTAAGACAGAATTCTGCTTCCACTAAATGTGTTTTGTTACTGACTTTTATATAAGTGTTATTCATGGTGTGAAGAAGGTTAGCCTTATGTTTGGTAGTACCTTAGAAATGCTGAAGATACTTAGATTAGATAGAAAATACTTGTTTTTATCAGTTTAAAGATTAACAGTCCTCATTTTTGTTTATTTTGAGCTTCAAGGATCAGTATTTCACTTGCAGTTCAATATGACAACAAAAGAAAAAGCTCTTGCCCTCAATCACACATTCTTTTCAGAAACTGTTTTAAAATTCTACTTAAATAAAAACAAAACATGTAGCAAAACCCCTACTTTCCATATGTTTATCCTATTTACTTTTATCTTCTTCAGGAATGCTTTCAAAACACGTTGAAACTGAATGCTGTCATTTCTGTCAAAGAGAGCGGGCTCATTGTTTATTGAGGCATAACAAAATAGGCAAAACTACTTTAACTTGAACAAGGGGACAATTTTTGAGCTGGATTTATGATATTTTTGGATAGAAATTCCATCTTCAAGTTGTATTTTTTTCTCTTTTCCAGATGGTGCTTTGATGAAACAGTAACACACTTCATCTATAAGGGCGGACAGAATGATAACAATAAGGAGTACAAATCTGTTAAAGAACGGGGTATACATATTGTTTCAGAACATTGGCTTTTAGAGGTATGAAGCTTGTTTTGCTCCCTGTTTAAAAGTAGAATGAAATGGAGGCTTAAAACCTCCAAAATATGGCAGTGGGTTTTCTGTATGCATTTATTCTAAGCATGTATAAGGACTGATATTTTGCATCCTGTTTTGAATTAATAAACTGAGTGATCTCTTTTCACTGATGTACATTTACATTGTTCTCCATAAGGAGAAAATAAATTCTCTTCCACTGAACACTTCTGCTGCATTTTTCCCAGAATGGCAACCACGTTTTTCTCCTTGTATGAAGTAGTTCTTTTGACAGTGTTTTTATTGTACTTTTCTTATGTTTAGGTGTGAAGTTTTTTATCTCAGTCAGTTCTTCATCTTTCTCTGATTAACTGGTGTTATTACAGAGTGCCCGAGAGTGTAAACGGCTTCCTGAATCTCTATTTCCTCACACTTACAATCCCAAAATGAGCCTGGACATCAGTGCAGCGCAAGACATCAGGCTCTCCTCCTCCTCCTTTCTTTCAACTGGAAAACCAGCAGAGGAAGATGAGGTACGATGTGTGATAGCAATGTGTGTTCCATGATTTGAATTCAGTTAATAGTTATATTAACATAGTAACAAAAACATTGATACTAATTCAGCAATGTCCTGAATCAGGTTTAGCTAGTTGTTAATAGTAGCTATTGCTGGTGTTCTGTAAGGTTTTTCTGCATTTGTAATACTCATCTTCTAGGGTGATGGAAAAAAACTCAGGCATTTCAGCATTTGCTTTCCAGATTTGAAGAGATAGATATCTTTTCTTTTAGGTAATGAGATCCAAGGTGTGAACTTGCTTTAGTAGACATTAAGATTGCAGAATTGAAGTTGTCATCCATGCTACTGTTCACTGTTCAACTGTCATTGCAGTAGCAGAAAGGTTAGATTTACTATTTACTCTGAGGCAAGATTAATGATCTTCAGAATTTATACAAGTGTCATACATGGTTAAAAAGAAAAAAAAAAGGTGTTTGAGAAATCTGTTTGTCTTCATTGGTTTTAGATTATTCCAGAGGATGAAGATGATGTAACTACTGACCAAATAAAGGAAACAGTCACTGTAGGGGAAGAACAAATTGTAGGAAGTGAATCCAAAGGAGGTAAATGTAAATTGCTGTTTTCAGAATATTTGTGGACTATCAAACTATCAATATGAGCCTTTGCAGTTCCAGGTGTTGAATGCTAAGATCTGGAAATATTAGATAGCATATTAATATACTGGTCAAGTACAGCTAACTTTTATTGCTGCTGGATGCCAACAAAGGGTTTTCCTCTCTCTTTTAAAGATCTTGACAGCCCACAAGAAAATCATGGTTAGTCATTGGAAGATACCTAATTGCCATTTCTTTGTTTTTGAAACATTGAAGTTCATCCTTAATTTAACAGATTTTTGGTTTGGAGTATATATTATGTAATTAAATGTGTTATTATGGATCTAAGATTGTGAGAGGAGATTCAGAACTGAGCCAAATGGAGATTTCTCCTTGTGTCTAAGAATAGGTGACTTAGGGCATATATAGTTTTCCTTGATATTCTTGCCCAAGTACTTTTGCTCTTTTTAATGTATAGTCTTGGTCCTGGTGGAGGAGGGAGATTGGTTGGAATTTCAATTTTCACTGAAACGGTGAGCAGTTTCACTTGTTTCAGTATAAGAGTTGCGATAGTATGAGTTTTGTTTCTTCTCCTAAGTTTTAACCCAAGCACTAGAAATGAGGGAGACCTTCCAGAGGCAGCTGCAGGAGCTCATGTCTGCCACATCACTAGTGAAACCACAAGGGCAAAGAGGATCCCTTTCAAGGAGCAGCTTTGATGGCTCTCCAGCCACTCCCGATAGTGCACGGTCTGTGCGAAATGGCCGCAGTAGGGTCTTGGAAGCTCTAAGGTATGAATTTGTATTTAAATGTATCTTGTTTTGTCCTTGCATGTATTTAGACATTCATTGAAATTTGAATAGGTCTCCAGGGTTTTCAAATGTATTGTCTGTTTCTACTGATGTGCTTGAGTTGCTTCTCCTGCAATTCAGAATCTTTAACTGGATGTGCTAGGTAAAGTCAGAATATTGTCTTAATCCATAGTGGGTATCTTTTGTTTTTTATAAAAGCCAGACTACTATGACTGGTTTTAATGTTCAGGTTTTGAACTGGCTTATTTTCCTTCTGCTCAGATTCCTTAGTGTTCTTATAGCTTTTGAAGAAAGTGTGTATGAATGCTTAAATAGGTCATAAGGAAGTAGTAGGTATTACTGCAGAGCACCTCTGTGAATGTTTCCTCTTTTATTTTTCTTTTCTCTCCAAATGGAGAATAGGATTTGAACTCCATCAATACTGATGTGCAATAAGACAGTAATGGAACCCTTGCAAAATAATTAATTTAGCTTGGTGCCTATTTGCAAATAAATAGGCTTAATAAAGAGTAAGGTATGCTGATTGTATAATAACTTATTAATATGCACATAATAAAAAATATCTACTGGTATTTTGGGTGCCCGTTTTCAGCCATGCTGACACTTAGGTTCATAAAGCCAAGGTGCTAGAATAGCTTCTGTACTGAAATTTTCCCATTTCCCAGCCATAATTTCTAATAACAAGGTCACCTGGGTTCTGCAGTTGATGTGATTGTTAACACATTGCCTTCTAGAGTGGAATTCTTTTGTAAAATGAGTGTGTAAGGTGTCTTGGTTTTTCCCTTAGGCAGTCCCGCCAGGCAGTGGCAGATCTAAACACAGAGCCATCCCAGAGCGAGCAGATCATTTGGGATGATCCTACTGCGAGGGAAGAGAGAGCAAGACTTGTCAGCAACCTTCAGTGGCCTAATAGTCCCTCTCAGTACCTTGAGCAAGGTCAGAGTAACACCAATAAGAACGTGGATGAGTCTGCCCTCAAAGGACCTGTACCTGACGCAGAGATGGCTGGTATAGGTAAAATTACAAATGCAATATCCTTGTTCTGTGCAATACCATCCATGTGGTCTTTGGGACTTCTAAAATACAGTAGCATTTGAGTTATGCTTACAAAAAAAGTGAGCATGGCATTTCTCAAAGGCCAAAAATACAATTTCACATCTTTGAGCTCCATTATATGTTGCTGTTTTTTAAAGAAAAGCTTTCCCATTCATTTGTGGTCAAACACCGAGGCAGTGCTTGTCTAAAAATAGACTGCTGTGGCTCCAAAAAAACACCAACAACTTGAAAGAGTTCATAAAATTTTCCAAGTTGTTTTGATTTCTTTGTTTTTTTGAACCACAGCTGGCTTCCAGGTAACCCCACAGGTAAATGTAGTGGAATTCTAATGGGAATACTATGAGCAAAATCCATTGTAGTGGAAATATTTATAGGTGAAAAATTGGGGTACAAGATGAACTCAGGGACCCAAAAAAACAAGATGTGTCAAGTTACTGATGGACATGCTTGGGTCAGGATTTGGTAAAGATATTTTATTTATGTTCCCTGTTCCTGAAGTCTGAAGTCTGTTGCCAAGATTAAGGAAGCAACATACCTTTTCTGCCAAAACCAGATGTTTTTTCATCTGTTTTGCTTTCTTTCTGTTCTGTGATAGCAGAATCCTTTATTTTTCTCTCCCTGCTGCCACCAACTCCTTTCCTGAGTCTACTTGCAGAGTTTCTGTAGCAGCAGTCTTCCTGAAAACTGACCTTGTCCTAGAGGAGGTTGAAGAAAATTAGATAATTCTATTCAACTGGTTTTTGTTTCAACCAAATCAGTGCAGTTTAGCCAAAGAAATCAGATCATTTGAGGTTTTCAGGTATTTTTTTAAAAGCAAGGCATTCAGGGACATGATTGCAATATTGCTGTTGGTGGTTTGTGGAATAAGGAAGAGCATCGTTATGAATGGCAGGTGAAATATAACTGTATATGTTGTACAGTGTTTCTACTGATGTTGTATGGGTAGATTGTATGGGTTTTTAATTTTTGTTACATCTTTTACTTTATACATAATTATATTCTTCCAAAGGCAAGTCATGCAACACCACTTTACTTTCACAGCTGTTCCTGAGGCTGGGCATGGAGATGGGATTCTTCAGCCTTTCAATCCCATATGTAGAGATCCCGAAACGCCAGTTAAGGATAACTTGATACCTACTCCACAGGCACCCAGCATTGCTTTCCCCCTGGCTAACCCTCCTGTGGCACCAGAGCCCAAAGAAAAGGTTTGTCAAATGGAAATATATTTATGATGATTTGTGTTCCGAGAGATGCAGTTATACTTAAAGAAATTTTGAATTTGATGATAAATACAAAATGGGCAGATCTGGATTTAAAATCTTGAGGTGGATTACTTTTGTACAGTTCTATTCTATTCTCTTTTTTCTATTATTTTCATTACTCCCCCTTCCTTTGAAATTTTTAACAAATAATATTTGCTAAAAAAATGAAGCTTGCTTGTTTAGAGAAATGAAGCTTTTTGTCCCATTAGTTAGTGCTGGGATGCTAAGGCAGGCTTTGGAGTGAAGAATTACTATGTGTGCTACTTGGAACTCCTCCAGCCATGTTAGGATGACAGAAAAAAATTAGGCCTTTGTTTCTTTGGTGGTATCTGGAATTTTATGTTTTGGTACAAATGGGAAATTATTTTTCTGCCAAAACCTGGTTTAAAATTCTATTTTAGTTTGAACTTGGAAAGGGAAAGGAAAATGATCTTATAGTCTTACCTGCAGCGTGTCACTTGATGCTCAAAGTTTCAGCAGCTGTGTGTCTTCAGAGGCATAGCATGTCATCTTAGTGGAAAGGCCCTCAAAAAATATAGTATTCTGACTTGACAGAAAGTGAATGAATGAGGCAGTGTGATAGATCAGTGCTGATTTCTTCATGTGTTCAACCTGGCATTCCATGGATGTGAATGAAGGATTACTTGTTATGACAGATTAGTTCAGCTGTGCCCTGAAGAAAGGGGGAACCAAGAGGATGTTCAAGCAGGAGCCTAAGGATAATATGATAAGATCCAAGCTTTTTGTCAAGTTACTGACAGGTTTGGTTCTGCTTTTCCCAGCTACAAGAAAACTTAATATATAAATAAGCCAGAATATTTGGCAGAGAAATATTCAGCTGTCAATCTAATAATTCTGTCATATTTTCAAAATCTGTTACCGTATTTCTAGGCTGTTACTGAAGATGAGAAGGCTGATGAAGAAACAGAAAAAGTCCGTAAATTTCAGCTGTCTTCTCTTAATCCTCAAGAAAGAATTGATTACTGCCATCTGATTGAGAAATTAGGTACCAGATATTTGTGAAATGCAAAGAATAGTATGTGTCCTTATGTGTCTGCTCAGCTGTGGCTTGTTGGGGAGAAGAAAGGGCTTCTGTTAGTGACTCATCAGATTTGAGGTCTCAAATTTATGGCTTTCTGTGCTTGTGAGCAATTCTGTGAATATAGGGTTATTATTATGTGAGTGATCAGCTTTGCCATAAAACAGCAATGGTTTTGTCTTCTGATAGTTTTCTTTTAGCTGTCTTTACAACAGCCTCATTCTTTAGTGTTGGGAGTGCCCAGGATGGGCTCTCTTCTGGTGTCTCTCATTCCTGTCTGTGTTGCTGTGGCATTTTACAGAGCCACTGTTTCCCGGCTGCGTCTCCCTCCCTAGCAGCTTCTGCTTATGTCATTTCAATGACAATACTCTCCATGTAAATTTGAGCTGAGTTTTTGTCTGAATTCAAATAATTCTCACTTAGAGTTGATCCTTTCTGTGTGCAGCATGATGCTTAAATAATTTGATTGCAATTCATTCCTCACTTCCAGGTGGAATAGTACTTGAGAAGCAGTATTTTGATCCGAGCTGCACACACATTGTTGTGGGACATCCTCTTCGGAATGAGAAATTCTTGGCTTCAATGGCAGCTGGAAAGTGGGTGCTTCACCGTTCCTACCTGGAGGCGTGCAGAGGAGCTGGCTGCTTTGTTCAGGCACGTCACCCTAGCACTAGGACATGAGTGTGTTTTACTTTTTTGCATTTATTTTTGTTTTGTAGTACTGGGGAAAGACAACTTCACAAAACCAATTGCTAGTTTAGGGTGCCCAAGCCCTGGGAGTTTTAGGGAATCCAAAATCTGAGAGGTTTTTGGCGAGTTTTGTCTGAAAACTAGCCCTGCACCAAACCCCTGATATAAGATAAATTAAATACCTACGCTTTTTATAATTGTTTCTTAAAATTGAGTCTTGGAATACCTTTTGGGAAATTCTCACTATTATCAGCTAAATTTACATGGCTCTTGTTAAACTAGGAATAAAATATTGATTCTTTCAATAAATGAATATATATTATTTGTAATTAATTTCATTTTATAACCATGTACATAAATATTTTTGAACTCTACCTCTTCCAATGCCTTCCCAACTGTTAATTTTAAAGTTCTCCTGGGTCAGACAGTTCTTTTACATTGACCAGGCTAACTTTAAAGTAATGCCTGTAAGCTGCTTCATATCCTTATGTATTAAAACTAACTTTAATTGTTTTGGAAGATACTGCAGAAATATAATCAGTGGTATCCAGTATAGTGAGATGCTTTGTCCTGCTGTTGAATTGTAGATGTAACTGCAAGAGGAATCAGGCTGTGTGCAAGACTTGATGTCACAGAAAACATGAATTAATTTAGCTAAACATATGAAATTCAGAGCCATATCTCTAATTCTACCTAGAACTGTTTTGGCTAGATAAAATCCTTATATGTATATAGTTAGAGTGAGATGAGATTTGTTTCATGGTTTTTGTTTTCTATTTGGTGTGAGTTTTTAAAATCTATTTTTCTGCTGATAAAGTTGGCAGGACTGCTTTGTAATCCAAGCTTATGATTGTTTTCAGGAAGAAGACTATGAGTGGGGAAGTAACTCCATACTTAATGTTTTGTCTGGAATCAATGTAAACCAGAAGAAACTAGCACTGGCAGCCATGAGGTGGAGGAAAAAAATTCATAAAGGGAAGCAAGAAACAGGTGTTGTTGAGGTATGTAGATAACCCTGTAATGTGAGCTGTACAGTGTGGATGGACAGGACAGGGATTGTCATCAAGAAACTAAAAACTTCACTGCCAGGGGAAGGTTCTGTCTTGCAATTAAAAACAGAACGTCTTGGCTTGATATATTCTAGTTAAGTAATTTTGTTTTTTAAAAAAGTTTCTGTAATGGTAGATTAAAGCTCTTAGTCTCCTCTGAGCCCACTGTTCATGTTTTGCAAGGCTGGAATGTGCCTACTTCTGTATGTAAATGTCCCTCAGCCAGGGAGATGATGTTTATTCTTCAGAGCTCTGACTGGTGAGCTAACCTAACTCAGCTCTGCTAGGAAACCAAAACTGGTTACTGGTTTCATAGTCTTTCAGTGAGACTTTTGGAAGTGAGACTTGAGCTCCCCAAAGCCTTTCAACTCCTCTCAAATCAGGCACTGCAGTTGAGGATTCATTGAAAGATTATGTTTCAATTATGTCAGGAAAAATCTGGTGTGTGTGTTCCAGTAACCTTTTTAAAAGGAATGCTTGTAACAAGTCCCCACATCCTTTGCCTATGTGGAAACCACGCTGAGTGTTCCTAGGAGGCAACCAGTTGGCCCTCTGTGCTGTTACTGTAACCAAGTGCATCCTGGGGGAACAGGGGAAGATGTTTCCAAGTAATTGGTGGTTTTTTAAGATAAATTTTTCATTGTCTGGTGTTTTGGAAAGTATACTCTCTGCAAGGGCCTTCCCTTAGAGGGGGCTGGTAGCAGTATGTTCCGTGGATTTTTTTTCTAGCATGCATACTTAAAGGCAAAACTGGGTAATTGCAAGTCTTCATCATTAAATCTTTGTACTTTTTCAGTATTGGCATACTTTTGACTGAATTGTCATTTATCTAGGGTGCTTTTAGTGGTTGGAAAGTGATCCTGAATGTTGATCAAACCAAGGAAGCGGGATTCAGGCGTCTTCTGCAGTCAGGAGGAGCAAAAGTACGTAGTTGATTGAAAAAAACAATGAAATGCATATGTTGTTTAATTATTTTTTCTTTCTGTTTAACTCTGTGCTGGGCATTTTTCATGTGAGTAAGAGATCTTAATGAACAAAATTGCTTACACAGGGTAGCTGAGACATGGTCAAAGGGTGGGAGGAAAAAGCTTTGTCATCTTCACTTTGCAAGTGGTCAGGCAGAGCAGCTTGTCTGAGGTTACACAAGTCAGTACTGCTGCTGGGAATTGAGGATAGAATTTCTGTCCCCTGCTCTGATGGGAAGGATCACCTTTTTGGACAGGTATGTGATGGTACAGAATGCAGCTGTAAATGGTATTTGATTTCCCACTGGTTTCTCTTAGTTTGATGAGAGAAATTAAAGGTTATGAACTGCATTTGTCTTGGGGAAGAAACACAACTAACTTTTGTGGGTCGTGTTTTGTCTGTAGGTGTTCTCTGGCCATTCTGCATCTCTCTTTAAAGAAGCAACTCACCTCTTTGCTGACTTCAGTAAGCTGAAGCCAGATGACGCCAGGGTGGACGTGGCAGAAGCAGCAGCCCAGGGAGTGAACTGCCTCAAACCCGAGTACATCGCTGACTACCTCATCCAGGTGGGCACACCCAGGGCTCCCCACCTGCCACACTGCCCCAGCCCCCTGCAGGGGATGGCTGCTCTACCAGTCACGGGCCTCCTTTGCCAGGAACTGCTGCCACAAAATACCTGTGCTGAGGGCTTTGATCTGTGGCCTCAAATTTATGCTCTAACATGACTTGTTCTCGTGCTGGCAGTAGGATCTCTTGCAGGGTAGTGAGCTGCTGCAAAACATGTTTAAAATGTAGGTGTGTAATATTTGTTTTGTTGTTTCGGTCTTAGACAACCAATGAGCTGTTTCTGTTATCTCAGAAGCTGCTCTTCTTGAGCTCACCCATTCTTTTTTTCTTTCTTTACTGAAGGATCCACCTCCCTCTATGGAGTCTTACTGCTTGCCAGAAGCTGAGTCTTGCCTTCAGAATAACTCAGATCTTGGAATTGGATCATCCCAGAAAAGAAAAGCACTGGGAGAAATGAGCAGAGTCAAGCGATCCAGAATACACTAAGCATATTCTCTGTTCTTAATTTGTACATTTTAAAATTCATATTTATATTTTTTCATTCTTGCCCAAAAAATTAAAAGCTTTGAGTTTCACTTTTAATTTGTCCTGAGATTGAAATAAATTTGCAGTAATGCTTATAGGAAAGATTGCTTTCGTTACCAGTAGCATCTAAAACTATGGCACTAATTCATCCAAAACATACTTTACCTTGTCCCAGCTATCCCATCACTGGACCAGTGATTTTGTCTATGGACACAGTTGTATAATAATATTTCAGAAATCATTTGAAAAATGCTTATCACATCTTTTATCTGTGTGTTGTGGGGAAAATACCAATTGATGAAAATTCCATTGCATTTCCCATATAGTAATAGACTTAGATTTTTACATTATTTTTTCATCTTTTGGTATTTTCTATTGGAAGAGGCAAATCGGACAAAAACAACTGGCTTGTAAATTTTTTGTACTAATAGAGGGTGTAGTAAATTATTTCTATAGATTACAGGTGCTGTTGCTGCCATTCTGAGTGCTAATAAATCTGCTCAGCAAGTGTAGAAACAATTCTGTTACCCAAGAGGTGAAGTTTGTCTTGACCATGTTTTCTGTTTGAGTCTGTGACAGGAACCAGAGCCAGACAAAGACTTCAGTTTCTGGCAGCTGGAAATGTTCTTGGTCAGACAGCCAGAATATTTGACAAAGTCTTTGACCTTTTCAGTAACAGTGGGTCTGGATCTATATTTACAGAACTTCATGTATGTGAGTGCACTGTGTTAGTCTAGGCACAAGTGTTCTCATGGAACCTGAAGGGCTGTATTTAAGCAGCTGGAATTACTACAGCCTGTTTGAACAGAAAAACACAGCATCCAGTTGCACAAGACCAGTGGAGTTGTCTGGAAGAATACATGTAACACTGAAGTCTGTGTAATTTACCTCTTTTGTTTTGAAGGCAAGGGTGTATTTTATGTTTATTTTGTAGCTGCTGAATACTGTTTTCTAGAAAGGTTTTACATCAGTATTTGTTGCAGATACAAGACTGAGCCACAAGCATTTAAGCCCTGGGCAACCTGGAGAGGCACTCTGGGTTGGGTAGAACAAACCTTTTGCTGCTTGGGGAAGGGACAAGTCTCCTGAGCTCTGGGGTCTCCAGGTGAGAGAGAACAGGAAAGCAGCTTTTCTTTATGTGCAAGGCTGTACCTTGTGCTTCTGATTTCCTGCTTTAGTGCAGCAGATCTTTTGTCAGTGACCTCTGCAACCTGCTGTCAGGATGACCTGAAGGAATTGTCAGAAAGGACTGAGAATGAATGTGAGGGATTTGATTCTTTTAAAGAAGTGAAATCCATGCCCCTGTCACTGGGGTCTTGGCTGTGGCAAGACTGCTATGTTGAGCTGCAGTAACTACAGCCTTACCATCTACCTTTGGTTGGTTTTTTTTAACAGCTTGATGCTTTTTGGTATTTGTGGACATCAAACATCTCCAACTTGTTCCAAGTCCACATACTGAAAATAATGCCACTGTTAGTGCCTTACGTCACATTTTGAATTAACTTTAACTTTGAATTAACTGTGTTCTACCTCTGAAGTGCTGCTTTGCATTGCAGGCATTTGAAATAGGTGCAAGTATTACCAGGCAAGACCTAAGGTTCCTGTGACTTTTTCTTCCCAGTCCCCAGAAGCTGCTGTGGAAGGGTAGTGTTGGTATTCTCACTTTATAGATAAAAAACCGTTCCCTGACCCACTTAACTGGAGCTTTAAAAGAAGTCTTGGAGCCACATAGTTCCTGCAGCTGCTGTTAATCCTGGGGTGGGGCAGAAGGGGGAGCCGCTAAAATCAGGCACATACCCACCCACAGTGAAACCAGTAACCTGGGATCTGAGTGCTACATGTTCTCCAGTGTTCTCTGCTCTTGTGGACACTGGTTTAAAGCCAGGGCTGAGGCAGAACAGTGAGGGAGGGCTGGGGGAACAGAAGCAGAAAGCAGCTGTTCCAGCCAGAGCCAGCTCCTCTTCTGCGCTGGGCCTCGAAGATCCAGCTGTCTGTATGCCACACACAGGGGAACACAACACAATCAAGACAAACTTGGGAGATGGAAATTCAGTTGGTGCTGTTAAGATAAATTTATTTTCTTCAGCTTTCTTCACAGGAAACATCATGAAAGTGCTTTACAGAGTTTGAATACCATTACTCTGCCATGGGACAAAAGGACAACAGGCGTGTGCACTGCACAGTTAGAAGTTGTCATATGCAGAAGCCATGATAGGTAAACCAGGGTAAAAAAAAAATCTACTGACAAAAATATATATAGTTCAGGTTTTGAACTTAAGTTATTACTATTAACACAATTATATAAATATACAGGCACCATTAGGTTCCTGTGTTAACTGCGGGGGCCACACAGGGATTCTCAGAAACAGATCATCTTGAACTCTGCTGAAACAGTTTCTGCTATTTCTGCTCTGTAGGCTCCCAGCCAAACCATTTCCCCAGACAGTAAAATTCTTTTTTTTTTTGCACTACACTGAGCCCATAATTAATTTCTTCACATTAAAGTCTGGTGCTGAGGCGTTCTGGTACATTGTTGAAAACAACTTCAGGTTGCTTTTTTTTTCCTTTTGATTTACAGAGAGCTCCTCTTACCTCAATTCTTCCCTCAGTTATCTCTTCATTAAAAAAAAAAAAAAAAGCTTTAGGCTAGATCCTGCTGTCCAGGTATGACAGTTTTGTTTAAGCTAGAGCATTACCATACTCCTTTCCACAGCTGAGGTGTGTTGTACTGTGAACAGTGCTACTGCCTCCCTTTTGCTGTACTCCGTGGGAATTTGGCCCCTGCGTAGCCTTTGAGGCTCTCTAGGCTTCAGTTCTTCGAGGAGACTGCATTTACTTGCTAGGCAGTTTTGCAATGTTTGGATATTACAGCCCTGACAAAAACAATGCAGCATGACCAAGGCTCAGGAGTTCTTGCCTGCTGCTTTCTAAATAAGGGGTGAATAATTCAGGCACCTGACTAAGAAATCCTTGGCATGGTAATAATATAGATGAACAGAAGAAGGAGGGAATACTTCAGGGCAAAGAGAGGTCAAATCAACAGATTTTTGCTGAGTTTTGAGTTCCAGGAAAACCAATGAGCAGAGCCTAGAAAACACTGTCATACCAGTTTCCAAAGCCACTTTGCCTTTTTCCCAATTCCCAGAGTAGACGCAGTGACACAGTGCACGGTCAAAGAACTTGTAAGTGCTGAAGGTTACTGGGCAGTTGGTAAGTGACAGTACAGAGCTACAGTGGCAAGACAGGGCTTTGGTGAGTACCAGCAGAGGTGAGGCTTCCAGAGGTATAGGGGCAGTTATGAAGTGTTACATTCTAACAACTCTCAGATTCATTGGCTCTGTTTTCCCACCCACGTCTTCAAAAAGTAAAAAACTTCTAAACTTCCCTTGGCCAACTGAATCAACTCCCAGCAGCCACGACTGTTTTTTGACAGAGTACTGTTGTAATAGAACACTTAACAGATACAGCTCTTTGGATGCAAAGTCCAAGGTACATTGTTCTCAACCCAGTATCAGCATTAGTACGGGAAGGCAGTTGCTGTCTAGGATGTGGTACTCTCATAATTGAAGTAATGCAGCTCTCAAGGGCCAGGCTGTACATCCTACCAGGCCCTTACGACACATCCTTTGTATCTGTAAACATAACATGACTGGGAAATTCAGTCAGTGCTTAAAGACAACATCATTTACAGCTCAATGCTCTTTAAAGCACAAGATGATGAGAATGAAGAGATGAAACAAACCACCAAGTCCAAGCCTGCCCTCCAGTGCTGCTTCATCTCAAATACTGTAATGCAGTTTCAATATCCAGTTAAATACTACTCCAGGTATATTAGATTGAGCATGGCTGAGCTCATGTGGTTGCTGGTCAGAGACTAACTAATAGTAATGCATCTGCTTCATCTCTGGCACAAAGAGGATAATTACCCTAAAATTTAAAAAAAGTTTCTATGGGGCTTGTTCACTGGCACTTGATTCTGGCTGTCATACCTAGATATCAAAAGATCCCAAATCAAATGTTAATGAAACTGACCTTGTGTGACAGAAATAACTCTATTGAAACCAGTGAAGTTAAGCTCTGGGAGACCATATGCATATTTTGCCTTTTTCTCAATAAATTTGTTCTATTGTAGCAGCCAGTTTTTATGGTTTGAATCCCTTTGCTATGGTTGTATATACTCTGAAAGATATGCAAAATAAGTGGTTTAATTGAAAACGGAAGCTTATGACAATACTTTAACAGTTTTCTGTAGGCAATTACTTGAAATAAAGCAGAGATGTAATGTGATGACTTCATTGCTGTAACTGAGCTAGAATGGAAATTCAGTACAGAAGATAGGAGACATGAAAAGGAATAGAAAACATCAGATTGAGCAAAAATTAGTAAGAGCTTGCCATGCTACTCACTGACCAGAAGAGTGGATTATATACACGAAACTGAAGACTTCAGTACATCAAATGGCAAAAGCCAATCCCCATGGAAGCTACTGGGTTGATGGTGATTGCTAAGATATTCTAAATGACTCTGTAAATTTGGCAAATCAGGGGCAGGTGAGTTGTCAACAGGAAAACCAAGGCAATAAATACTGGAAAGGTTTTAAACCACTCATACATGCTCTGGTAGAAGTTGTGACATGAGTCTGAGTTAGTTGTGATCTTTCAAGGGGACGATCTAGGCATCACCATGGGCAGCTTGATGAAGACATCTGCTCACTGTGTAGTTGCAGTCAAGAAAGCGAATAAGATGTTAGGCTGTATTAAAGACAGAACAATACAGAAAAATATTACAGCATCTATTTCTCTTAGAGGTGATAATCTCAATGAATATTTGCTGTTTCTTCAGCACCTTAAAAAAGTGACATATTAGAAAAATAAGGCAGGAAAGTGGTAAGAGAATGGTAGAAGCAGCTCCTTGGAGCTGGAAGGACAGTAAAACTAAGGTAGCTTATTTGTTAATAGAGGGATACATGACAAACACCTTAAATGCAATTCTCCTTCCCATATAAGGTACATATATGAAAGTCATTTTAAGCCACCTACCAATAAATATATGGACCTTAATATCACTTGTTACCATCATCATCATAAGTATTCCAAAAAGCCCCATATTATTCTTCAGTGCTTATTCATCTAGCTAAACATTTTCTCTGAAGCAACTGCCACAGTTAGTTGAAGTTTAACAATAATAATTTCTGACAGAGAACTGTCACAGCTGATGCACAATAACAACTATCTTGGAGGTGCTGCAATGATAAAAATGTCAATAAGAGAAGGTAACTGCTTGGGCCTCATCTCTCTCCACGACCCACCAGAGCTCTCATTTGTCTGCATGGAGGCCACCATAGTGTTGTTTTCTGATTCTCTTTGAAGCCCCATTGTAAAAGGGGAGCAATGAACCTTGAAATCACCAGCAAAAGCAGATAAAGACATATTTGTAAGTTGCTACTGCATGTTACTTCAGCTGCAGCTAACTGATAAATCAGGAGATAATAAGTAGGATAATTGCCTCTGCTATATCTGTATTCCTTCCTCTTACCTATTCTGCTTACCCCACTCACACCCAAGTTTTTGATAATTTCTTCCCTTTGTTTATTTCACAAAACCCCCTCCATGGCCAACTACTTCCCTTTTGTTCATTCCCTTCCTCTACAAATTGCCTTAATACCAGATTTTACAAGTTTTGAAGATTTTTCTCTCTCCCTATTTCCTTTGTATCTGCATGCCACTTCAACTTAAGTATTAAGAATAAAGAGCAGGAAAAAGTGTTAACACATGGAGAGGAGAAGAAAAACACATTCCTATGACAAAGTACCCCTTAGTATCAAGAGTGAACACTTCTGGTTCACATGATTTGAACAAACTTTAAAACAGCCACATTATAAGAAATGGCTATCAACTGTGAGCAGGATTTTATTTCAGTCATGGGGTTTACAAAATAAAAGCAATATTGATTTTAATATGTTCCACATAAAAACAAAGAGCCTCCTATCAATATGCCATTTGGGTTGCACATATAATTGAATAGAGGAAATACCAGCTGAGTGCTCAGCCTGAACTTTTTCCTTACTCATACATACTAAAATAAGTCAAATTACATAATACTTAAATAGAACGTATATTACATTCCATAAGATAAGCCTTTGCCAAAGTAGTATTAAAATACTATAATAAAAGCTAATTTTAATAAAGATTTTTAGTCCTCTGTAGAACCTTCCATCAGCCCCAGCCCTTGACAAAGAACAGCTTTGGCCTCACAACATCCCTGTGAGGTAGGTTGTTGGTTATTTTGGTACAGCTGGGGAAACTGAGGCAGAGTGAAATTAAATTACTTGAACATAGCAGCTCAGTAGAAAACCTAGGCCAAATCCCACTCTCTTGGTCCCATGCTTCCCATGCTTTTGCTAAGAAATGGGCTTGGCTTCTTTTCAGTGCACACAGTTGTTTCAGATGACACTTTCCAATCCAATACTCCAGACACGCTGAGGCACACTGCTTTACCTGGTTACTCATTGATACTGTGATATGTTTTTAGTATTTGTACTCTGGCTAAGCAGAACTTCACTGAAGTGAACACTGAACTTCGTTAACCTTGCTGCATCAACACATACTCTTAAGCAACTGAAGATAAACCCATGATGTATGTACCATTTAGAAGTTAACTTCATTCATAAAAAAAGTCTTCATAGCTATTTGAAACAATGCCTCAGCCTTTAATCATGCAGAAGAGAAAAATAATTTTCTTAAATACACAATTTATTTCCTAAGAGGATTGTTGAGCCATCTTGAAATTTGTCCTCAGTTCTCTCTTTAGGCAACAGGTCAGCTTCATACCAACCCAAAATCCTACCTTCTCTGTGAACACATTCTCCCAATTTATTGAAAGGAAGAAATAAAATGTGCTGCCTTCCCCAAGTACTGAACTTTTAACAGTTTTGCTGATTTAACATCAGATGAATCTGTCACATGTGCAAGCAGTGCCTACCCACACAGCACTTGTACTATCCAACAACTGACACTCCACTCCCCGTCTCAGGCTATGCACTTAAAGCTATCATTTAGAAAACAGCCCTCCTAATCCTTCTCTTCTTACAGCACCTATGTTTTATTTGCATCATTTCCACTCTCCTTAATTTATTTATTTATTAATCTTCCTTCCTACTCTATTTCACTTCAAACAGAACATGGCAGAGCAACAGGTGATGCTCAAGAAGCCAAACTTTAGATACACAATTGCAATGACTTAGACTCCTCAGTTCTGTTTTCTGCTGTCGCTTCTTCCAACTGCTAGAGCTTGCAGGCTCTTGTATTAACCTCAACACAGACAAGCTGTCTTTGTAGCTTTTTCTGGAGTTTATCTGCAAATGTATGTCAGATTTCATCCCCTCTTTACATAGATAATTCATATACTTGAAGTTTGAGTACACTTTCTGTTTTCTTATACTGCCTCATAAAAGCCCCTATTTAACATTGAAAACAAGTTCTAACATCAAAAGCTGAAAACAGGGAGAAAGAATTCGGGAACTAAGTTTCAGTCCAGCAAAAAAAAACTGGATTGTGGCTGTTCATAAAGATTATATAGTACCCAAGGTGGTTTTGGTATAATTTACCTTCTTGGGCCAATGAGGTATAAGTTTCTGACCATGTCAATATTGGAGAGAATAATATTACTACTTTGTAAGTAAGCAACCTTATTTAAGGACATGAAGCCCTATTAATCCCTGCTCCATTTTAGTTAGGGTATTTGAAAGAAAACCACAAGCAGGTTTAAAACTGCTCAAACAGGCTGAAATTAGAAAGGCAAAAAGCTACAACTATTGCAAAAGTTCAGATAAGCAAATGCCAAAGATGTGCAGCCCAATCAAATTTATATTGTGTTTACTTGACCTGAACAACACTGGGGTCTCAGCCATGGTGTAGTCAAAGCTTCCAAGAGCTGACAGATGCAGTCAAACACCAAAAGCCATATTCCCTGTGGTGTCAGGCATCTAGCACAACTGCTACCATTAAAAATTCATCTAAGTTACTGTGGACATGACTGATAGAGCTAGCCACAAATATAAAACTGAAGCAACAGGAGACAGTCACTTTTAATTGTCAATTACTCTTCATTTTTAAATAAGATTGAACAGCTAAACTGGGAGAGAAGGGCAGGGGCAAAACTAATCCTCTCCTATATTTATCATCAGCTCAAGTAAATACAGATTTCAGATACCTACAGCAGGCATTTGGGAAGTCTAACTTGATTAAAATTACCTGGTTTTTAGCATTTTAACATCCTTAAATACAGACTATCACTGAGAAACACAAATCCAAACTGTTCTTTTCCCAGTAAGCACTGGACATGTCCATGTTCTACCAGCAAACTGGTAACTTTATGGCTATGTTTTATTGTAAGCCAGAGAAAGTAAACCAGAACCTTTAAGCTGGGAATTAACAAGCAGCCCACCATAAAAGCATGTCACATGCCAGGGAGTCCCTGAAGCAGCACACAACTCCATTATATGGACTGGCATCAAGAGTCTCATTTCTACAACTGACAACGCTTCATTTATGGAATAAGCCTTCAACAAGCATTTTGAAGGAATGAAAAGGACATTCTTAGCATGCCTTAAATGAAAGCAACAATAAACCAGGATAAAGTTGGACTTCAGAGTCTCCAAAGCATACCAAGCTTCTGCAGAGGACTGACTCAAAATTTCAGGCATACAGAGCAATTACAAGGCAGATACTGACAACTGGCATTTTGATAGCTGCTGGCAGCTATACTTTACATGAGAAACACTTCTTTTAAAACAGTTTAACATTCTGTACTATGGAAATCTGCTGCATTTCCAATTTTTTTTCCTTATGCCTCCAGAAAGAAACTGAAATGATATGCTTAAGAAGAGCCCCCAAAGGAACACCTTTAGTTATCAGTACCTGATGGGCTCCAGTGATAGCAGCCATGCAGAGGTTATGTTTTTATTCCCCATTTTTTAATTCAGCAGAGGTACTTTGAAGTGAAAAGCAAATCGAAACTTCATTCATACTCAACTCACAATCTCAAACCAATCTTCTATGGTGGGAACAAGTAGCAAACTAAACTTCTATGTATAAATAAATGTTGTATTGATATGCACTGCTAAAAGCTCTGAAACAGAGCCCACCTGACCATAAGGACAACTGCCTGCCCCAAGGCCTATCCCTGAAGAGATCCAAATGCTCTGTTTCCTCTGCTATTGTAGTCATGAGCTCAAACTAAAACGTAAAGACTCACTAGACTCCAGAATCCATGTATATTTCCATTTTATTTGATTTGAAACTTTTACAGGGTTTTCTTGAACTGCCAGGATTCATGCCCAAAAACCTCAGATAAAGGTGGTACAATGGACAGTCTCATCTACCCTTCACACAGGAGACTAAAACTCTATTCATGTGCATTAGTGATCGCAATCTCTCTAGAGCATCAGGAAAAGCATAAGACTTCACATCTCTACCCCATCAAGTGACATGTCCATTTACCATGAATTCCACAGAAATTGTGACAACAACACTTTTGCTGGCAACAATGGATTTTCAAGGAAGATACATGGCTCAGAGTCCAAGGTATTGGTATCAGTCTTTCAGCGGGGTTTGGTTTCCAAATGAAGTCTCCAACTTTAGGAATAGTCTCTTGAGCCCTATCTTTAATAGCAGCTTCTAGCAGAATTTTCATGGACAGTTAACTCTGCAAGGGCAAGGCCAGTTTTAATCTGTGCTCAAAAGAACCAGGTGAAATCCCAACCCCACTGAAGTCAACAGCAAAATCTGCATTGACCTCAGAGAAGCAAATTTAAAGCAAGTCAGCAGTTAGTCAAAGGGAACCCAACTGGGTGATTCCTGGACTATCCTTATCTTCTGCACATACACAGTACTCTGACACATGTAAGCAAGCTTTGTTTTGTTCCCTTGTTTTTCTTGCCATTGGAAACTCTTATGGATGTTGGGTCTATTTTTTGGCATTTACTCTGAGAAACCTCAACACTGGAGCACACCACTATTGTACTTCATTTTGCTTCTGGTGTAAAAATTCAGAGAAGAGAAAAACAGTTACAGCAGAACACTTCTGGTACTTGACAGGTTTGGTTCACTGAAACAGTTACAGGCAATGTCCTATATTCCTCGTGTACCAGTGCCATTTTGCCTACTTCCACTAAATTAAGTAACTTTAAGAAGTCACTGCCTTCCATCATTACTAAACTTTCTGACTGTGAGAAAACACCAATTATGAGTTATACTTGGAGGACTGCTGCCTCAGACAGCTGTATGCTTCACAGAAGTAGCCATACAAATCAGGCTTACCAGCTTTAGTTATCTCTCTGTATGTTAAGCTATTCTGTTTATCAAGTAAGCATCACTCCTCAATAAATGAATAATTGTTTTTGATAGAAGACAGTTTTTATCTAGTATCACTACTGCCACATGTCTCATTATTAAAGGACAAATTCTGAAGACTGTAGTAGGAGTCTGGATACCTCTGTGCCAAATCAAAACTCCAAGTCTTAGTGCTTAAGGGTGAGAAAGACAAACTTCATGACAAAAACCAAAATAAAACCCTATTTCACTACAACAGTTTACCATTATTTAAATATACTGCAAATCAATATCAGAAACAAGGCAGGCATTTCTTTTGTGGATAATAGAAAAAACACTTAGACAACTTAGAAAATGGCTAATGCAAACAAACCATTCAAACCCATCATTCCTCAAATCTGACACTGAATGAGTTTTAATTTGTTTTGCAGTTACTTCCGTACAGCACTCTAGAAAGGTAAACAAACTACAGCTCTGTTGTACTTGGACAGTATGAGTGGTATGGGACGCTCCAGAAGTCTCTAGTAGGCTATGGCTACACGTGACAGGATTCCTCAGAAGGGGAACGAACACGTTTGTCATTAAGGTCACTTAAATCTTTTTTATAGCAAATTGGAACCAAATGGCTGACTTCTGCAGGATTTCTCACAGGAATCCAGTAGAGCTGGTTTCAAGTTTCAGATGGCCACTAAAACAGCTGTAACCTTCTCTTCCAGAAGTTGTGATCCACATGGTGTCCACAATGAGTGCATCAAGTCTGAGGTAGTCAACCTTTACGAAGGCTCAGTATCTGAACATAAAAAGATTTTGAAATGACCACTGGCTGTAGGTATCTTTCTGAGCAATAAAAGCACACTGATGACTCTTGTTCAATCATTTACATTAATTTGCCCCATATCCAATGGAGAAGTTGCAACATATTATGCTTCCATAGTGCAGGAGAACCAATCACTTATGTCAAAGCAGTCTGCACTTGCTGCAGTAGATCCAGCAGAAATAAGGTGGCACGTTCATCATAGCTGTTAGCTGTAGTTTAGTTACCTTAGTAGAAGGGTTACCAAAAAAGCATTCCTTAATTGTAATGTGTGTGCAGCTCTACTGATCCCCAAGCACAGCATACTGGTTGTCTAGCTGAAGTTTTAGTGCCTGGTTTTTTGAGACCTCATCCCTACCTCTAGTTTTGTATTTTACTACTTCAAAGCTCTTCTCCATTTCTTTATCCCTATGGGAAAATAAATGTAATCAGTAAATATCTTGTCACTAACTTGTGAATTGTGAATTTCCAGTCCATTTCCACCCCATCCCAACAAAAACATTAAGAACACAAAACAAAGATCTAGAGTTTAAGAGAACACCTAAACATTCCCAAGCAATTCTTTTTAAAACCTTATCTCCAAAATAAGCTCATCACCCAGTACAGCTTACATTAACATTCTCAAAGTAAATTTAAGTAAGTTATTTAAATTTTTAAAAATTAAGATTATTTATTAAAGTATCTGACAGTAAATTTAACCTGTTTATGAAAAATAGATTCTAGAAAGCAGAAGTAATTTTCTAGAACGTTCATTCAGAATTTCATCTTGGCTCAATGTGCATTCAAATCACAAAGCATCAATAACAGCGTGTCTCCTTTGCTACACCAAAAAATACGCAGACGAAACAAAGCTTCTCCTAAGCTGTATTAAACAGTAACATAGCCAGCAAGAGGGGAAAAAAACCCAAGAACAAAAAACCACCCCAAATCCCCCAAGTGAATTAGGTATTGACCTAGCCATCTCTTCTACTGGGAACAAGGTTATAGAAAGATCAGGACTGAAAGATAGGGTGAGACCAAAGTCTTCAGCACTACATAATACAAAACACTTCAGCAAAACTGGGGGAGCTTGTCTCTGTAAATCACAGCTGAGACAGCAAGTGTATTGATTTGTAGTTATACTGCACTCCTCCAGTTAAACCACTTCCACATCTCTAACAAGAAGGCTGCAAGCTCAGGACTTCTACATCTCTCTGCTGAAGGAAGTAACACAGAGCCTCACCATGGCTAGTCTAGTGTCTGAGGGAAGCAGATGCTGTCAGCACCAGAAATATTCAGTGAAATCCTTCGGCTGTCAAAGAACACAATTGGCAGTCTTGTTTGACTATCTCGCTGTGCTACATCCTATGAAAGTTATTTCACAGGAACAGAGTTGGACAACACATTTATCACCCCTTAGTTATTTCTTTCCTCTGTGGAAGGATTCAGGCTTAAGCACTAGGACAACATAAGAACTTAGAGAAGGCAGTTAGAGATCTCCTGGGGAATCAGTGGAATGCACTTACTTTCGACTGTCTACAAGCTTGGCGGTGGACTGCAGTGAGGGGAACTGTGTGTCACTGTAGATCTCTGGTGGTCCTTGCTGTGCTCTCCGCGGCCGCCCACCTTCCCTGGCCCCCGGCGGCCGGTACACGCCACCAGTCTGCACCGGTTCTGGAGTTTCTGTAACTAGGAAAAACAACAGGATTCACACATGGGAACAAGTCTGCATTCATAGCTGAAAAGAACTCAAAACAACCAACACACAAACAAAACTCACAAAGAAGAAATGAAAAGAATCTTACGAGTATGTTTTTCCACCTTTTATGTTTTGGAAGCAAGTTTTAGACAAGGCAGGAAATCAGGTGTCACCTAACTTAACCTACACTCAGTCAAATTTAAACGTGGCTCTAGAGTATTGTCTCTCAAAGTTTAGGGAATCCAAACTACTAACGAGGACTTCATGTTTCTCGCTTGCAATTTATTAGCAACAATTTAAACATATTTAAAACAGATCTAAACACATAATTATATAGTTGCCAAATCTTATTTAAAACACCTCTCCAGATGCAGAGGGGACTGCCCAAACAGTCTGCACTTAAGGTAAAAATCTAAGATGAAGTAACACTAATTAGATTTACCTCCTTTACAAACAAGAAAAAAAACAGGCTATTTTTCAATTAATTTCTCAGTGGAAAAGAATATTCCAAACTCAGAGATGACTGAGTGGTTTATCTCCACTGACATTAATATACTGAAGTTCATAAAAAACCTGAATCCTATCCTAGTTAAAAGAATCAATTTTGCAATGTCATGTTCTCAACATTTTAAAAACTGATTTGAAAAGTGTGCTACTAATGGCCACAACAGATCAGATACTGGCTGAAAATCCACTGAAGTGTTAAAGCAGCATTTTTAGATCAACAGAAATGCTTCCAACAGGTATTTTACAGACTGCCAAACAGAGGGATGTCCTGCAAAGACAGACTCCTTCCCCCCATTTTGAATTTGGAAATAAAAAAAAACTCTTCCACATGTGTTTTAAAGTATCTGATAGATACTTTAAATTCAATGCTCATAGATACTTTAAATTCAATTCTGTTCCTCACATCCCTTGACACAAAGGTTTCCTTGATGGCTGGCATGCCAAAACAGCCATTAGTTCACTAAAGGATGCCTGAACAGGAGCTGCTCCTTGAGCTCTACCCACTGAGAGCTTAATTCAATCTGATGCAGTTCTGACTGAAAAAAAAAACAAGTCTGAGTTTAATTTACCAATTGGTTCAACGACAGGGGCTGGTGCAGGAGCTGACTTGTTCCAAGGACCAGATGATCTGTCTACACTACCACCACTACCAGTCTCTTCCCAACTGTCACCAGGTTCTTCTCTTTTTTCACTTTCATCATCTTCTTTTTCACTGTAAGAGAAAAACAATCAGTGGCACCCTATAAACAGAGGTTTAAGAGATTTGTCAGATATTACACAATCCCTGTAAGACAAGATGCCACGGCTGCCATGATGAGGACACTAAATTAAACTAGGCTATGTTAGTCCTGTACTCACTGTACTAGCAATTCCATCTGAACAATTTCTGGCATGATGCTACCTAACTTGGCAACTGAAAAGGAAAAAAGCTCCTAAAAGAATAAAAAAAAAAAATTCAACTTGAACGAAGTGATCAAAGAAATTGGCATCTTATTTTGAGCAGAAAGGCTTTTTTTCTTACTAACACAGACATGTATTTGAAAGGGATGACAAGATAAAGCAGAAAAGGTCTACAAGTCCAGCTTCCATAAAATGCTTTAGTCAAGAGGAAGAAATAGTGGAGTAGTGCTGAAAGAAAGCAAGTCCTGAGCTCACTTTTCCTATAACCACAACCACCTAAAAAATACCCTTATATGTATGGGTAATATACAATCCACAAATAAACTCAGATCTCTTCTCTTAAAGCAGGCAAAAAAAAAAAAAAGCATAAGACAGAAAAATGTTATTTTTTCAAAGACAGACCCAATGCAAAAGCTCAGCTGTATTTTATTTAGACTATTTTATTTTGCATAGATGTAGTCAGACACACAAAATAATCTGCTGGCCAAAGCTACTACAGAAAGCTGTGGTAAAGGAGGACAGATGTGGAGGGTGAGGCTGCTGAAAAGAATCAAGACAGAGATCTCAACAGCAGTAATGTGTGAATTCAGAAGTTCATAATACACCAAATCCTACTAATCATGATCTGTGTAAGCTTTCTGTGTAAGTAATGGTCAGAGAACAGAAAAAAAATGCCTGTAAATGGCCTTTCACTCTTCATCCAAACATAGTAACAATCATGGTAAGGTGGCCCAAGGGCCTAAACACCTTATTTTAAATGATAGTCAGAAGCATTGTCTACACACTTAACTACAACAGAGCAAGCACAGGGAGCATCCCACCCCCACCAGACACTCTGGTATCTTTGTTTCATCAAAGAGACCTCCAGAGATGGCTAATTTATAACCTCTAGTGGGGTTTTTTTTTCCATTTACTTCTCCACTCTTCCCTTGAATCCACTAATTGAATGGTTACAAAATCCTGTGGCAAAAACTTCCACATGCCTGAAAATCTGCCACAGAATGAAAAGTATTTGGAATGCTGGTCTTTGTCTGGAAAACCAAAGTAGAGGCTTTTCAGTCAAACAGCACCAGCAGTCAGTTAAG
Organism: Geospiza fortis; assembly: GCF_000277835.1. NCBI lineage: Eukaryota > Metazoa > Chordata > Aves > Passeriformes > Thraupidae > Geospiza > Geospiza fortis. Next base: position 2,665,788 of record NW_005054361.1, read on the forward strand.
CTGCAGCTAACTGGCTGTCTGATCAGACATGTGATTATCCACTGTGACACTTCAGTGCTATAGACAGCTAGTGGGACAAACTCCTGCAAATGGCCCAAAGGACTAGTTAACTGAAAGGAGTAGGGGAAATGCCATGATCCAAAAGAGTAAATAATTCCAGAAATGTCAGACCTGCTCAAACAGTGAAGAACGCATCTATTGCACTGGTTGCAGGTAGGCTGATTTTAAGATGACATTATTTTGAACACCAATATCTGGACAATGAGGATTATCTGATATTCTCAGTCTACAACTGAGGTCATAAAAACCCTTTTTCTGACCTGATGAAAAGTTTTATTTCTAAACAAGAACAGGCACAAATAGACTTACTTTCCACCAGACAACAGGAAAAGTCTAATGAAAAAAAACAAACAAGGAATCGTGGATTAGATTCATCAATCCTGCGCAATTTTATCATGGGATGCTACTTTTACCAACTGTATTTTTGGTTTTTTGAAATTCAAGTGCAATAGTTCAGGAATTTGCTCCCCAACTGAGCAGATTGAATCAGATACCCTTACAGCGGTCAAATGATTCAGTGGGAATTACTATCCTGCACTACTCCTAGGAATTCCTACTTGACTGTCTTTATGGAGCAGAATATTAAGCATTTAAAAAAAATCCTGAGTCCCAAACAAAACAGATAGCTCTGTTGAGTATGAACAGTGTATGAACAGATTCAGAAAATAAAGAGAACATTGGCAGAGACTAGTCAAAGTTATATTACCCAGTAGCAAACTTGTGTACTATCAGAAACATATCAAACCTCTCTTTAACTGGACTCCATGAAAGCAGCTCTGTATTAAAAACCCATCCTTTTTACACATTGGTAAGGATTATACTGAAGGAAAAAAAAAAAAAAAAGAAAAAGTAGTACCTTATTTGCATGGACTGAACTCTAAGACCGCTATAATCAATTTCTTCCTTTTGTTCAAACTCCTTCCAATCATCCTCTTCCTGTAAGAAGAGAAAAATATAAGTTGTCACTTTCTCTATAACCAAAGTAGAAAAGAAGAACATAAGATAATACAAAAAACCCCAAAACCTGAGGGTGAAGGTACAGTTCCAGGAGAAACCTAACTGTGTGCCCCGCTGCCAAGAGAGGAAAGGACTGTACGCCCTCATCCCCTAAATCACTGTGTGTCACCAGGGATGCACCTGAGAGCTGACTTAACTCACTAGAACAGCTAAGAAACGCCCCAGCAAGAAGTCATTCAAGCAAAGAAAACCATATCACCTCAGCAAAGACACATCAGGAAATCAAGCAACAACATAGTATGGAACACGACCCTGCAGTCATGACCAGGGCAATACATGAGCAAGACCTCCCTTTCACTAACAGTAGGCTTTTACAACAGCTTGAATGCACATGAAGCTTTAAATTCACTTTTCCATCACCTATCTCATGAGCCAAACAGAAAAGAACATTTGGAATAGCTTACAGTTGATTTATGACAAAGATCAATAATGGTACATTTGACTTTTTCACATTCACAACCACATTTACAGCCTTGTTTCCTAAGCAGTGTTTTCGTAACAGCAGAAAGGTCAGCTTCAAAACCACAGCAATCCTAGTACATAAAATGTGTCTATCTTTCAAGAGAACCACTTGAGGGTTCTAAAATGGGAGTCTGTCTGGGGAAAGAGGGACTCGCCTAAGTGGAGGCAATTTTGTCCTACTGTGTCACCAGGAGATTCTGGGATTATTAAGGCAGACCAAAAATGGACCAGAACAGACAAGCAGTCCTCCCATGTTTCCAGTCCCAGCTTTAAGACACACAGAGCCTAATTAGCAGTTTACCTAATTCTTACACACTATATAAAATGCAGTTATATTCCTCCAAACAGGAGGACCTTGTGAGCAAGGTCTGCCAAAAGTACAGCCCCCTTTCAGCTGAACAGCTGAGAATAAAGCTGCTTTTGGAGCCCTGTGATGGGATCTCCTCGACAGTCAATCTCCAACAGAAAAAACTTTGACCTGCTTTAGAGTAACAGCAGAAGTAGGAAGTGACCTCATGTTAACTGCACTGTCTGCTGCAGATTCAGTCTTCTGGAAGAGCAGCAGTCTACAGTTCTAAAATCTTTTAGATTTCTTAAATCCCCATCTCCATGGAAACATTAGTTTCCAAGCTAACATACCTTTCACATTTAATGACTTTTGTTTCTAATCCAAGTACCAGCTTCAGTCAAAGCCAGATATTTTGCAAGCAAGTGAGCAGAAGAGCAGCTGAAAGATTAGCACTGACCTTGATCTACTTAGAAAGCTACTGCACGTGTCAAGCTCCCCAGGTGAAACAACAACAGGAGTATTTCTTAAAATTCATTTTGAAATATACAGCATAAGAGCTCTTATATCAATCTAGCACAACAAAATCACTGATCCTCTATGTAAGCATGAAGGAGGCAAGGCATCTAACTTCCAAAAATGATTTCACAAGCCATCCTTTTATACTCAGAGTATAATGTTATAAGGATAAAGATTCAATCCATAGCAGTAAGACAGGGAACACATCCTCAGATTACTAAGTGTTGAAGCCTCCAAAGGAAAACAATACCAAGAGACAAAAAAAACCAAACCAGAAATAGAGAGAAAAGGTGCAAGTAATTTTTTAGGTCCTATCTGTTTGGTCTACAGCAGACAAATATATAACAAAGGTACTGCACGTGTCAAGCTCCACAATTAAAAAACCATCAGGCAGCAGTAGAGTATTTCTTAAAACTCGTTTAAAATATAAAGCATTAGAGCTCTCATAGTTACTTTTGGTTTAAATTTCATTACTTCAGTGCTTATATTGTTGGCAGGAAGAACAAGGGCGGAGGAAGAAACAGAGAGCTACTAACTCAACTACGGACATTTAAGCTTCTCCTGCATTCTCATCGTTTCACTGTATTACGCTACCAAAAAAACCCCCAAGAAAACAAAAAACCCTATTGCCAGCAAAACTCTGCCTGGCAACGAGGCACAGAGCTGGGCGGACTCTGGAGGAATCTTATCGCCAAGGTCCACATGCCACGCTGCACAGCCCCAGGTGGCACCTGACGCAAACCTCCGGTTCCGGCCGCAACACCCAGAAACCTGGGAGGGAGTGCCGGGCTGCACCGCCCCTGCAGAGCGGGAAGGGGCCCAGCTTTCTCGCCTCCCCCAGGGCAAGGACCGCCGAGGAAGGCTCGCCCCACCCCG
>NW_005054361.1:2669823-2696983 GCF_000277835.1 Geospiza fortis
CCCCTCTGCTCAGCCCTGGTGAGGGCACATGTGGAGTCTCGTGTGCAGTTCTGGGTTCATCAGTACAAGAAGGACGAGCTACTGGAGAGGGTGCAGTGGAGAGCCGCAAAGATGATGAGGGGACTGGAGCATCTCTTTATGAGGGCAGGAGAGACTGCAGGAGCTGGGCCTGTTCAGTCTAAAGGCACAGTGCGGGAGGTCTCACAAATTTACATAAATGTCTCCCAAGGCAGATGCGAAGAGAGTTCCGGGTTCTTTTTCATAGTGCCCAGCAACAGGACAAGGAGCAATGGCTGTAAGCTAAATCACGAGAAATTTCACCTTAGCATGAAGAAGAACCTCTATACATTGAGGATAGCAGAGAACTGGAAGAGGCTGCCTGGGGAAGGTGTGGAGTCTCCCTCTCTGGAGACATTCATACCCCTCCTGGATGCGTTCCTGTGTCACCTCCTCTAGGTCGTATAGGAACCCTTGGCAGCAGAGACCCTTCCAACCCTAACAGTTCTGTGACTGAGACCAGCATAGCTCCTCTGGAAGCCCTTGGCTGCTTCCCACATTGGGTGCAGGCCCTTTCTGTCAGGATCTGTTCCAGGGAGGCTGCAAGAGCTGCTGGAGCAGTCCCAGTCCTCAGCTGGTCCCTCAGACTCAGGGCCAGCCCAGCTCCCCCCAGCCCTTGAGGAAAAGTGACATTCATTCCCAGCATGGACTGTGGGGACTGAGGCACTGCCTCCCACACCCCAGCAAGGCCTGTGAACTTACACTGTCATTGCCCAGGATGCAAGGAAGTAATTTAGCTTTCATCTTGGGTCTGTGTGGTTAAGTGAGTAAGTCTTGAAACACCACTCTGTCTAGGATGTCTGGATGTGTTGGCCTGAGCTTCCTAGCTGCTTTTCTGACTGGCATTGAAGCCTAGGGAATATATGCTGGAAAACAAGCTTCCCAGCTGGTGTCTGCAGAATGTTACCTCTTACTTCGGGTACTGTAGTGACCTTTAACTCTGGAAAAATCATGGGTGTTTAAAAAGTTCTCTGTGGCTTCAAATCATGCCAAAATCTTTGAGACAGGACATTTGGAAAAACATCCTCAGCCTGTCATGACTCATAAATAATTACATGAAACACCGTTTCCAATTACTTACACTTCTTTCATCAGCCATCTAAAGGAGATAAAAGTTCCTACTGGGAAAGCGTGAGCCCAAATGAAAATTACCCATCAAATATGTATTGGTTTGTGTTACAATTATATAAAAGTGGGCATGTTTGTATTCTGGAGTTATTTAATATAATTCTGTGCATGTCATATTTTCACTTGAAATAATTATGTATGTGTGTATTAGCATACAAATTAAAAGTTTTTCCTCTTTGGAGGTTGTCAGTCTCAACCTGTGTCCATGACAATGCTGTTTCTTAGTGTTTTCTATCTGTATTTCTCAGGTTGTTTGAAAAAGCAGGCAAGGTGCCATTGACATTGCAGAAAGAGGTTAAATACATGATGTCTTCATGAAGTGTTTTGTAGCTGTGAGTAACTGAGTCACTGTAGTCAAGCATTCTGCCTTTGGAAAATGTGTTACAATCTCCTTTTTATGCGTCACCTGATGTCCTCGTATTTTTACTCCCTGTGTTCTTAGAGGCTTTGAGCCTGCACAGAGCAGGCCCTAGAGAGCCAGAAGTTGCAAGCATAACAATTAATTTGGTAACATCATGTGATCAGTGACACTTTCCATTTGTGATAGGAATCATTACTGAAGTAGGGAGCAAATTCGGTAGCAAAGTCTCATTTTTCTATGCCTCCTGGGTACTCCCTTCCTACTGTCCCCTTCAGCTGATGGAAGGTCATGGGGAAGGTGTGACAGGGAACGGCTGGGTGTGGAAGAGTGTTTGACATTCCTGTTGTCAAAGGCCACATTCCCTTGTGTTTGTGCTCCTTTATTTCCTGGGAAGCCAACATACCTCTAGCACTACCCCAGGCTCAGCACTGGTACTACCATTCAGCTGAGCAGACAGTTTGTATCCCTCAGCTTTTCTGGTAGATAACCTAATAATGTACTAAGCACAGTGCTGTGCCTGATTCTAAGCCGATCATTTCCTGAATTTCAGCAAGTGGTAAAATATTTTCATTGTATTATTACGGATAGCCCCATTATCAGGCTGGAGAATGTGAACCTGATGCCTTTCTGCAGCTTTTAGCATCTGCGTCACTTGTCTTGCAAACACAGTACTGTAAGGCTGGAATGCCCAGCTCTGGATTAGAAACTTAATGGCTGTCAGGAGCAGCACACCAAGAAACATTTCAGCTGTTAAATCTGGAAGAGACTCAGCAGAAATCATGGAAAATAGCAGCAACGTTTTATGCCTCGGAAGGCTTAGATCCCGATTTAAAGACATGTCTTGGTGCTTTAAAGGAAGCATTAGTTATGCAGTTATGCTTGGATTTACCTCCCACCTATAGTTTTATTTTTATGTAAAGTTGTGAAAATGTGCTGATGCATGGCATTTGTATTTCTGTGCGGATGCATTGCTTCAGCTTTTGCCATTGAGATTCTTATTGTGTAAAAAGTTAGATGCAGGAAAAAGGTCATTTTTTGTGTTTTTCTTTTCCTTTCTCAAATTCAACGTCCCTCAATACTTGCACAGAGGACACGTGGCTTTAGAATGGCTTGGAGGCACAGACTGACAGGAGTGATGTTTGTTATGCAAGGAATATATCCAGAATGCCACATTGCTGTGCCGGGAGCATGAGCTGAGCACACAGCTCCCTGCTGCACTGTGCATCACTGACTTGTGTGACCCAGCCTTGGCAAGACACAGTGCTCTGAATGCCTCTGCTTAGCTACAGATTTACCCCCAGGACTCCAAGGACTTTGTCTCTCTCTCTCCTCCCTCTGCAATGGTGCTTGTCTGCCTCTTCTCCATTCTGGAGCTATGGCAAGTCCTGCCATGGCACTGCTCCCTGTGCATCTTGGTGCATTTTCTAAAGCCTGAGGCAGGAAGCACTACTGCATGTAGGAAAAGTGGTGCAGCAGCCACTGTTCACTTGGAGAAACTGAAGGAAGGAAATTTGGAGTGAGTTATGGGTGATGCAAGAGTTAGGAGCAGACTTCCATTTCCAGTCTCCCAGTGTTTCATCTGCCTTTGTACCCAATTATCTCCATTCTGTGACATGAAGGTGACAGCACTGCGAACTGCATTGACATTTGCGGAGCACAAGCAGAAGAATATTCGGTGACTGGGGCAGATACCTGCTTAAGGAAATTGGAGAAGGTGCCCTTAGGTGCAGAGCACCTTGCAGAAGGTTTCTGGTGGAGTCCTTCTCACATCATGGGCCCAATTCTCTTTAGGAGCTTAGCCTTCCTCTAAGCTCTGAGTTTGGTGTAGTTTCAGACCTCTACAACCAGCAGGGAGAAGTTTTATCATGCTCATTTCTCCACCACTGATTGCCATCTGAAGTCAGGCACTAGTGCCAGCAGTGCATGGTGGTCTGTTAAACTGTTAAATTTTAGACAAAGCCAGAGTGAAAGTGACCTTAAAAATAATTTTTTAACCACAGAATCAGTATAATAGTTCTTATACTAAAATAGAAACAGTAGAATGACAGGCTAGAATACCCATTTCTAGCTGGTGTGCTATGTTGCTGCTCCGTGTGAAATCTTAAATGAGGCAGGGGCTCACATAGAGCTGGCACCCTCTCCTTCCCCCAAGGATGCAGCACTGTGGGTTCAGGCTGTGGTGCAGAAGAAGCTGTGCCTGGCTGGGAGGAGTATAAAGTACACATCTGGTTTGAGAGCACAGCTCATCTGACCCACTGACTAGTTCCCCTCCCATCCCTGCACTGCCATTGCTACATGTCTGTCCCTGCAGTGGCTGGATTCAGGAAACCAAGTGTCAGGAAAGTTTTCCAGTATTTTTCAGGGCTAATTTTCTGCTGATTTTGAATCTTGAGCTGTCTCCTGAGACATCAGACAGATGTTGGTGCTAACGCAAGACGCAATGGGAATACATAGCACATGAGGAGGAGCTGAGGTGTCTTTTTGTGCAGCAGCTGGCTGTTAGATTGTATTATCTGTGCTCTATGACTGATCCTGAGTGTTCATAACAGCAAATGCCACAAATTCCTTCACAGGAATATAGGTGTGAGAGGTACTGCAGTGGGAGATAATAAAATCTGTTTTCTGGTGCTGATTTTCTATGGAAAACCAGTTGGAAATGTGTTTATCTGTATTTAATAAAGCAACTGCTAGACTAGAGGATAAATATAAGGCTAAATCAGTTTATGAACCTTAGTGCTTACAAATAGTCGTGAAAGCCTTTAGTCTCTCATATTCTCAATATCCCATCTCGCACAGTGAAGACTGTCAGTGCTTAGACAGCATTCAAGCAGCCTGGAGAGGCTGCATAGCCAGCTACGCACCCACAGGAGTCTGTGTAAAAGTGCAGAGAGGTTTCTTCACAAGAGCTTTAGCACTTAATATGAAAACACTTTGATTTAGAGGGGCCAGATGTGCTACATTTGACTTCTGATGGGCTATTCAAAACAATAATATTTTCTGTGGTTTTTGGTCTTTGTTAGGAATAGAGAGAAAAGCTGCTGGAAATTCATTATTTATGCTTAGATGCTTCCTCCTTTTCCAGACACTTCTCCGTGCTGAAATACCTTGATGATTTTGAAAGAAACTCTTTCTATTCCAATGAATAAACATCTTAGTATTAATCTAATTAAATTTTTATGGAGTATAATGGATCATGACATATAAAAAACTTCTAAAAAATTTTTCTTTCACATCTGAGTATAACTGTAGACTCAGAATTTCATCAGGTTTATCTCCATGAGTGACATTTATAAAGAATAGTTTCACAGTGGGATAGTCAGTTGCTCTTCACAGCTGAAGCATCACTAGAAGATAGCAAATGGATCTGAATCCAGATTGTATATTGTTATGTTTTTTAAATTCTCTCTTCACTTTCAAATCATAGGGAGATTGTTGTCTTCTGTGTCAGGAATGAGTGGGAGGTTATGTTCTCTTAATGGCAAAAAGTGATCATTCCTAGACACCAACCACTTAACCCCAACCCAAGGGCATGTGCCATCTAATTTCTTGTATCACTGTTTGTGTGTATTTTCTCTCATCATCACTGTTGTTGATGGAGACTCAGCTTGCTAAGTTCTGTCTGCACCGACGTATAAGAAGGTATTATTGCTGCTCTGAGGAGCCTACATTATATGAGAAAAAAAAAAAAGCCAACCAGAATCTGCCATCATCTGCCTTTATTTTTTTGGTTGTTGTTGGGTAATCTTTTAATCCAGTAATTTTTTATCAAAATCTTGCAGGTGATGTATGCCAGATGGACTTTTTGCAGAGATTAAATGAAGGATAATTTGTCAAACAGCTGCATCAGGAAGGATTTTTCAAGTGCGGGGGAATGTACAGGGAAAGGCATGACAACACTTGTGTCCCTATTCCTGTAATTCACTGGTGGATCACGTTTAGTGGATTTGGAGAGTATTTGATTTTATCAGTCATTAAAATCTAAGTAGCTTTCTTAGCTAATATTTAGCTACTTAGCTACTTAGCTAATTAAAAATCAAAATATCTAAAGTCTACCTCTTATGTCCTGTATGCCACTGTATTCTCTAATATGTGCAATTTCTCAGTAGTCTTTGAGTCCATTTAATGAACTGTGTTGTCACCTGGTGTAACTGTTGGTCTTGTGAAGTCCCAATCCAACAAACACATGTATGGTTAACTTCATCGCTGTGCAGAAACATGTGAAGGAAAGCCAGTGATCTGCCTAAAATTTTGTATGATAGTAGCCAAGATTCATTATGTTTCTCTGAAAATGCAAGCTCCATCTTGGCATTTTATGTGACCATACTGCACATGCAATACAATGAGGTTGTCCATGTTTGAAATATAAAAGAAAGTCAAAAGTGAAAGATGGAGAAATCTTTTTCCTCATGATACCATCAAAATACAGAAAATTACCTAAGGTCAGGCATCAGGATGATGCTGTGTGGATTCCTGTTCAAAAGAAGTGTGGCCAACCTGCCTTGGAGGGATGTTGATTTTAAGAAAGAGCAACCATATAAAAACAAATATAAAAATATCTCAAAAACTATCAAATTTGCACTAATTGATTCCCTGGCTTGGACTTTCAGTATACAGTAAAAGGATGTAACCTGGATGCAGGCAGAACTGTTACTGCTCTCCTGCACCTTCAGCTTTTCCAGAAGTTTAGTCTAGATGTAAAAATATGTTTATAAGATACTGTTGGGATGCTTAGATTAATGATTCTGCTGGTTTACATGTTGCAAAATTAATCATGTTGAGTTAACAGCACACTTAAACTCCTTCGGTATTATTTGAATTCGATTTCACACTACTGAGCTGATGATCTTGTGACACAATAGAACATTCATCGTTTCCATGTGGGTGCTGTGTGCACAGTGGAGGGGTAGCTCAGTCTTGATGTATTTATATATATATATCTTGATATATTTATACTGTGAAAAGAAAGGGTTTACTTGGTGGGAAATGGAGAGCTGAAATTCTTAATCTAACCCTCTCCAGTTATCATGAAAAATACTGGAAGGAAATAAAAAATCAAACAAAAGCCTGATATTCTTTATTTTTATTATAATTTTAACAACATGAGTAAATTGAAATCTGTAAGCAAAGCAATTACGTGAAGAGGGTCTAATAAAGTTGTTCAAGCTACAACCTACTTTGATTGTTGAATCAAACTGAATAAAGCAGGCTGCTTTGATGAGTTTTTAGCTTCCACGAACATAATTGGCAGTGACATCTTTTGCTTTAATGGCAATGGTCTTCTGTGAGCTGGGAATCATAATCAGCTGAAAGTAAAAAAAAAAAAAAAGATAAAAATTGGTCATTACTACAAACAGGAAAATTGCTGAACCAAGTCCTATCCTCAGTTCAGCTGGTGAAATCTCACCAGCTTCAGCAAGATTTGATTATTTTAAAATTCTCCCTGTCCTGAGTAGAAGAGCAAGTCAAAATCTGTGGATCAGATTCTCAGAGGTTCCTGACTAAGGATGGTTAAGGATCTTAGAAATGCCCAACCAAGCAACCCTACCCAATCACTGTAAAGGTGTTTACAGGTTATTCCCAGAGGAAAAATCTTCAGAGTTGGGACCACATTTCTTCACAAAAGGTACAGTCAGTGGAAGTCCTTGGACTTCAGGACACATTTACAAGCCTAGTCAGGGAGTTTTCCCAGGATCACAGCTATAATATTTCGCCTATATTGTGGGAGGAGGAAGGATGACATAATGTATTCAAATCAGAAAACAACACCACATCTGCTTTACAGCCACTAACGTAGCCCCTGGTAGCAGCTTTTTACTGTCACATCTCAGACCTTCAGAGAAGTGAAACTCATGGCATGTTTCCAAACCATGTCCTTCTGTGGTAGTTCTGGAAACCACCCATCTCCAATACACTACGAATCTCTGTTTGATGGGATTTGGTGTGTTCTCCCCCTTTGGCAACTTCTCCAAACCTCACCATCTACCAGCCAGCCTAATGAAACATGAGAAGCACCCCAGTCCTCCTGCTTCCAGCAACCTCACAACCCCTTCCCAAGGAGCATCTTCTCCATCCTTTTAAGGAAAAGTACCTGCTTTGCTCTCCATCCAGGAGGCAGTGATATGCAGCAATGTCTTTCTCCAGCTGTTGTTTGCTAGTCAGCAGATTTTCACGATCCCTCTGCTGCTGCTCAGTTTCTACTTTGATTTCTCCCATCTCTGCCTCCAACTTGGAAATGACAGAGCCTAGGTTCTGCAGTTCGATGTCATGCCAGTGCTTGGCATCATATAAAGAGTTCTCCAGACCCCTCTTCTGCAAGGACAAGACAGCAGACAATAAATCAGTCAATTTCCATATGCTTCATAGTGATTTTTATTCAGGTTTGGCCAATATCTCTATTGACTATATATATATTTTGAGAATTCCTTTCTTTAGCTACCTTGGTATTAGGTATTAACATTACGAAAGTTGAATATCTGCACTTTTACAAGGTGCAGGTATTCCTGACTTTGTATAGTACTACACTAGCAAGCTATCTTGGTGAGATTGACTATGAATACACTGCAGATGGAAATTTGGAGCCTGGTTGTCAAATGTGGTACACTTAGAGTGCCATTTCAATCAAGAGGAGCTCAGAAATGTCTGGCATCTCTGGAAACAGTATTTGGTGTGTCAGAACCCAGGACATTCCTCTGGCTGACCTGGAGGACTCGAGACCCTGGCAGGGGGCTCAGAGACCTTGGCACGGAGTCAAAGACACCTGTGCCTTCGATTTTAACCCATGGAAACAATTACCTACTTTGTGTGAAGAGTTACAAGCCACAAGGGTTTGAATAGAAGGATAATGAATTTATCACAGGATGAAAATGTAGAATTTTGGGGTTTTTAGAATGGGAGTTCAAGAGGCAAGATGGACGTGTCCTGTTTTTCTCCTTCTTTTTCTTGCCCTCCATCTTCTGCTGATGTGTGACATTTTGGATTGGTTTAGAGTAGAGACAAACTGTCTAACATAGGTGATAGGTATTGTAAAATTATTGTAAATAAAGTACATGTAGTTTTTAGTATAAAAAGATAACACCTGAGGGCAGTCAGTGTGTGCCTCAACCTGACCTGCTGGACAGACCTCAGAGAGTAAGAAAAAGAATGTATGAGATAAAAGACAATGAACAACCTTGAAAACCAGAGCCAAGGAATCCCAACTTCTTTGAACGCAGGGCTGGGAAAAAAGACTTTTTAATACCTCAGGAGCCATTGTAACAACTCAATACCCGAAATTGTTGGAAAATGGGATTCATTCTTAACTCTGCATCCCAAGACAGGAATGTTCCCCTCAGAGGTTGCGTTGAGTTCGCAGAGCATACACCCCCTGAAAACCCAGAATTCCTTACCAAGGTTCTCAAAGATTCGGTTTCTGCTTGCAAGCTCTGTATTTTGCAGGCAGTTTCGTGGAACTCGGTTCTGAGGCCCTCCACCAGCTCTTCCTCCTGGGTCCGCACGGCAGCCACCGTCTCAGCCTGTTGCTGGTGAAAGAAGGCGACTGTCATCACAACCTACACAAGTTATGGTTTAGCTTCCTTGCAGACCAAACTGACAGTAATATTTTCACAGTTTGTGGCAATCTTGACTCTAAGTTTGATTCCTGTGCATTAAATCCCTCAGTTGAATAATTCTGGATACTTCTTAGTGTCAAAATTATCATATTTTCTAGGCATTTACTGTAAAATGGCTTATGCATACAAGCATATTTATGTTATCTGTGTCAACAACAGCTGTTCAGAATTCATATTTGTATGTTTGAAATTATCTCTAAAGAGAAAACATGGCTGTAATTGTTCATTTTATAGCCATACTATAATATTTCTTAAAAAGTTGTGTGTCTTCAGAACTACTCACACCTTAATTTTGCACATAAGATTCTATGAGTCAGACATCAAGTCATATCACAGGGGTCAAAAAAAAATTCCTGTTAAATAAGGCCTATGTTAATTATGCTATTTCCTGCTCTTATGGCTTGAGGGGTTTTATATGTGTTTAGTTCAGGTTCCTTGAAAATAGGTGAAGGAAAAAGTACCTTAGTAAAAATAGAATTTCTATACCTTTTAATAAGGGCTGAGATCAAGGCTTTTTAGCCTGGAGCTCTGGGTCTCTAGAAAATAGAGTTCTTCAGTCAAAACCTACATTTCTTGTGGTTAAAGCTAAAATTAAACTATGCAAAATACTTCCATCCTACTCTGAAACTTCATCTTCACCCTGCTCTGGTTTTATTTTATTTTAAAAGTAAGATTGAATTTTAAAAAATCTAGGACCATGCACCAAAAATAGGGATTATTTTGAATTACCATGTGAAGCCCACACCTTGCGCATTGTGAATGAAATAGCCTCAGTGGGAAAAGGTCATTTTAATGCCAGTTAAGTCTCAAACATAAATTTAGATTTAAGAACCTATGTTGCAGAGGGCTGAATTTCAATCCAAGCACCAAACCTGTCCTTTCTGGCAAATTGCACAGGTCCTGTGTTTTCTGGAAATGCTTTTTTGGGGCCTGTGCTTCACAGGGATATAATTCTACCTGACTATTCCTGGTGAACCACTGATCAAGGACCTGCCAGTCTTCAGTAAATTGTGTCTCCTAAATTGTGTTGAGAGAGTAGTCTGCACCTTCTTGGGCTACGAGGACTGCAAATGCCTCTTTTAGAGAGATACACAGGGAAGAGAAGGTGCCTTTGCATCTATATTTATAGCCTACACCCATTACCTGAAGCCTGGCTTTTACATTTACCCTGCTGGTGGCCCAAATGCTACCTGTAAATCCAGCTTGCCCTCACCACAGGTGGCATTGAAACCCTTCCAGGGGCTCCCCTAAGCTGTGAACCTGACCATAGTGGTGTGAACAAGAGAACAGGCAGATGGAGTAGATGGAGGGGGCTGCATCGGCTCCTGAGCACTCAGGAGGACACAGCGAGTGAGCACACACCGAATGCACTCTAAAGCTTTTGGGACACACAAGGTTTCCCCACCCTCCTTACAGGGTTACCAGCCCCAAGTGTCCATGTGCTGCTGGGCATGACACTTGGGCTCAGCTTTGGGGCTCCTTCTGTGGAGAAGTGCAGAAGTAGTCTGTGTGTCCTCTTCACTAGGCAATTCATGTTTTCTGGGGACTTTTCCTATTCCTGAGATGCTCTATAAGATAAAGGCTATACATGTGGTGAACACAAACAACTGGACTAATGGAGGGAGAGAATGAAATCATATTCCTAACTCTTTATCATGTTGGTGCTTGAGTTTCCTAGGAATCTGTGGATTTCAAACTTCTGTACAATCCCGAGCCAAGCATTGTGCGTGAGCGCAGGATCCCTCATTAGTCTGTTTTTCATGGACTCCAGATAATGAAAGAATGTTTAGGAATAGAACACCAACACCCAGAGTTGACCAGCATGGTATCTAAAGAAAGAAAGTTACTTTGAAAAGCTCTTGAGAGTTCTGGGAAAGTTTCAGCAAAGTAGCAAAAAAGGGAGAAACAACTGGCATAATTCACAAGATTTTTCAGAACATTTTATGAAGACAAGAGAGAAAGCTGTGTATTTGTGTGCTCAGGGCAGAACATTTCCATGGATCAACAGCTGTTCAAGAGACAGAACATGAAGAGGAAAATGAAGGTCTAGTTCCATTAAGACAGAAGCTTAACAGCTTGATGCCTCAAGGTCTACTGCGTTGGGAATAAAGCATGAATTAGAAGGATTTATGGATGACAGAAAACCATACAGATTAACAATAAGCAGAGGTGGATGTTTGGAACCAAACTACATGAATGAACAGCACATCAGTAAGTAAAGTATCTTTCCAGGGAAAAATATTAAATAGCATGCATGTCTTGCAAGGGTTTGAATCACTTGTGTCAATTCAGGGAAGGATTTTGACCACTACAGAAAAAAAAGTGCACAGTTGAAACCAATGGACTTGAGTTTTGGGGTTACTCATCTAAAAAAGGCTCATGTGAAACCCCATTAGGTATGAATTTAAATTGGTGTGTTTTGATGCCCAAATATCCTTAAAAAATCAAGCCACACAAATCTAGTCAAAAGACAAAGCAAATGAGGCAAGGTAATTAGTCAGAAAAGAACAAAAATACTGAAGTACTGCCTTCATGTCTAAGTCAGTGCTAGGACATAATTTGAAACTACTTGGTCTGAGCTGGTCACAGGTACATCAGAGAGTAGGTGCAGAAAAAGGAAATTAAAATATTAGGGGCCAAGGAAAACCTCACAGAGAGACACTGAAAAAACTGGTAATGAAGACCCAGGGAGTGCAGGGAACTGCTCTCCCTCCTGTGATGTCACAAAAGAGCAAGAGCAAAATTTTCACTGTGTGGATAACCAAATTATACATCTTAAACACAAAAGATGATTTAAAACCACAAGCTTAGTTGACAAAAGCTAAACTCTTGTCATCTGTGTCCATAGTAGTAATCTGAATTGATCTGTGTCTGTAGGAGATAAGGGACACAAAATTGGATCATTTGGGTTTAATTTGTGCAAAAAAAGCCCCTGGAATCTCTTACCAGAACCTATGCAGAACCAGAACTGATAGCTCCAGAAATCTGTGATATTCTGTTTCTTTGTTCTATTAAAAAAAACCCAAACCAAATCTGGAACAACTGAAACTAGTAAGAGCTTAGGCTCAGATGGCTGAGTAGGGATGGGTTGGGTATCAAAGACATGATAGAGCAATGTACTAGGAGCTGGCAATTTTCTCACCAAATGATATCTCTGAGCAGCTAAAAGACCAGATATTGAAGGTATGAAAGAAATAGGAAGAAGAAGTTGTAAGGGTGTTTTTGCACAGGAGGACAAGGAAGAGGAAGAAGCAGGACAGGCAAGTGGGAGCACTGAAGAATTTGGTGCCATCAGAGTGATGCTCATTTTGCAGAAACCTGGCAGTGGGTCAGGAACAGATTCTTCTGGGGAAAGCTCAAGAGGCCACTGAGGGTGCCCTGGCTTTTCAGGGCTGCATGTGCTTTGCATGGAGGCACTCTCCAGGCTCGTGCAGTTTGTTACTGTGTCACTCACTTTCTTTGGACTATGTGAGCTGAAAATCATGCCCCACAGACTAACTTTACGGAAACTTTGCTTAATAAGTCTGACATTCTCACAAACTTGATGGCACCTCTGGGATAAACCCTTCTGCTTGGCTTCTTGTATGTTTCCTAGCAATTTTGGCATCACTGTTGTCACAGGATTTTTCTTCTTTATTTTGAAAATTAACTCAGAGCTTGCACATATGTTTGCAAACATATTTCTTGGTTTTGTTGTTTTTTCTCACTGTTTGCCTTGAATACCCCCTACACCTCTCATGGCAGCTCTTTACCTTGGAACAGGGGGGATATGTTTATATGGTTTTGCTAAGTATTTCAACAGCACTGCTGCAGTTATGATTTCACAGAATTACAGAATATGCTGGGTTGGAAGAAACCCACAAGGATCATCGAGCCCAGCTCCTGGCTCTACATGGGACCATCCCCAAGAGTCACACCTTGTGCTCGAGAGCATTGCCCAAACACTTATTGAGCTCTGTCAGGTTGGTGCTGTGACCACTTCCCTGGGAGCCTGTTCCAGTGCCCAACCACCCTCTGGGTGAGGAACCTTTTTCTAACATCCAATCTAAACCTCCCCTGACACAACTTCAGGCCATTCCCTCGGGCCCTGTCACTGATCAACAGAGAGAAGAGATCAGTGCCTGCCCCTCCTTTTCCCCTCACAAGGAAGTTGAAGACTGTGATGAGGTCTCCCCTCAGTCTCCTCCTCTCCAGACAAACCAAGTGACCTCAGCCACTCCTCACCAGGGTTCCCCTCAAGGCCCTTCACCATCTTTGTTGCTCTCCTGATTTACTCTGTCATGTTCTGCTGTAAGAGCCAGCTCGGAACAAGATGGGTTCTAACACACAGGGTCATCCACTGAACTTAATGCTTCAGCTGTGCAAAAATACTTACTTTGCGAAATGAGAGATCCTTCATGACAGAGAAAAAGCTGTTTTAAAAGGCTGAGTCTGTCTCAGACTCAACCTCAGGAGAGGAGAACCCCTATTTAAAGGGAATGGCTATTATCATCACTTTTCATTTCTAAGTTAATATCTAGTTTTCCCTCTGCTGCCAGAGGGAAAAAATATCAGGGAGAGAACAAGGAGTCTGTAGTGTAGAGGGCAATGTGTTTTGCCCTTCTTATTGATAGACCCCTGTAAATTATTAATTGGAGAAACAGCCCTAGTAAGAAGGGTAATAACAGTGGCTTAACCTATACAGAAGGTATCAACTGATTAAGTTTGGTTTCCTTAGCCAACATTTCAGAGCCCTTGAAAGGCTTCCACAGATACCTGTGATATGAGCAGGGCCATTTCCACCAGTGCTTAATTCTGTGCATCCCAAGAAGGCCTTTATAAGTGCATTCTCCTTTGGACTTGGACCAAAATACTTTAGATTTTTAACATCTTTTGTGTTTCAAAAAAAAAAAAAGCACCCAACCCTCAAAGATATTGCAGAATATTAGAGAGATTTTGTGTTTGCTTGATATCCTGTGATGTTGGAGTGGGTTACAGAGTGCTGACCTTGGTACGGAGCAGGGCACCTGTCTCAGCACGATTCTTTTCAATGTCTCTCTCCCAGTGGATTCTGATTTTTTCCAGAATGTCATCCAGGCCACTTCCCAGGGGAACATCAAGTTCTTCCAGCTGAGATCCAGCAAGCTGCTTGTATAATACCTTCACATCCTTGAACAAAAATAACAAACATAAAGAAAGTGAACTGGACAATTGAATGGTATCTTCAGAGAAGCTCAAGGAAGAGCTCGTTTGGTGCCACAAACAGAGACAGTAATTAAATTTGGCCCCAAAAGCTATCTCAACATTAATGATTTAGTGCACCAAAGGGTTTCTTTTTCAGATGTGGATTTGCCTTGCTTCTGCATGGGATCTCTTCCTGCAAACCTAGGGTACTGGAAGAGTTTTCCCCTTGGTGGAAGAGGACTGAAGCCCTGCACCAAGGCAGTGTGTGGAGCAGCTCTCTCAACAGTGGCAAGTTTCTCCAGCAGCCAGTGCTTGAGACGTGCATGCTGCGCAGCTGGGACCCGAAATCACTACAAACATTGCCAGTAAAACTGCACTGTGGACTTTGGGCCAAAGAACTAACAGCTTACAGGATATCAGAAACTCTTCCCTTGCTGCTGCACTATGCAGGAGCATGGGCCTTCCAGCATCTACTGGAAGATACAAGATGTTCAAAGCAGCAGGAGCTCTACAGCCTTGCAGCTTGTGTGAGACAAGTGTGTGTTTTATGCATGTGCATGTTAGATGAAGAGGATTCCTCTGTGGCAGCATTCTGTTCCTTCTTTAAATTTAAATGCTCCAAAAACATGTAAGCAGTAGAGAATTAGCAGGTTTAGAATTGCACACTTAAAGGTAGCACATCAGTTGTACATTGCATTCAGGAATGCAAGAATTAATGAGATTTTCACATGTATCTTAACTGGCACTGCAATCCTTTTATATCAGCCTGTTTATCTGTGTTATTGGCACAAAAAAAAAAGGTAGTTTAAAAGCATCTGGGAATTGCATTTTTAAGCAATGGCCCCTGACAGTGACAATACTGGAAAAAATGGATGGGAATTATGTGAATTATGAACCTGCAAGAATGCAAACCTCAAAATGTGCCCACTCCAAGTTCACAAAACCTTCACAAGGACTTGGCATGGATTTGCTAGTGGGAGCACCAGTGGAAAGAAAGGTTTGAATTACTTCAGGAAACTCCTTGGGACTTAATTTTGCCAGAGCTCAGCAATAGTTGCTTCTAGCCTTTATTCTGTGACTTTTCTTAAGCAGCTTTCCCTGGTCCTGCTGCCATGGGAAAACCAGGCCAGTGCTGAAGTGGTTCTGCAAATGCTCAGGTGCTCCCAAAAGGTAAAGAAAAAAGCATCTTTCCACTCTGCAAGGGCTCCTTGTTGGCTACATGAGGATCAAGATGGATCAAGGTGGTGTTCTTATTATGCCATAGCTACAGAGAACAGCATCAGCACCATCTTTTCTGGTTTCACAACAGTCATTGCATTACTTGGAGGTTTAAAGAGGATCTTGTTTATTTCTGTCATTTTTCTCTTTACTCTCTTATCTAAAACAACTTCAGTCTTCTCCTGCCATGCACTGGTAATGAAGCCACTGATTATTTTCTGCAAAATGCCAGCCTTGGAATTAGACTGATGCAAGCAGGGAGCTGGTGATGCAACCTCATCTTGGCAAGCCAGTGTTGCTGAAATCTTGTGGTTGGAGGAACAACTGGTAGGAAATGTAAGGTAGGATAGTACCTTGCTTTCATGAACCATCACAATTCAAGCTCTACCTTACTTTTGAGGCACCAGAACAGTTGCTTGCTCTCCCTTATGAGGGATTAGTAACAGCTCCATATTCAAGTCCCCATGAATAAAGATGCTGATTTGTGTTCAATCCTGAAATCCCTGCTGAAGGAAGTAAACCACCTTCATGCAAATAGTGTTGGTGAATGAAGTGAGTAAGTGGGAAAGTATTGCAAAACTGGGTAGTATGGGCTTCTCTTCTGGCTGCCTGTCTGTGGTGGTGCATCCTCCTCAGCCACGGGGGCCTCTCTGTGGGTTCAGGAATTCTTTACAGACCTCACCCTTAATCAATCAATAGCTCCTGGGCAATTAAGTTTCCCTGGTGTTTATCAGAAACACTGTCTGTTCCTAGGAGCTTCTGGTGCCTAACGAAGGAAGGGGAAGAGATAGTCAGCTATCCTAGCATAAACTTGGAATATTAGCTGCCTGAATCATAGCTCAAGTGGAACAATATTTTTGTTACCAGACTTCTGAGGAAAACTCCAGTAATTACCATCTTGGATTACAGCCAGGATGGAGATTGACAGGTGACTGAAGCCAATCATCTTGGGACTCTATAAACAGTAGTCCTGAGTGAGGCCCTTTGAGATCTCCTGGACTGCAGTGGGCTGTGAGCAGCAATCTCCCTCTGACTGGGACACCTCTCTGAGCTAACAAGCTCTCAAGTTTGCAATACTCAATACTTGTTGCCAAATGCTGATTGATGGTAGGGCCTGAGATATCCTGACTACTCCTCAAAGCTCAGCCCTCATCTGTTGAGGTGCAGAAGCATCTGACTTGATGCTTCTGAGATGCAGAAGTATCTTACTTGAGTATTGTACTGAACTTGAGGGAAATTTCTAACAGGCACCTTTGTACCAACTTCTTCATGTCTGTTTGTTTGAGTGTGTGAATTGGTTTAAATACTCTATAGCAAATATAGTATGAATACTGCCATCCCAGATCTACAGTTAAGTTACTGCTGTGCTTACAGGAAACCCTACTGGATCATTCTGTAAATGTTAAATTAGTCAGTGATCAGGTGATGACAAATCCTACAGCTATAAACCATTGACCAAGCCTGAGGTCAAGTTTGGGCTCAGCTGCACCTAATCTCCATCAGAAGTTTAGAAAGCAAGGGAGTCTGCTCTGAACCTCATGAGTCAATGGGAAGGCCTCCCCTAACCCTTTTGAACCTTTATCCTTTAGCACCTTTACCCTCTGTCTCCCTGATTTCCATGTAAACTATTCTAGATTGATTCTAATCCAATTTTCCTTTGTGAGCTTCATTTTATAGTAAGTAATAAAATGAACCTTGCCATCAAAGTTAAATTGCACTTTCACATCTCATATAAACCTGCTTTTGCCAACACCTTTGATGATGATTCTTTAGAGCCACTCCCTCATGCCACTGTCCCTGTGACTTGCTTCCATGTAGTGCTTCTCAAGAGAGACTCAGTTTTGGGAACCGAGCCCCTTGCTAAGTCAAGCAGGGTATTTTCATAAGAACCTGGTTAATGCTCAACATTAGTGCAGCAGGACCAGAGCTGGTGCCCTGCACATGCACTTTCTCCTTCCATCAGATCTCACTGCTGAGATGTCCACATGCATGACTGTGCAGCCCCTTGACCATCATGGGGTGTCTGACAGGAAACGAAGGGACAGCTTTTCTTCCATGTCACATTTTTCAAACGAGAAAGGGTTAACACCTACATGTAAGTCATTTCATAATGCCTCAGGGGTTAGTCCTCTGAGTTAAAAGAGAAGGAAGAAATAGGAGTAGGTTTCAGGAAAATTCCCCTCCTACCCAGACACGGCAGGTGGAGTTTTTAGTGTTTGCTTTGCACTACATATATGATACCAACCAGCTGAAACAGGCACACATTGCCTTTGCAGTGTCCCGAGTCTGCACTTACTTCTTCATGATTCTTTGACAGCATAGCTAGTTCTTCCTTCATGCTTTCTATCTGACTCTCCAGATCCATTTTAGTTAAATTAGCATCATCAATCACTTTATATAGTGAATTAATTTCATCTTCCACTGCCTTTCTGAATGGCTGCTCATTTTCATACCTGCAGAGAGAAAAAAAAAAGAAAAGCAAAACTTCAACACAGCTCAACTGAGCAAGTAAAACCTGTGGGTTTTTTTCTGAATTATAGTATTTCTGCTAATTAGCAAATGTGTCCCAGACAGAGGCACAGAAACAAAGGCAGTATACTTTGTTCTCACCTTATCTCTTTGTGCTTGAAGTTAACTGCCTGAAGTGCCCTGTCATTAATTCAGAGTGTAAGAAAACAGGTCAATTTAGCAGTATGTGCTGTGGTGGTTATCAACTTGATAGGATTCCAGAAAAAACATGGAGAGGGTCATGGTTTCTTGCTAGATCTGATATTTATCTACAGTGTCACCATGGGTGGCTTTTTCTCAGTTGTCTTGGCTTTAAAATGAGAATACCAACTCACTTGTCTACATAAAAACCTTATAGAGCAATGGTTAAAGAAAAAACATCAAGCATTCTTTTACTAACAGACATGCTGATGGAAGTCTGGCCTATGTTCCAGGATCCTGGCCCATCCCTAAGACCAAATCCCAGTAGTATCAAAATAAAAAGGAAATTTCTGTGGTTGGTTTGTCAGCTAGAATTGCTGTTGGAACAAACAGCTCATTTCCAAACCATGGCTGTAATGGTAAGGAAATTTTGGCAAGCACTTTCCATTCCAGAGCACTGCTTGCTGCATTGCTCTTGTCTGTAACTTTTTGGTTTAGGCTTTCTATTGAAAATGTGGATTGCATTGTGAATCTCCTTGGGTGGGAGACATTTGTGCCAAACCTGTCCAACCTGGGGACCTGGAGGGCCTGGCAGGTTAGCTGGGAACCTGCTTCATAAACACTTTGCTCCTTGATAACCACGTTCATTGCTGGGAGTTTAAAGCCTGGGAAAGTGGCAGTTGATCCCAGGGAGCTTTCATTATGCCGTAGATTGATTCAACATTGCTTTTGTTATGTAGACTGCTTGTCCAAGTCAGCTGACACTTCTAAAAAGTATTTTTTAAAAATGACATAAAATATGAATGTAACTTGCTGGATGTAAAGCCAAATGAGTATCTCAGAGTTGTACCTTTCTGAAATAAAAGGCAAACTTAAAAATTATTAACACATTCTGGTTTTATGATTAAATAAAATAATGCCAGAGAGAGAGAAAAAGAAGTTTAAGGGATGATAAAAAAACCATAGGAGATAAAAATCAATTAATTTGAATTGTGGTTTTTGTGTCAGAGCTTGCAAAAAGCTATTTGTAAATGAATGAGACCATTATGAGTATAAAAAGCTGGAAGGATCACATCTCCTGAGTAAAATCTAAAGATGTTCATGCACTCATACACATGACTATCAGGCTTTTCAAACTGAAAGACAATAAAAAAGTAGTTTGCCAGTGTTACTTATTTTTCTCAGTAAAGAAAAGTAAAATCAGCACAGCCCAATTCTGTTTTCTTGTCTAGCATTTCCACCCATGTCTGTAGTGGTGCAGTTTTCACTTTGTGGCTGTAGCAGAATGATTGTTACTCCCCAAACCACTTGGTTTTGGCACTGAAGTACTGAAAATTACAACTAAAAAGCACATGGAATTTCATCTTTATAAAATGCCAACCCAATTTTGAATGAATACTGGCTTCTCAATGAGAGACCAATGTCTGTCTTAAGACTAGCTTAGGTAATTTCGCTTGTGCTTGTGCACATTTTTGTTACTATGAATCTTCAAAATCTTCCAAAATAATGTTAGCACCATCCTTATTTTTCTCCCAAATCAGTGTTGAATATAAATATGCAACTTAAAAAACAAGCCTATTCTACTCACTGTCATTACACCCTTACAAATTAAGTGTTCACTAGGGCAAAGTTTAAAGAAAGTGGCCAGCTGGGTGCCACCACAGGCCCACCTGTCTTTAAAATCTTCAGCACAGGCTTGAATATTCTCGGTGTGCAGCATAAGACGTGCATTTTCAAGGACTGCTTCACCCACCTAGAAGAAAGATACAACAGAGCTCAAGCAGTGAACAGCTTCAGCACATGTATCTTAAGCAGATGTACAGCTTTGATTCTGAAAATAATCCTTCATCCTAGGACTGTTCAAGTGACTCATTCCAGATAACTTAAACAATTATTTTTGTACATATACGTTCACAAATTCTCGGCAAATAGGCTGTAATTTGTCATCAAACTGCTCATTCCTCCTAAGCCCTCATCTTGTTCTTGTAGCAACACATTTATTCTGATCACCAGCTCTTTGCAAGGGGCAAAATTCATTGCTGTGCTCAAGGTACTTTCATCATTTAAGTCCCACTTATACTTTCTAGATACAATTTAAGCAGCACTTATGCAGTTCCTATTCTACTTCCCATATTAGCAGTCCTCTTCAGGGTCGTCCTCCTCAGGGAGCCATGGAATACTTGCTGCTCATGCCGCCTGCGAGCCCTCCTCAGCTCCCAGAGTGTCGTTTTCCTTCTCCTAGGGGATCCTCTAGGCTCTTGCGATAGATATGAGACCTGAGAAGCCTTCAAAGATTATTACACTGATTGGAAAGATCGTGCAAAGCAGACTGTGGCATCATTGCTATGGCTCTGGGGTGTATCTCTAAACATCCAAGAGGTACTTGAAGGGTAAGTAAACCTGAAAGGCTTGTGATTTAGCAGGTTATCGTGATTCAGGAAGGTTATATAAAATGATACAAAAGAAAAAAAGACCACTGCCTGTTCTGGAGTCACACATGCACTGAGCTATGACCATGCTGAATTCAGTACCAGGCTTAGAGTGATCACCTCTGCAAGTAAGTGTCTGAGAGTTCCAGTCACCCCATGATCCATGCTGTCACTCTGGAAAGAGCTGAACTGAACATTTCTTTGGTCTTTCTCGGGAGACACCCATGAAGATTTGCAGTTAAAACTAAATCAGCTCATGAATAAGATCAGATTTTTAAGCTGGCCAAGAGAGTTCTTGAAGCAGAAAAATCTTTCCTTAGATAATTAAGTCTGTAACTAAGATTGCAAATCACCCAAAGCATTCTGCTCCTCTAAGGTGAAACACACCATGCAATGTGGAAGCATCAAGGCTGCATCCAGACAAGTGGATCTCAACTGGGATTGTTGCCCTATGTTCCCACCTGCCCTGAGGCTGCTTGGTGATGGGGTGGGGGTGGGCATGCAAGGCTGAAGCATTTCTAGGTGGTAATTAACATTTACCCTCATAAAGAGTGGCTTACTGCTCCAAATGTCTTACAAATGTTTGGACCAATAAATATGTAATACCTGAAGGCATTTGATAAGGAGAAATGTGGAGAAATAACCTGTTCTTCACTATCCATTATGTCCATAATGGGTCAGGAAGTTAAAAGCACTCTACATCTTTTCAATCTGATGAGGAACAAGAGTTTAAAAAGTGGTTTTCTTCATTCTTCCCTATTGTTAGGAAAAAACAGGGAAGGTGGTAGGGAGCTGGAGCTTGTTTCACACCATTGCATGGGGAACCTATTTTTCTTCAATAACTATGGGATTTCTTGGCCAATTCCAAACAATATGATAGAGGGATAGGCCAACTCAGAGACATCCAGTTCTAACACATTTCATGAAAATAGCATCTGGACAGAGGAGAGGTTCTACAAATACTGCCACTTGGGGGATGAGGGGAAGCCCCAGTTTGGGCATGGCAAAGTTGTGGAGTGCATCAAAAGCACAGGACTCAGAGATGTCATGAAAGCCACAGGTGCAGGCAAAGAGATGGTCCCTCACCACACACCAGCCAGCCCTGTTTTGCAGCACACAAGTACAGAAGAGTTCTCTGTGCTTGTTTGCACTCAGAACTGGCTGTTCTTCATTGTTCAACCCCCTATTTCCTTCTCCCAAGTCTTTCTGCAGACCCACTTTACCAGCACTATCCTAACTCCCCAAACCCTGGGTTGTCCATCTGTGGCATTTTGGAGCAGCTGAACAGAGCTGGGGCTTTGGGAACATGCTGCTCTTCTGTCCTCAGGTTCCCTTGCACCAGGACACCTGAGTTTCTCCCAAAGGACAGAAAATTGGCATTTACTCAGCACAGAAGCAGAGGGACCTCTTTGACAGAAGCTCTGAAATCTTAGTTCCCTGTGATTTGCATGAGCTGTGAAAGCCCTTTCCTAGGCTCCAGAAGAAATCTAAGTCTTCCATCAGGGGCTCTTTTGTATGATTTAATTCTCCTATTAATCAACAGCTGGATGCAAACACACAGCATTAGTGAGACAGATTTGTAGCCACTTTGCTGACACATATACTAAAACACATGATGCAGCAGTTTAGGAAACACCCTTCTTTGTGTCCATTGGGAATGAGAGGCCTTGCAATGCTGCAAGCACTTAGACATTGCCTCCTCTGCTTGTAAAGCAGAAGGCAGTGCTGTCCTGCCTCACAGAGCTTCTGGGAGGCTTAAATCACTGATGCACATTCCAACAGCCAAAATGGGAAGAGTTAAAAAAATGCAAATGTTATTACTAACAATAGCTCCTTTCAGTCACACATTGTCTTTCAACAGTCAGTTCTGTGATACACATACACCTTTTGATCACGATTTTTTCCAGCTCTTGAATTAACAGTGAATATTCATGGTATTAAACATCTTAACTACAAAGCAGCAACAATTTTCTTTGATTTCATTGTGATTTTATGGATGTGAAAATGCAATATTAATTTTTTGGAAGAAAAGTTGCATAAAAATCTGTGTTGACATGCTGGCCCATTTCCTGGGTTAAAACTGGCATCAAGGATAAAACAGCTGCTTCAAGGGAGTGGGCAGATGCCAGACTGAAGTCATACAGACCCAGGGAGAATTTACTCCTTATCCCTGGTGACTAGCAACTTCTGATTTTTAAGAGAGATTTGGCCAAGTTTGGCATGGCAAGATTTACTATACCCTTCAAATTCTTAGCTGTGCTTTATCTGTAGCTTTGTATACTTTTGCTGTTCTTACAAAAGCCTAAATCCTTTCTGACTGCTACTAAATTCACGGCCTCAGGTGCGGCCTGTGATAATGAATCTCATGGTTTAATTATTCATGTAATGGAAACTTCTCTGGCTTTTAAGTTCACTTCAGTAAAGCAAACGCCTCCATGGGGAAAGATCGGACGATGTCGATCTGGTCTTTCCTTCCACACACACAAGGAGATAGTTGAGACCATTGCCTCTGACACGTTTTAATTCACAACTAAAATCTGGCTAAAAGCCTACAGCCCACTGCCAAGCAATAAACTCTTAATGGTCTTGGTCATGCTTTCCCTGTGTTGAACCCTTTCTCAGAGCTAGAAGGAGGAAATCTCAAAGGCAGCAAGGGCAGCATTTGTTGCATTGCCTCAGGAAGGGTAATACCTGGAGAGAGTCTGAGACTGATGGCTCCTTTCCTGAGTCCTGCTGCTTCCAGGGAAATTCAACTTCGTGTATACATCAAATATTTTATAAGTACACAGAACTGCATCAAAGAATGGCCAGTTCTCAAAGAAGGAGATACCTCTTCAAGAAATGATCTGTAAAACTGTAATGTTGCCCGAGCACAAGGAGAAAACCTCACACCCCCTCACAGCTGCCTGTGAAGGTAGCCCAAATTTATGCTGTTGGAGGTGGCTGAGAGAACATGATTAAAACTAATTCACTGCCATCCTCTGTAGGGCAGTTGATCAAGCTTTGTGCCATTTTGTGGGAGTTTGTTGTACCCTTAGATGAGCAGCAGAGTGCTATTTCATGCATTTACAGACACTGATCATGCACTGTGTTGTGCTAGAGTGTGTCACAAGTAACACTCAGAGGCTCTTCTGACCCTGCAGCAAATTATTAGTGGGTGTAAGTCCAAATGTGACAATTCCTCAGGCTGTTAGACATACATATTCTCCAGGCTTAATATTCACACTGACTAAATGCTGATAGAAAGGCCAAATGCAAATAAAAGTGCTCCATAAGAAAACCCTGAATGTCTTTCAAATGCTCCCAACCACGCACAGGATGTCATGATCAGTCACAGCAGTGATAAAATTGGTCCAGAATGTTGATTCCTTGTTTTGCTTGTGTGTTTACTCCTGTGATCTGAACTGCACTATGTGTCATCTCATAGACAAAATAAATCTCTGTGTCTCCCATGCAGCTGTAATTGAGCAATCATGGAGGCTGAGCTACTCTTTTCTCTTTGTAAACTCACTCAGATTGTTTCAAGCATCCACTTCTGCCAGGTGCTGCCCTGTTCCCTGGGAAGGAATTGCCATTGCAAACAGCCTCCTATTCTGCAGAAGAGACACATTTGATTAGAGAGAGAATTTTGCACAAGAAGACCAGGATGAAACCTGGAGAAGAAGAGAATGCATAGGGTAAAATTTATATTTCTGTCATGAAATTGTAATTCTGTCATATGAATTCCTCTTGGCAAGGATTTCTCATTTCCCTTTTTTCCTGCAAAAATCCTCTTGCTTTTTCCCAATTAGTGTGTGTCCACCTGCTCTGCTGAAAGCCAGCTGCCCAGGTGGGTAATTAACCCTGTGAGCTGGATAGTGGCTTTCCATCATTCAGCTCCCACCAGTGATCCCCTGCTGCAGCCATAGTTCTGACAATTGCAAGGAAACACGAGTGGTTTTTCCTGAGGGACCCTGTGCTCACACACACCCTCTGAGTCACTCGCTGACTCGTTTTTCCCTTAGCTCTGTGTTTGGGAGATGTGCTGGCACCAAGCTGTTTTTGCTGGCAATGCAACTACATGAAATCTGGGATGCTGGAGCACGTCCCGGGAAGTGCAGGAGGGAAATGGGACTTCAGGTCTGCTGGGGTCTCTCCTGTGCCACTGTAGAGATGGCCCTGTCACATTTGTGATTTTGAGACCAGGAGAGTCCTTTGTGGCCATGTCCTTGTTTCCTCATTAGCAGGGCAAGAAGAAGGGATTCCTGCTTACATCCCCTCCCAATTGTGTAATTTTTTTGCTGGTTTTTGTTCAGAAACTGTTCCTATCGTGAGTGCTTGGGCTAATCCAGGTGCCAGCTCAAGTGGTTTTTTTCCCTAAAACTTTCATAGCTGCTTTATGCAAATAGAACTGAGGGGTTTTACAGCTGCCGGGCATTTGTCCCCACTGAACCCATGGGCCTGGCCAGGAACTGAAATGAGTGCTCAGATTTTACAAGAAGCTGAAAATGGGGTATGCCACTTTTAAAGAAATCAAGGTAGATGTGGACATCTGCAGAAAATCAGAATATATTTACAAAAATTACGTTTAGGAGTGTATCTGCCAGGTGTCTCTCATTTCTGCTACACTTTGCTCCTGAATGCCTTTTCCTTTTCTGTTTGGGATGTGTTGTGGCAGGAGGGTTCTGACTTCATGTGATTTCAGCTGTTTCTGCAGCAAAAGATTTTGACATTATTTTAATAAATGTGGTGGTTTTGATGTTGATGCTGGCATAATCTTACCAATTAGCTCCAGGACGAATGAGCTAATTGGTGTTTGGGCTGGATAGGGTCCTACTTTCATTTTTGGTTAAATGCTTATAAAAAAAGCAAAGAAACCTATTAATCAGAATAGAACAGAACAGCTTGGATCACATCCGTGAAAGACAAAACCCACTAAGTGATGCCTCTTTTATTGATTTAATTGAAGCAATTCAGAAGATTTTATGTGCTCTCTGATGTGTTTTGATAGTTAAATAGATACGGATGATGCTAATCTGTTTTTCTTCTTTTCTATGACACAAATGCAGTTACTACATGGCTTTATTTTTCTGATTTTCATATAGGAAGAGCTCAATATTCAGGCTAGGTTTCATTATGAGATGTTCTTATTAATTCATAAAAAAGAGGTAGAGGCAAGGATAACTACAAAGGAAGGTTGAAAGAAAAGCAATTTGGATGAAAAATTATCACATTTGCACGTTCATCTGCACTGGGTTGGGGGTTATATAATGAAAAATCAAGGGTTCATCTGCACTGCAATGTTGGGGGTTATATAATGAAAAATCAAGCAGTCCTTCCTAAATGGTCCTTTCCTATGGTCCCACATTTTTGGGCTTAACCATAAATCCTGGTAGGATTTACAAGTGAAGTCTACAACTACGAAATGCGACACTTGTCTGGAGAACACAGGATGGCGGCTGCAAAGGATTAACTCCCCTATCCAAGTCCTCATCTTCCCCAGTGAGATAATAGGTCCAAGGAGATGCCTTTTTGTACCCCAGATTCAGAGCACCCCTTTACTTCAGCAGCTGCTCCCTTCAGGAAGCAATAACATCATTTACTAATACTAAAAGATAGCAACTTTAAAAGCTGGTGCTTGACTGGGTGTTTCTGCTGACACAATCTTTGTACAACAGCTTCTGCCAACACGTTCAGGTTTCAAGCAACATTTGTAGTGTTCTGAGAGAACACCTGCCCTAAAAATGCAAAGTAAAACTGGCCAGCCCAAGTTAAAACACACAATTGTCCCAGGAGACTTAAAGTTGGCCTTCAGGCTTTCTGAAGACCCAGTGATGGCATTTTCTGTGCCTGCACAAGTGCTGCTGGGAAGAGGCATGCGAGATGCCAGACTCCAGGTCTTTGGAATCCTGTCTGCTCCCACTGGCTGGGAGCTGGGAAGCCAGGCTTGTGTGGTGCACCAAGACCTCAGCAGACAGAGCCCTGTGTCTGCTGCAAGCAGGACATCAGCCTGCAAGGCCTTACTGGCCAGCAAAAGGAACTCCTTCTTGTCCATGAGGTCAATACATTTCACACCCCCACAATAAACATCTGTGCCGTATGGAGGAGGTGGGAGTAAGGGATGGTGGGGTGATGGCAAAGGAAAGGAAGGGAGTCACTCATTTGTAGCCATGTAATTATTATTTTTAAATAAATAGAGCTTTTGAAAATGTTATTAAGCCAACAAGGGAATAAAGTAAAAATCTGAATTGCTGATTAAAAAAAAAAAAAAACCACAACGTGCTTGTAATATCACGTTGAGAGATAACCTAATTCAGTCCTAGCAGGTTTCTTTCAATAATTTTGATACTCAGTGTAATAACCACAGACTTAAAATAAGGGGGGAAAAAAGGAAAAAAACCCCACCCGTTCTAATCAGCCCAGACTTCGGCGCCTTGGGGTGCATTTCAATCGCTCCCATGCGCACGATGCCTGAGGCAATTCTCTCGCTTAATAGGCATAATAATGCTAATTATCATGAAGATAGATTTTGAACCCTCTGTCTAGGGCTCCTCGCCCTGAAATCAGAC
>NW_005054361.1:2697006-2699574 GCF_000277835.1 Geospiza fortis
CCCCCCCCCGGCTGCCGGCGGCGCTCCGGCGCTCACCTGGTGGTAAATCGCCTCCCAGTTCTCCCGCAGCGCTCCCCAGCTGCTCACGCTGGCCGCCTTCTTGTCCAGGTACACTCTGATGTGCTCCTCCAGCTCCTGGTTGACCTGCTCGAGAGCTCGCACCTTCTCGATGTACTCCACCAAGCAGCCGTTCAGGCTTTCGTAGGAGAGACCCCTGCCCTTATCCAGCCCCGGGGCCAGGGGCACGGCGGCGGCGGAGCTGCGGATGCTCACGCCGCCGG
This sequence comes from Geospiza fortis, assembly GCF_000277835.1. Lineage (NCBI taxonomy): Eukaryota > Metazoa > Chordata > Aves > Passeriformes > Thraupidae > Geospiza > Geospiza fortis. The sequence continues at coordinate 2,697,288 of NW_005054361.1, forward strand.
TGGGAACGGTGCCCACGTAGACGCCGGGGGGTCTCGACAGGCTCCCTCCGCCTCCGACGCTCACCCGGCGGCCGGGCGGCCCCGAGCTCTCCGCCGTGGAGGTGGAGGGCTGCTGCCCCAGGAAGGACGACCGGCGCCTCGGCAAGGGCATGTTGTCGCTCCAGCCTGCCGAGCACCGCCGCTCAGCCCTCCTGGCCCCGCACTGGCGGGAGGGATGTGCCGAGCCCAGCAGGTTGGGGATCGCCTGGGATTTCGGCTTTGTGCGACGGCTTTCTGGAAGGGGGGCTTTGTGCCGCCTGGGAGCACCCGTCACATTGTCCGGGCGGCTGCTGGGTCAGCAGTCCCATTTCAGGGGAAATCTCCCTGCTGCTGCTGCTGCAAATGTGGCAGATGAAAAGCACAATGGTGTTTACGGGCACAGCGGGACGGGGATTCAGTACAATGTACGTGTTAAAATACCAGCAATGTTTTCTACGCTGACACCCGGATGATTTCTTACCCTTATAGCCACAGGTATCCAGTTATATACTACAAATGCATCTGCTTCTCACACCGGTGCTTGCTCCAGACATAGTCTACAAGACATTTCCTAACTTAGCAAAACCCAAAACTCCGTGGAGTCACCAGGGTCACAGCTGAGCAGAGCCGAGCCAGCCTTTTGCCACTGCAGTGCATCGAATGCTCCCTTGTGTCTGCTGCAGCTTCTGAGTTTCTCTGCAATTTGGCTTCGCCACCCACCCAAGGCATATTGACACAATCCCAGCAGATTTTATAGCCACAAGCACCCTCATGTCCACCCCTTCTCAGTCAGTTTAACTTCACATAGTCAATGGCACTTTGTTTGCTCAGCACGGGCCTGTTTCACTTCTTTGCCTGTGTAACAAAGGGAGCCAATTATGAATTAATAGGGCAAAACAATCCTAGACACTTACTGCAGGGAAATGGGGAGATTTCCCCTGCTCTTCTTTTTATGTCACTATTCTTTAGCTACTAGCGATCAGGTGGGTAGTTTATAGGTAATAATAAGTATGATGTGTTCCTGGTACAGTGCAATCCTTCACAACACAATGTTAGGTCTGGCCTTTTCTACTTACACACAGGGATACTTCCCAGCCAGGATGCTGTTCCAGTGTAGGATCACTGTGTGCACATCTTTGTAGGCACGATTGTAATGTGCTGATGTTGGGCATTGCCCTAATGCAGCGTAGGTTTGTGCAGGGGCAGTGGTGAGTCTTTGGCGAGACAGGGTAAATCAGAAATCCCTGTCTTCCACTGGTGCCTAATCCTGGCTTGACGGGTTGATGGCTGGAGTTTGTTTCACTCGTTTTTTTAACTTGGAGAACTGCAAGGCTGCTTAAAGTCAGGTCACCATTTCCAGGTTGTGTGAAGACTGGGAGCAGTGCAGTGTTTCTCAGCTTTGCAAATACTTTTGGCTAGTTCAGGTATTCTGCCTTTAGATTACCCAAACAAACTGTGCTGGTTAAATGGGAAGCATCCTCCAGTATTTCTTACACAGTATTTTCAGTGTAGTTTCTCTGTTTCTAATTAGAAAATCTCCCTTGCAAAAGTAATACCATGTACAGAAAACAAATGTAATAATATGGGCTCTTTTTTAAAAGATCTGAATTTAGTTTTCTGTAACCTTGTTCCCTCTGTCCACCTCCCTCTTTAAATAAAAACAAAGATCCTTGTGGGATTGCTTTTGGTCTTGGCAATACCCCTAGGGAATTTTTACTCTCCTACCAAACAGTGGTTTCTAGGAGGCTGTTTAGCAATTGATCATGAGGATCACAGGTATCATATTGTGTAGCATTTATCCCATGGTGGAAAGATGTATCCCCAAAGTACCCATCCATGTCCCTACAGAGCCCTGTCATCCTGCCTGCTCCATCACCTCATGAGAAAATCCTGCATTGGCCTCTGATGCTGAGTAGAGAAACAAATACCCACGAGAGTCCCTGTAACATTACAGTCTTCCAGTTTCCAGAAGCCTGCAGTCCACATTCAGGTTTGTGCCTCAGCACAGCAGAAGTGCATGTGTGGGATGGGAAGAAAGGAGGAGCAATGAGGCCTCTGTGGCTCCCTGAGCCAAGTCTGGGTCTGACTCCAGCCATCACTTAGTAAAGCTGTCATGTTGCTCTGACCATAGCAGCCACTGGGACACTGTCAGCAAGTGGGCACAGCTGGACCAGATGTGCCACTGCTGTAAGTCTCTTTTCTAGTACCAGCTGTGGCTCATCTTGAACAAGGCATATGGTTAATGATGCTACACTAACCCTGTCCTGCT
>NW_005054361.1:2699701-2709341 GCF_000277835.1 Geospiza fortis
CCTGCTGAAACTTCCCTTTCATGCAGCCAAGTACGAAACCTGAGCAGCCAGTGGCAGGGAGCAGCCAGCTGGAGCAGGGGCTGAACTGCCCCTCACAGCCTCCTCCTGGTGAAGTGAGGAGTGAAAGCAGAACATTGTCCAGCAGAACTGGTGGCCAGAGATGGGGAGAAGACTTCAAGGACAAGACTTCACAGGACAGAAGCCATTTCACTTGCTGAATGATACAAAAAAGCAATTTGAGAAGCAAAACTGAGAATTGGTCCCACAGTAACAGTTTTGGGCTACTCAAAGGGAGAGCATTGATCTGGGCCAAGTCATTTCATGTTCTGTATTAATCTTGCCTTGCAGAAACCTATTTTTAATCCATCATTTAAGCTTCGTTCACCCTTACTATTCCCCTAACACTGTTAGAGTCTGCAATCTAGCACTTGACAGGGTAGGAAAGTATTGCCATTTTGCTTCAAAATGCTGTGTTTTCCTTCCTAAGGGGGAAAGGAAAGTCCCAGAGAGGAGAAGAGGGTATAAGGAAACTTGATTCAGCGGCACCAGAAGTCTAAACACACAAGATAAATAAAACAGTGGGGAAGTGGAAATGTGGTCAAAGCCACAGCATTCAATTGGTGGTAGTCCCTAGTCACCAGATTGCTAGGTTTTTGATAAATTGAAAGGAATTTTCTGTTCCTTTGAAGGGAGCACTATACATGCCTTCTTTTGAGGCTGTTTGATCTTCAGGAAATAATTCTAGGTTTATTGGGCTGAAGTGTAGCAGCTGTAGGTCCATTGTGTAGTATGGTTAAAACACTTATACAGGAAAAAAGAGCCATTCTTGTCCTTGCTCATATAAAAGAGTTTTGGAGCTCAGACTGGAAGTGGGACAGTAAAGGGGTCACCCCAGCTGGTGCTCAGGCAGTACTGGAGTCACAGAAAGGATGCAGTCCACTTGACAGATGTTTTGCTTAGAAATACCTTTATTTTATAAAGCCACAGTTTGTTCTGTAAAGTTTTACCACACTTATAAAAAAGGGGCTGACAATTCTGAGGGACAAAAGAAAAGCTGAAAACATTTCTTGTAGTTCAGGGTTACACAAAGGTTATATTTATAATATATATATATTTATTTATAATTTGGAGACAGTAGAGATGAAACTGCAGTACGGGGGCAGCTGTGGGGTCATATTTCAGAGACTTGCTCGTGTCCCACGAACAGTGTTTCCTGACAGAAGGGGTTCACCAGGACCATCCCGCTGTCCCGGTAGTCACCGTTGGCTGGGGAGCGCGGCTCCGACAGGTGGTCCTGGGGAAAAACAAAGAGGCAGACTGAGCACTTCACACCCTTCACCCTCCATGGGCACACAGGGCATTCCTCCCAATCCCCCAAAGGTGCCTGAATGTTGTGGGCTGTGACTCTGGAGAGCCGGGTTTGGTGAGCTGGCTTTTCCATTTGTCAGGCAGGAGGAGCTGTGAGTGAAAAGCTCCTCTGAGGGTCTGCTGATTCTTTCTCAGCCTGGGGTCCCAGAGGTCAGCTGCACCAAACTTCCAATCCCTTTGGAACTTTCACATTTCTTTAATTTATTTTTTTTTTCACTTTATTGACTCATTGCAATTGTTTCCTGTCTCTCAGATGGGCTTGACTCCTTAAAGGTGCATTTTCAACTTTTTTTTAAGGTTAGAGAGCCACACATATAGGTCCAAGCCACCCAAGCATGCCCCAGTTCAGTTATATTCTGATCAGGTTTAAATGACTCAGCCTTTGAAGACCACCCTGTATGTGAATAGGCCTGACTTTTGATTCTGGACAAGCCAGACCAGGTCCTGCCTTAGCTTGAGCAACATGATTGCCAGCAAGGTGGGGTTAATGAAGCGACTGTATGTCTAATCACATCTCAGAGGTTCCTTTCTAAACTTTTTCTTTTTTAAATTTAGTCACATGAGTTAGTCAGCTAGCTGATCTGAAAATCATTTTAGCATAAACGCAGACTCTCCACTGTTTCTAGGTTTTAGAACTGAACTGAATTATTCTCTGTCTCTGAGGCCAGGGAATAGATTTCTGTCAGTAGGATCACCTGCTCATGTGTGAATAATCCCACCAAACCAGTCAGATCCCTTAAGTAAAGGCTGATGAATGTACACCCCACTCCCCCACATACTGATGTTCTGATTACTTTTGTAGTGAGAACACTCATTCCCTGAACTAGTATTTGAGAAATTACAGGCAGCTCCTGAGACATAAAAATACACAATTTCTTTGTTTTATTAACTCCCACCAGCCTCCTTTTTTTATGCTGCATGGCACATGCACAGTAGTCTGACTGTCAGTAATGAGCCAGCCCAAAGGGCTCTCCTTAAGCCACCATGGCATGGCTTGACATTGGCTGTAGGCTCACAAGGAAGAGAAACCCAGGAACAAATTCTCTAAGAGGTGGTTAACACCCATCCCCACACAGCAATTTGGAACACATCTGCAGTGGCTGGGAATAGGATGGCAATCCAGTTTTGCTGAGATATTTATCCCATCTAATACATGTGTAGGAGGGAGTCCTTCCCTAATAGCTGCTCCCCTGAACATGTGTAGGGATTTCAAGGCTTTATTCATATGACTTCCTCTCCCCTCCTCCCAGCATGGCTTCAGTTCCAGTTTTCAGACACCAGCTCTGCAAGTGAGGTACCTCTGAAGTCTCCAGTGACTGGATCTCTCTTGGTAACTCTACAGCATGCCTGTTGAAGTAGTCCATGGTAATAGCATTATTCCAATAGCTCAGGTTGTTCTCTGGGTTAGATGTCTTCTTCTTCCTTCTCATGCAGCACACTGTCAGCAGAACTGCTGTTAATAGAAACATGCCAAAAATGTGGTTATTTCCTTTCAATAAGGACTCATCAGTACCATGGATTTGTACTTTATGTTTCTTAAGGGGAGGGCTGGTGACCTGCATTCATATGCTTCAGTCTCAGTCAGTCCCAGCTCTCTGCTAGCAAACCCTACACAATTATGTCAGATATGGGCCAAGCAGATGAGGCTTTGGGCTTGGCAGAATATGCAGATTTTGCTTTCTTATTGATGTGAGTGTGTAATCTTCAAGATGTGGCTGGCTGATTAATGAAAAGCTTTGTTGTTGTAACTGATGGCAATTTATTACCTAAGCAGGGATTTATAGACCCTCTAGGAGAGAGGGCATTCCTCAGGGACTAAGATGCTTCTGTGGGGATCTTTTCTGCATCTGGTGTGTTCAGAGGCTGCAGGGATGAGCACATTAGCAAGTGGGCAGTGAGAGATACCTGTCCTACTTCAAATAGCAAGTTCATAAATGCCACAGCTGTGTGGCTTCAATACCAAAAGCTTCTGTCCTGAAGTGCCACTGATCCCTGCCTCTGTTGCCTGCCATTTGTAACTTGGATTTTGGTTTGTGACCATGTTCCAACACATCAGCAACCAGCCAGAGGAACAGATGGGTTCCTGAGTAGGATGAGAGAGGGGTAAGGTGGTGTGGAGATCCCCTGTGGCACCAGTCTCACATACCTTACACTTCCAGGATAGTGTTAATGCCAGAGCTGGGGTTTTCCTGCCTGTCTCCATCAGCTGTGGGATGTGGAATCTACTGGTAAGAACAGGTAAACCTGTTCCCCCATGTTTGCCTGGGCATTGGGTAATGTCAGAGAGTGGTTTTTTCCCTCACTTTCAGAGCATACTTAAGCTTTTACAGTCTGAAATATCTGAACTTAAAGCAGAGCAGCTAGGCAAGACAAAGTGACCAGCAAGTGAAACTCCTCATGTTCAGGAGTCTGTCTGGTCCCAGGGCCACAGGAATCCCCAGGCCTCAGAAATGCCCAGGTAATTCTCTCCCAGCAGGCAGCTGAACACAAGGCTGGCTGAGTGTTATTTTCTGGAATTGCTTTCAGTTTATCCATCTCTGTTGCCATTCAGATGGGTAACCTTGGCTACTTTAGGAGAGACAGGCAAAGCCACAGCAGCAGACTTACTGCTCCCACCAGCCCTGGCTCAGGCAGAAGCTGGGATGTGTGAAAGGGTTTGCTCTGAGCCTTAATGTGTGAGCTCTGTCTGCTCCCCTTACACCTGTGGAATTCATTGGCCAGTTGTGTTTGTAATCTACCTGATTTATACAGCACATGTATTTGCTTTGATTTGTACCTGTGAAATAGGAAATGCCCTGCTGTAAATTCCCTCTATCATTTCTAAATCCCTCATGGTAGAAGAGAAGAGAGAAAATATTCATGAAGCAGAAAAATATATTATTTCCTCAGCTACAGGCAAAATTATGTATTAGAATGATAACTCAGAGGAAAGCAAAGACTGCAGAGAGATCACTGCTGCTATGTATGTTTTGACAAACATTTCAGCTACCCATGTGCCATGGATCTAATTCCTTATCCCATCTACCACATAAAAATAGCAACAGAAAAGTGCAAGGCTAGAGCTCTATTTAAAAAAAGAAAATAAACTACTAAGAATAATGATAATAAAAAAAATCAATGTCTTTCAGTTCAGGCAGTTCTGTCACTAACAACTTCATTTGCTGACAGCCCAATAGTCTGAATCCTGCTGCTGCACCTCATGGTGCAGAACTGCTGAACTGGGGTGCAGAACCCCCTCAGAACTGCTCTCCCTGCCTGGGGAAATGCCTGTCCTCCTGAAGGGCTGCACCTTTCATCCCTACTTTGGCTGCTGCCCTCTCCATGTCCCAGCCCAGCCTGCAGGCTTGGGCAAATTAGAAAGTGATGCAGGACTTGCATTTAGTCCTCACCACTGCTGGTGAGAGCCAACAGTCCTTGGAGCTTTTCAGTATCCAGCAACAAGAGATCCATCCCTAAGGCACAGAGCATTTCTGAAGGCGCCTGAGGATGTGAAAGCCCCAGTAAAGTCAACTCAGTGCAAATATTTTTTTGAGAGCCTGAGGTTTTACGGCTTATAAAATATTGTGGTTGCTGACAGAGAAGTATCAAATTTGGGGTTTGGGGGCTGGAAAGCCAGTGACACTGAGTTGAGAGAGATCCCAGCTTCTTCCAGCAGGAAATGGCCTTGCCATGTGTAGATACATACAGCAATAATTCTTCCTCTCTTAATTACACTCTTGCCCTCCAAGAGTGGTGAACACACAAGAAAATGGATGGAAGAGCATGGAAAATGGGTTCCCGAGCTTCCACAAATATACATTCCAGCAGAAGGATGTCTACGTAAGCTGCCCCAATTCAAAGCGGAGGAGACCTCATTTAAGAGGGTGAGTGAGGACAGCAGGGCTGGAATGGGGCTAGTCCCTCTTCATCTTATATTAACTGCCCTCTTCGCAGAATCATAGAATCATTTAAGTTGGAAAAGACTTTAAGGAGTGTTGAGTCCAACCATTAACTTAACACTGCCAGATCCACCACTAAGTGCCACATCTACCACATAACATGCCATATTTTTTATATTCCTAGATATCCTTTTGTTCCCATAATTAGAATTACATCTATTACAGAAAAAGTCTTCCAGACAGACAACTTTGTTGGCCAGGGAAGCCATATCAGGTGGATGAAATACACAGAGGGCAGAGATGGTTTGGAAGGCACAAATGGCAGTACTGACAACAGCAGAGCTGAAGAGAGAACTAGTAGCTGCCCCACGCTGCTTATCTATCCTGGTATATTGTGTGGTTAACTCTTCCCTGGCAAGCAATCCTCTGGTTGCTTTCTGGGAGTCAGGAAAGCTCAGCTAACTTCCCTTTGCCTGCTCAATGTTCAAGTCAACAGCAAGTACCATGAGAAGGACATGTCAGTGTTGTTCTCCTTGTGTCAGCCTAAAGTCCCTTGATGTTAGGAAATATCAGGGGTCTCTGGAGGTTCAGAGATTCTGGAAGCATTTCTAACCCATGTCTTTTCACATGTTAAGCGGCTGAGTTGCTGATGAACTCTGGCTCTGACACTGGACATTCTTTGGCCATAGGGCAAGTTACATCTGCATTATCTGTCACTCCTCCTATGACATAAAACATCCCACAAATGGGAGAAACAAGATTCTCACAGATTTACAAGTTTCTAGGCTGGTGGGAACATGTCCATCACCTACTGTCACCCATCCAGCACCCACACACCAGGAGACTTTCACCTGTATAATCTGTATTTAAGAGAAAGCACATCTCTTAGGAAAGTACTCAGCTTTATTTAAGGATACAGAGTGACCAGATATCCACCCCATTCCCACAAATTTCATTTCAATGTTTAATTTCTATTGTGGGGACATGCTTCCATTACTCTTGTGTAAATACCTTCACCTTCAACCATCACTTCCTCCATGTTCTTTTGCTTTTTTTATTAAAAACTTCCATTATGCTGTCAGAAATCTCTCCTATATATGTAGGCTTCAGCCTCTTTTTGTGCTACATCATGGCACAAGTGGAACTATGTTGCATTTCTCCACTCCTCATTCCATGTCTCTTTTCTAATCTTCTGATTTTTTTTTAATCTAACCCACTATGATTATATATCACATCCAATCCAGCTTCATTAAAGCAGTGTAATGAGATCATACCAATTCCCTACAGTTTTCTGAGTCTTTCCCTTCAACTCACTAAAATATTTTACCAATCTTACACAGCTGCTGCTCCCTTCCCCCACTTTCCAGCCCCCACACAAAACACAGTGTTAACAGACCTGAAATTGTAAGCACTTAAAAGTCATGCAATATCCAGGGTGAAGGATCTTCATTTACTTCTCCCTATGCCGGCCGAGTACAACATAATCTAAGTTTAAAGAACCCTTCCCTCAATGACTAAAAGTGCTTTTTCTGTATTTCTTTCCATTTCCCTGGAAAGCAAGCATAGGTTTTGTGATGGAGAAGGTGAGTGAGGTAATTTTGGAAAGCATTCCAGTGCATGAAATGTAAGCTAAGTGAGGTTAGGCCCAAGGCAATTCTTCACATATTCTCTGAGTTCTGCTGATGCCTGTGCTGAGAGGCTCAGCCTTCCTCTCATGTTCTCCTGTGTCAGCAGAACTGAATGGATAAATTGACTCCTGTGCATCTGATTTGCAAGTTCCTGTTCTCCCACATTTTATTTTGTCATTCTGTAGTTCCAGTGACGCAAGGACCAGGAGCCCAAGGACTGGAACAGTGGGTTTTAAAATGAGCTCATATTGTTCTTGTTCTGCATTGCAGAACATCTACACATGTACAGCAGCATGTGCACAAAAATGTTCAAGGCTGCCTGAAGGACACTGCAAACCCAACTCAAACTGTGACATGAAGAAAATAATGACATCACTGTTATATATGATTTTGCTATTCTGGGAAAGGGAATGATACAGAATCCTTTGTTTTTGCAGCCCTCTTATGGCATTAGCAAGATTACTGTCATTATTTATACCATTAAACTGAGCTGCCAAAAGGTGAAATGATTTCCCTAGGTTCATGCAGCAGACATGGCTTGTGCATTCCTACTCAAAGCATCATTCTTCTGGCTAGCAGTTTCAGGGATTGCAGTGGGACTCAGAAATCTGTGCATCTGTAAAGAAGTATGAATTGTAAGGGTGGGAAGCTAAATCCCAGCTCTTATTTAATCAGAGGAGTTTTTGAGGCACAGATCTTCAGGCTTGTGTTCCAGCCCCTCAGCTGTGCCACCATCACTGGCTGGGGGGCCCTGCCAGTCCTCAGTGGGGCTCAGATGTCAGAGCACAGTGCTGCTGAACAAACACTCTGCCGCTTCCTGCCCTTAGGTGCAAATCCCCACAGCAGGGATGGGCCAGCAAGGAAACCCCAGCAGGGTCTGTCCTCTGTGAGGAGAAGTGCTGCATCCCAAGCACTTCCTCCAGTGGGGATGAGGAGCCAAAGGCTCCTGTGATTGCTCTCTAGCAAGTCACTTCCCCTGCTATAGAAGCTCAAATGCCCAGAGGTTTTCATGTAACAGGTGCCTGTCACTAGATGTGTGACAGCAAGCAGCGTGCAGGGATCCGAGAGGGACATCTTTGCAGTATTGTGATGTGTTTTCCCTTCCAAGGATTTTTGGGTAGTGCAAGCTGTGCCCAGAAGCCCTCCAAAGAAAGCTTTTCCAGCCTCCTTGTAACTCCTCACACAGAGGAGAGATTATATGGAAAGACACAAGGGCTCCTGGCAGAGGAGAGATGCTCTGGTCACTGCACAGCTCTTCAAAGGCTCTGGGAAAACAGGAGGTCAGCGAGCTGCCTCGGCTCCGGGCACCCCTCATTAGCAGGACAAGGGAGCCGAGTTAATTGGATTCCTGCAGCTCTGCAGCCTCATGCACAGGCTCTGGATTACCTTTCCTCACCTCTTTCCATGTTTTTCCAGGGACTGTGGCTAACTTCCCTGCCTTGAGGCTGTCTCTCTGCCTGGTGCTGAAGGTGCCAGCCTGAGCACAGAGCCACCAGCCCACAGCTGTAAGGGATCCTCAGTGACTTCCCCCGTGGCTTGATCCCTCCTAAGGCAGCTCAGCTATTTAACAGCACGGGATTGTGCCTCTATAGCCTTTCAGCATCCCAAGGCAGGAGCACAACAATTTTTCTCAATCCGTGCCCACAACAACCGAGAGAGCCTCTCTTGGAAAACTTCTTTGCTGTTTGAAGACGAAATGAACCCCAAATATCTGTTCTTCGTGCTTCTCCCGGCATCAGCCCGCTCTAGGCCGGAGGAGAGGAGCGTGTGCCAGCGCGGGCCGCCTGAGCCCCGCTTGTGCCCGGGAGGTGGCGACAGTCCCCTTCGCACCGCGCACAGCGCGGCCCGTGCGCCTCGCACCGCGCACCGCGCCCGCAACAAAGAGTGCCTCTGGTGCGCGACACGCTTTGGACAGCCAAACGTCGGGATGGAATCGATTTCCTAGATCTAAAGCCAGATCACCCCCCAAAAAATACCATTTAAATGCCTGCCTGCCGTTCGTTTCAGCTCTGAAATAGATCTGAGGATCCCTGGATTTTAAAAGGGGAGTCCCAATGAAGGCCATCCTCAGGAATCTGGTCTTGAGAGCAAGACTTAAATGCTTGAATTATTTAAACACTCAGTTGTATTAGAGCTGATACAGATAACCTTCAAAATAGCATTTAACTTTTTTTTTTTGAAAATGTAGCTTATGAATACAAGAACCAGAATAGGCAGTCACATGAACAAATGGCACAAAAGTGAAGAAAAGTGCTAACATGCTATCATTATTATTCAGCTCATATATGGCACCCTGCACGCAGAGACCAGTTTACCCACTGGCTATACTTCCCACGCTCGTGTTATATGGTTTTATACTTCTTATTTTGTATTTAGATGCTTTCTATCCAGCTCAGCTTTCTTTATGGATATTGGCCCAAAATGTAATTCTTGGCAAAATTTATTTGATCCTCTAGTTCTACTGATGGGCAGACAAGGCATAGTTCATCAAATCATCAAATATTGCTGCTTCTGACCACATGCTTGCTAAGTGCCAGTTTCTCCTCTCCATCTTGCAGAGAAATGCACATGCAAATTCTGCTTTGGTTCCTCTTTGATTTCCCATCTTTTAGCCTTAATCTTTGTTCTCGCTTGTGGTTTTAACAAGTTGGGAATAGCAGAATTGATGGTCCCAGAGGTGTGAATCTAACAAACATGCTGACCCAATCCAATAATTTGCAGCTGCTGAAAGGATTAGTATGGTCCCCTCTCCAGGTCTGCATTCCT
>NW_005054361.1:2709555-2735111 GCF_000277835.1 Geospiza fortis
ATTCCTGCAGCCTCATCCTTTCTGGATCTCATGCTCATCTGACTCTGTGGGGAGCTGATTCAGCTCACTGGGTGGACAGAAAGTACCAAAGAGTAAAGTGAATAGTTTTTTGCCACTTTAACAATCTGAAAGTGTCTCAGGGAGGTGAAAAGTCAGGCTCAGGCAGAAGAAGAGGGACAGGATGTGTCTGAAAGTGTCTCAGGGAGGTGAAGAGTCGGGCTCAGGCAGAAGAAGAGGGACAGGATCAGGTGCCTGCACATGAGAAAGAGCAGGAGAGAGCAGCACTGTCCTTTTTGGCTGGAGCAAGCTGTGTGTGAGACTGGCTCAGGCAGCTAACAGCATTAATACTCTGTGTTGTTGGCTGCTACCCCTTTGTGTTTCCTCAGGCAGCAAAGGCTGGGAAAAGTTTGGTTTTTTTTTCACTCCAGATAGCTCAGAATAATCACACCCCATGACAGTGAGACTCTGAAGAATATGTTGTCCCACCAAACTGATACAACCCAGCTAGGTACGAGACATCCTGGCAAGCACTCACAAGCTTGATCATAATTTCCCATGTGTTTTTTGTAATTGAATCAAACAAAAAGACCCTGAGCCAGCCCTGGAAACCCAACCTGCCCTGGTCCTGCAGATGGCTGACTCCAGGTGTCTGAAGGCCAAGGTTTCTTTCTCTTCCCTTGGCAACTGTAAATTGGAATTAAAATTGAGGAAACCAGCGCTTTGGTTATCAGATTTTAAAATCTGATAATTCATGCACTACCTGCAATGAAAGATTTTATTGCACTGGAAAACTGGTGTTTCCTGAATTATTAGTCATTACAGATGTTGTTAATCCTTTGGGTTAGCAGTGGGCTTTTTAACTCCAATTTCAGGGCAGCAAATACTAGTTCCTAGATAAACAAATTGCTGTCTAAAAGAATCACTGTCTTTGATCAAGTTTTTGATCACTGTCTTAAACACTTTGGAGTAAAGCTGCCTCATATTCTAGAGTTGTTCAGGCTTGTGTTACACCCTCAAGCGGAGTGTTACCCCATAAGATTTTTAATAGCAATAGAGTGAGTATGCTTTGACTGTAACATTTTAGTCCTGCATTTTGAAGTTAAACACTTTGGTCAGTGAATGTGATGTCTGTGCATCTCATCCATGCTAAGCTGACCTGCCTCTGTTAGGTCTCCAGCTAGTCCTTGAACTGTGGGCCAAAATCTGAATATTAAGGAAAGAGAAAGCAAAATAAAGTGACAATTAACTTACAACATGAGGATATAGGGACACTGATAGCCAGAATGATCCAGGCAATGTCCATCTTGCTGAGACAGATGGTTGCTCTGTGCTGGGGTTTGTCCCCCTCGGTGACATGGGAGATGTTTCCTTGCACACCTGGTTTCCAGGTCCCAGCAGGAACCAGTCTGTTCAGGAAGTTCCCGGTGGCAGTGGAGCCAGCTGTGGAGGTGGGGCTGGACAACCTGGTGGCAGGCACTGAGGAGAGAGCACTGCCTGGTGACGTGGCATTGGTCACCTCGCCGTGCTGCGTCGGAGTCAGTCCCTCGGGGTCTCCCGCTGCCGAGGACGAGATGCTGACATCAAAACTGGTCTGAACTGAGTGACCAGCTGCTGCTGTAGCAGATCCAGAGCCAGCAAACAGAGGGACATTTGTACTGAGATTCAAGGTTACCCAAGAGTTGTTTTTGCTCAGCATATCCCACATGCCATAGCGGGTGGGTTTAAAAGGCACCGACACTGCTTCAGGATCAGTTGATGGTCCAGCAGTTGTGGTGGCAAAATCTGCCTCCTGCACTGCTACCTTGGTCCCATCCCCTCGCTCTGCTTCCCTAAGGCTTCCCGAGGAGTTGTGGTGGGGAGAAGGGTCTGAGTGTGTAGTTCTTGCCAGCCCCATTCCATTTGGATCACTGGATGCTGTGGTTAGGGACTGAAACGGGTGGTCTGTGAAAGGGCTCCTCAGGGTAGGGAAGGGAGAGTGCAGGGTCGTCTTTAGGTAAGGCTCTGTCGACTCTGAGAAGTTGCCTTTGAAAACCTGGAATATTTTCCCCTTGGGGCGAGACTGTCCTGAGTACAAAGCACTCTGGTTGTACAAATGGTAAGTTTCCTTCTTGCCGATGCGAGGGCCACTCTCTCGCTCTTGCCCGGTGGAAGGGGCTTTCTCCACCAGGCTGATGGGGCTGATGGGGTGGGACATGGCTTGAGCAGACGTGGGAAGGGGCTCTGCTGTGTGGTGGTCTTTGTGGTGAGGTGTTGTTCCCATGGCTGTGACAGTTGTAGTGTTCATCGGGAAGCCCTGAGAGGAGGAGACAGTGGGAGACGGTACCTGAACAGAAATCACCAGCTCTTCTGTCAGTGCCAAGATCAGTAGAACACCTGAGGAAAAAACACAAAAAGAGGGTGAGATACTGGGGAGGAAGCAGTGGATAAGGACAGCATGGCTTGTGTATCTGGCAGGAAGGAATATCTTCCGTGTTCTGCAGAAGGACAGAAGAGTTAACATCCAACTTTGTCTGGTTCTCTGCGAAAGTAGGAAGAGAAGGACAAATCTGCAGGAGCTGTGCTGACCCCATGGTCATGAGAATGATGAGCAAGACTACAGGGAATTTCTGTGGCAAAAAGAGGACCTCGCAGTATTGACTCAAGCTTTAAAATGCCATAGGCAGGTGATTTCCCAGGAGAAGCTAAAAAGCATCCTACATTTCAGGGACAGAAACAACAGACGTCCTCATTTTCGTCACAGCCAGGAGGTGTCCAGATGAACGTCCATATCATTATGGAAAACCTTAGTCTGCTCACTCCTTTGGCTGCAAAATCCTAAATTTGGCTGCCTCCAGTCTTGGCTGCCATTAAGCAATCTGTTTTTTGAAAGAGCAGCTGCTTAGGCCTTGCTGAAAATTAGGTCAAGAAGGGATGTCTGATGAGAGGGCTACCTGGGTTATACATGCTGTGCTTTACTTAGTGACTTTGGGAAATCTAGTCACTCCAAATGTCAAAAATTAACAAGAAAACACAACTATCCCAGTTGTTTTAAAAAACATTGTGAATATTGTGATCTGGCACAACTGCCCTTCGCACCCATAACCAAAGTTTGGTTATAACCTGTTCTGTGCTCACGTGTGCTGTGGGGTTGAATTGTGTGAACTTTGCCTCCCACCTCCCTCAGTGCTGCATATAATTTCATGAGGTGCCAGATCCACACCGCTGGGAACATCAATTCTTTCATTTATTCCTAGTTCAGATAATGGAGGTGGGCAGCTGCAGTAGCATAAGCCTCCCCAGGATGCAGGGCTAATACGCCCTGAGTTAGCGTGACCTGCAGGGACCACATCAATCACATGTCACCATTTCCATATGTTGAAGCTGTCGAGTGTAATGTGGATCTCTGCCTACCAGGAAGCACATGGAATAAAACCATTTTGCACAGTCCACTGAGCATCATCAGATGGCACCATTAGCACTGTGCTAGTGTGGATTTCAACCAGCAGCGTTGAGGTGAAAAATGTTGTCATGGTCTTAACAAATCAGGGAGATGAGTTTGTCAAAACTGGAGGACTCCAAACTGGGTGATGATCAACTTCCAGCCAGGACTGTGGAGTGCCTTCCTACCCCCTGTTCTACCCTTCCTAGTTGGCCAGCTTTCTCCATGAGTCTTGTTATGCCATTTAGTTTTACACTCTTTGGGAATGTCTGTTATGGGCCAAAGGAAGACAGGGACTTGGGAAAATGAAAGAAGATCTCTGATTAGGTGTCTGCTGGTCTTGATTCTGTTTCATGTTGGGCAAATGCAAATATGATGAAATGAATTTATTCTGAATCCTGAGTATTGTTCACACCCATGCATGATCATTGCAATACACGTAGCAAAAACTCACCGAAAGAGCAGCATCTGTTCCTCTTACCCAGCTAAATGTTCTACTGTGATCACTACCCATCATTTCTGAACCAGAGAAGCGCAGAGCTCTGCAACCAAAAAATTCAGTTCATCTTGCCCCCAGCAGACTCCTGTTACTTGGAAGAGTATCCAGAAGATGAAAACACTGACTAAATAACATGGTGAGAGCCAATTACAAGTAGTACACTTTCCACTGCCTGATGCTAAAATTAGCTCTCTTTTTTCTTTAATTTCTGGAATAAATATCTCTGCCAAATAAACCATCATCTGGGATACTGCTTCTCAGTTCCTAGCCAGCCACAGACAATATGGTCTTAGCAGAACACCTATTCAAATTAAAACCCATGAATTCTCTACACTGAAATGCAACCAGGAGAGAAGATCGGGCTGTACCCATGGAGCATCACTCTTGGAAATAAAAGGCAGGAGTTATCCTCACATATTTGGCAGTGCCTGTTCTGAGGTCAAGGTCAAAGCAGATATTCTAGTGTCCATATGGCTAATATTTCATGCCAAGACAAGTTGCTGCAACAGAACACATTCAAAGAGGAAAGGATGACGATTTATTTTGGATTTGGTGTGTGGAGATAATGGTGCAGGAAACTTTGGGCCTGCTGTTCTGAGCACACAAGATAAAGTGTATTGGCAGATATTATGAGATACTAGATTATAATGATTGTAATGCCTATTAAAATTTTTGGATGTTCTTTGTGTAACTACCTTCTCTCACACCTCACACACATAAAAACCCCATCACTATTGGATCAGTTTTTCTCCAGGATATTCCTGAAGGAATAAAGAAGTTGTCAGCTTTCCTGCACATTGTGCCCTGGGGCTAGAAACCCTGATCTTTTGCTGAAAACCCACCTAATATCCATCTCCACTTCTTGAAATACTGATAAATCTGAGGCTTGCCCCTATAAACTTTTATAGTCTCTCTGGGGCAATCTGTTGTGGTAGCAGGTCACCGCACACCAGCATGGGAAACCAGATGCATTTACCTCGTACCTTTAGGTGGCTTGGAAAGTATGAATAAATATTTATAGGAAATACTACATCAGAAGTAATTTATCTGGCAGTAAACAATAACTCCCATGACATTTGGCCATCCCAGGTTGTGGCAGTCAGGTTTTGTTCACCTGCCACTCTTGCTTTAAAAGCCTCTGCAAAGCCACTGTGGCCTTATAAGTTACAGCTTTTTAGGACATTTTTTCTGCTGGTTGGATGGCCCACAGTAATTCCTTCAGTAACCACCAGAGCTAATCTGTGCCCCTAACTACTGGAAAAATATTCAGCTTAGCAGATAATTGTAAAAATAGCCAGTGCTCTATATTTAGAGAGGAACAGCTGATGATAAGGACTTCACAGTGGGTTTTGTTGGCCCTCTTAAGTAGAATTAATTTGCTGGAAAGCAGAAGTAAAGCTGGAAATGGTATTTTTAGATGCTCTGCATCATCACCCAAGCATGTTCTGTCTGGATTTGCAGTGACTTGATTGCCCAGAGCTCTCACTTACATTTCTATCACTGAGAATAGGCAAAGTCTTACAAAGTGGGGGTCTTACTGAATTCTCTGATACTGGACTGCCCTTATTGGCAACTTTGGCTTAAGCCTGGGAAAATTATATTCTAAGTTTCTGTACTCAGTCACAGGAGGCATTTGTCCCAGAAATGGACTTTTCCAGCACCTGTGACATTCTTTCCTTTTCTTCCCTCTCTCTGTGCTTCACAAATGCACCCATACTAAGTGAAGGACCACAGTGGGAACAATGCCAGTTGTCTTCTGGTGCCTCAGCTTACCTTCAATTCTACTACCACTGAAAGGAAGCCTTCTGGCTGCTATCAAGTTCTCCTTGCCAAACTTTGATATTCCAGGTGAGATAGCAAATGTTCAAAGTGCAGTCCTTCATTTTTGGCCACCTAAGGCTCTTGGAGCTGATTTCACTTAGAGCATGAGCCCTCTGGAGTAAGGGCTGGCAGTCCTTATGATCTGCTGGCACAACAGTAATACAGACTGATGAAAGCACATTATAGCAAATAATAGTATTTTCAAGGGTCAGCTCACACCATTATCTTTTTTCATAAGGGGCCATTTGTAAGGTACAGGAGCTCAGGGTCAGAACAGACCAAACTGGTTTGTGTTTTAAATGCTATGTGTCAAATTCATGCTTTTGGAGCCTAATTTTATGGCTACATTAAATCCATTCAACTCTAATAAGAAGGCTGATTGACCTGACATCTCTGTGGTGCGAACTGTGGTCTTGCATAGTGCACAGTGCACCAGGAAGGGCATATTAGGTACAAAATGAATTAACTCAAGGATGAAATGCAGCAGAGTGACAGCAGAATGTACACAGAGGGTGTGGATCTGCATTTAGCCATAAAAACTTCCTGACAACACGGTGCAGTGGTTCAAATCTCAACAGGATCTCCCTGCAGTGCTTCTTCCCACTGTACACTCACATGAGGAGCCTGGGAATGGTGTGTATAGTTGTGTATGTGAAGGAAATGAAGCTATTCCTTTACAGCAATGCTTTAAAAGACTGTGGTTTATGTCTTCAATGAGTCTCAGAAAAGTCTGGGGTTAGGAGTACTTCACTTTCCTAGACTATGAAATCCTCAGGGTTCAACCACTTGGAAACCTCCTTGTGACCCTTTTATTCGCACACAAGCAACAGAACTGTGTCCCTCCTTAATGGAAAAAATGAGCAATTCAGGCCTCAGCAGCTTATGTTCTTTGTTTTATCTCTGGACTTTTGGAGGCTCTGTGAGGAGCCAGTGTCCTGGCCCAGGACAGCATTAGAAGGTTTTTTCACTGAGGAGTTAATGCTGCCTGGTGCTGCACGGGACACTTCATGGGCACTTCGAGAACGGCCTTTCTGCATGACAGGGCAGAGCAGGCATGTGGCTGTCGAGTCAGCTCATGCGTTCAGCCTCCCTGAGGCACCCCCTTTAAACAACACAAACTTATGTAACTCCTGTTCTAAAGCCTGTGGAAAGGTTCCCAATGACTTTAGCGAGCTTTGGATCGAGTCCTAATTGCCAGAGATACAGTGGAAACTTTTGAGCTGCACATTTAATTTTCTACAGTAAATGAAAATGCACAACAAGCTCAGTCTGGTGTTTGACCCCTTCTGGCCTCTGCTACCTCGGACCTTGCAGCAAGACAAACAGAGCCAGCCTGAGCAGTACTTGGCAAACATTTTTGCTCTAGGAAGTCAGGAAGAGCTTTTTGTGCAGAGACCTACTGCTGGACTCATTATTTCAGACTGCCGTGGGCAAGGAAAGCAACGGGAGCTGTCCTACAAAGGACCCATTATCTACAGACCCAGAGCTTGGGTGCACATGGCCACAGTGAGGGAGGCTGAAGCTTCTCTGTGCTCCTGTCTTGACTTAGTAACAGCAAGACAAGATTGTACAAAACCTCTTCAAACAACAACAACAAAAGCTTTTTTTGCAACAAAAGCTTTCTTCTCGACATTAATAACTTCTCATGTGTCCCTCAACAAACCTAAAATGTTACAGGGAGCAAAATGAATCTTTAATAAGTGGAACCTGTGCACAAAGTGTGTATTATTACTTCTGTTATGGTCATTTCTTTGTGGTCTGTCTAAGCAATACGATTTTCACTCACAATAAAGCAGCCTTTGTACAAACAAGGAGTTAAGCAAATTTAATCTCTGTGATTGGTTGCAGAACTGAGGGGAAAAAGTAGGTTACTCTGCATAGAAAATTTCTCTTCTCTGAAAGTCTATCTGTCATGCCAGAAATCCCAGATATTAACTTACAAGTTATTATCTGTTTTCCCTGGTATTAGATGAGTGATCAACCTGAAATTCAGCACACAAGCATTTGGTAAAATGCAGGGAATGAGACACACAGAGTAACAGCTCTATTTACAGTAACATTAAACAGCATCAGCAGAAGCTCTGGAAATCACATGTACAAACACAAATTAAGCAGCTCTTGCTGACACTCTCTGTGCAACAACAGTAACAGCAGTTATGGTTTTCATGTGGCAAGAAGTCATGGTCCTTTAAAGATACAAAAACATTGCAGACCACTACTATTACTGCTTTAAAATGCATTTACACCACAGACTTTGAGAGAGTGAGCTTGTGAATCAAAATTAATTTCTGGCCCTCCAGAGAGTTAAACAATAGGTGCTACAAAAAGAACAGTGTAGTGTAGTCACAGAGCAAGCAGTTCCCAATTCCTTCTAACACTGCACTCAAGACTCAGAGATACTACAGGGATAGGTGCTTTAGAAATTATTTAGATCCCCTGCTCAGCTAAATATATACAGATACTGGAGCTGTTCAAGCTTGTAAAAAGGCTTACTGACAATCAGGGCAACAGTAATTACTGAGAAGAGGATAATAAAAAGAAAGAGCCTGACTCTAGCTGCTCGTTCAAGGTAAGCACTTACCTGAAAATATCATTTGGACTTGTCAGCAGACATCCTCACCTGCTCACATCACAAGGATTTGGAAGCTTCATCTCTCAGTGGAAAAAGGAAAAATACATCTCTCTAATGAGGCAGTTCCATGCAGGAGTTGCTGTTATTGTTGGAACTGGTTTGAAGGAATGAGGACAGAGACAGCCCAGGCAGGCGTGTCTTGCAGGGCTGTGCAGCGAGAGGGCTCACTCCTTTATGGAGTACCTTTGCAACTGCAAGGCAAGATTACTAACTGAGCCAGTCCCCCTCTCTGCCATCAGATCCAAGGGCTGCTTGGTATTCCAGCTTGGTTTCCCATCAAGTCCAGATACAGTTTGTCTGACACGAGTCTATTCAGATGCCAGAGGATTGCTGGCAGTTCTCGTTTTCCGGGAACAAAACAGCAACAAGCACCCCAGCTGCATGCCCTTGCGAGGCTGTTCAGTCCCTGCTCCAAGGCAGAGTGCCCTCCCTCCAGAGCAGTGCTTAGCTTTTTGTGTGCGGATAGATTTTACAGATCTGCCTCCTGCTTCTGCACCTCCACCAGCCTTTCCACTTATTCAATTATCTCTAATGATATTAATATTCCTGTCAGAGGAAAATACAGGGAATGAAATAGTGATCACCCTCTCTCCTTCTCCTTCCCTGGCATCAAAATGCTCACTCTGTATTTTATTTCTTCACTCCTCGGTGGTGAATGGGCAATTTCAACTCATAACCAGAAAGAACTTCACAGATCCCATGATTACTGAAGTCATAATCCTGCCTCCCTTCTTCCATTTCTTCTATTTTATTTTTTATTTTTTTAGTTTCTCTCTGTCTCTTTGGCACAGCTGGCTGTCTGGAAAAACACGCTGCCTGGAGAGCACAAAAAGTGTCCTGGGCAGCAAAACACCAATCCCTCAAAAGGCACAGGAAAATGTTGAGAGCAACAATTTGGGGGCTTCTTGAGCGTTTTTGACTCAGAGTTCCTGCAACAGCCCAAGCAGTTTGTTACAGGGGCTCCTCACAAAATAAATTCCTAATACTTTTCTAGAGAGAAAAGCCAGTTCTTTCTTCTCTCTTACCATACCAAGTGACAACATTCTAATTTTTTCCCAGGCCTTGGAAATAAGTATGCTGCCACCAGACTTCTTTTTTGATGCTGTGGCCAAATCTGTAAGAAGTGATGTTGTGACAATGGGTTTGAGATCTGGCAGCACTCGCAGCTATGGGGACTCTGACAGTGAGGCCAATGCCGATTTTTGGGGACAAAAGTCCCTATCAGGAGAGTAGGCAGGTGCATATATCACAAGCATATTTCACCCACAGTTACACAAACTCTGTCTTCACAGGTTTGATAATTTCATGAAGGATGTGGAAAAACAGAGTATAAATAATAATCTTAGGTCTGCTTTGCATTTCTGTGCTTTTGTGATGATGTTCCTTTTCTCTCTGCCATTTGCAGTTCACTTTTTGCCCTTACTGTTTCCAATCTGAAGGTTTTTCTAAATAAAGATATTTAGTGCATTATAAAAAAGAAAAGGTCCTTAAAATATCAGCTTGTTTAGCAGTTTCTAGAACTCGGGGCTGATTAAGAGTTTGCTGCTGAAACAATGATTTAGCACAAAGCTGCAGCTGGCGTAACAAGAGAACCATGCCACGTATTTTAACCTTTACTGGGGAATTTGCCACATCTGTAAGTAGTAATTCACCACAGATTTCTTCCCTGAGCGCTGTCATGGATGGAAACATACAGTCCAAAACTGCAAAGACTGTCGTTTGGAATTTCAGATGAAAACTCTTCATAAGGACAGGAGCTCTGTGTATTCCCTTGTCCAAAAACACATGGAACAAACCAAAAATATTTTTAAAAGCACGAGAGCATTCCTTGGTCTGACAGCTCCCCCCTCACACAAAGCTTGTCCAGCCCCAGCTTTGCAAATGCACATCCCTTCCTCTCCAGCCTTGACTTGGCAGCAGTTTTTGTTGGCAGGATGCTGTTGCCAAGGGAGACAGAAAGGATGTGCAGCTGGCTTTTCTTTCACCTCACTTAGTGCTGCTGATCCTATTTATGCTATTGCAGAACCTTTGGCTTCTAAGAGACCTACCATCAATGTCACCAGACCTTTTGAAGAGTTTTGACAATGACACAAATAGCTGTGGCCTCAGATGAAAAGCTTAAAATAGGACCTTGCCAAAGAGAGGAGGTAGTTGGTGTCACTGATGCTAACTCAAGCCAGGGTGTCCATTTCCCAAGCACTGATAAGAAAGGGGAAGGGAGGATTCAAAGCCATCCTAAAAAGATTTCTGAAAGCTCCCCAAACAGTGAGTAACTTCACATATGTAAAAGTTACATGCTTGGTTGAAGGTAGCCATGGCTCTGGCAGGCAATTCACTCCATCCAGAGGCTGACTAGTACCTCAGAGAGGCTCCTCTCCTGCCTTAGCAAAAGAGGTCACATTGAAGATGATGAGTTTTAACTTGATGTCCATTCTTCGGGTGATGAAAACTAGGTGAGAGGAATCTCACCTCATATCCCTCTACCTATTTAGGTTGCATCATCATAAAGCAAACCATAAAGGGATAAATAGAAGTGATGTTTGAAAAGGTGAAATGAAGTCCCTGTAGATACTTTCCAGGAGATGAAATCACACTGCTTTGGACATTCAGGACCAGCTTTTACAGAACATCAAGTGAACAACAAGCTCTATAGAGCAACACTACATTGGCATAAAGAGTGGACTAGAACAGGACCTGACAGCTTTTCCATGGTGATGCATTAGGAAGCATTTTTCTTTCCCATATTAGAGGGTAAGTGGGCAAACACTAATTCAGCTGAAACTGGAGCTGCTGCCTCTCAAAGAAACAGCACACTACAGATCAGCTGCTCCTGGCCCCTGCAAGGCAAGATGTCTGGGGCCTGCTGAATTGGAAAGTGGTGGGTAGCATGAGGAAGTAGGAGCCACTTCTTCATGCATAAACCTTTTTCCAAAATCACACAGCTCTTGTGCCTGCTGCACTCCTTTCAAAATCCTTCCACTTGCTGTTGGAGGCAACCAAGTCCAAGGCATTTGATTCCAGCACCAGATGATATATCTCTTCCAAACCTAATTTCTTCAGGACTAAACCTCCAGCTCCAAGTAATTTACACTGACTTATCTATCAATCAAGGATGCTTTTTCTGGACTCAAGTTACTCTTTCATTGCAGCACAGTCATTTCAACTTGTCTTTTCTAAGGAAACATTTAAAGGAACAGACCCTGTCTATCCATCCTCCATCCACCCTATGTTTATCTTTTTCACTAACTCCTGATCCTGATTTCAAATATTGTAACACACTGTGTGACAACTGGTGAGGCAGAGCAGAGCCCCCCACTTGTGGATCCTCTGCTTTGACAGTGCAGACCTTCTTCTCCTCTACCTGCAAAAGCTGTGCTTAAATTCTCCATCTGCAGGTACAGAAACACTGATATTGCAGCCAGGAGGAAGGCTGTAGTAATGCACAGGCTGACTAACTCCTATAAACCCTGAAGGTATTTCCGTCATTTCATCTGCTCATTGAAAGCAATTTGGATGATTTATTACTTATGCCCCCCTTCAAACACATTATTACTTCCAAGTGCCTGGTTATCCTTGTGCTTGATCTCCAATGAGAGCTGGTAATGAGGAGCTTGCACTGATTTGTTATATGAGCAGGTAAGACACAATTAGAAAGTAATTACTATATTTACCTGCAGGAAAGCTTTATTCTGATTTTTTGATCATTTCCAGTTGAAGGAAAAGGGACACTGCCTCAGTGTGAGTAAATGGGCAGGGGACAGGGGAGGATTGTGCAAGTTATTTATAGACCCAGGTTATCGTCTGGGCAAGTGAAAAGCAAACCAGGTCAGGATCAAGGGAGTCAGCAATTCTGGTGTGGGGGACTGGGGACTGGTTTGGGGATACAAAAGGTCAGATGTAAATGGAAATTACTCCCAAGATGGACTTGGGATATAATAGGGAGTGAACGTTTCTATGTCCAGATTTTCTCCTGTGAGAACAGCACGAGGATGTAAGGTTGCACATAAATCAGCCAGAAAGGTTGTAATGTGCTGTTTTTATTATCTGATTTTATTATCTGCTGCATTATACAGGCTACCAAGGCCTCTGGAGTGGATGTAAGGTTGCCAGGGAAAGAAGGGAGCTCTTACTTTTCATTTCTACATGTCCTTCCTACAGACTAGAGACAGCTTTCCTTTGGCTTCTGGGAAAAAATTTGTATTGTCTCTTTGCAGTCTTGAATTGAACCTGGCTTCAGCTAAAGCTGATTTCAGAATAATCTGGATGTTCATCATGGCCCATCCACACTGACCCACAGGGATGCTCTGTGAGCTACTCTCCAAGGAGCTCTGCTTGTGGCCAGAGGGGTCAGCAAAGGCCCTGCACCGCAAAAAAACAGAGGTGCATGCCTGGAACTCCAGAATGTCAGAGGTGCATGTTGCATTAGGACATACAAAGATAAAAGGGGAAGAACAAATTCCCTTCTTGAAAATATCAGCTGCTGGCTGCAGAGATGAAGAATAGGGTTTTTGCTCCATTAGGTGAATTGCAAGATTGCACAGGTATTGAGATATGGATTTTTTGCCATGCTTTGGAGCTGGGTATTGGTCTAGAAGGAATGATGGTTCAAGCTGGTGTAGTAAATCATATATAGTTATAAGTAAGGTCACAGCAGGAGCTGGATATAATTTCTGCTAATGAGAGCAGGAGTCCTCTGCTTGTATTTCACTCAGTGTTACTGCTTCTGAATTTGATTCAAGAGGTGGAGATACTCAATATCATACACAAGGAACAGAAGGGTGAGATGACACAATGACACAAAGTATTTGATTAGTCAGGGGATGAGTAATATAAATGGAAATACATGTGAGGTTAGGAAGAGGATCTCACTTTATAAAAATCTGCTCTATCAACTCTGCAGTTCATTCACTTTGCAATTTGTATTTGCAATTCAGCATTAAGGCAGTTACACAACAAAGTAAAATGTTTCACTTCTCTGTGTGGATGGCCTCTTTTTACATCCTTATTTGCATTAAAAAGAAAGAGAAGATACACTACCAACTATGTGTGTGCTGCTTTGGAATGCAATTTTGAACATGTGTTGGTCTTGTCCTTCCACGGGAATATATTGCATGTCTGAAGCATCATTTACCTTCAATGATTTAAGTGTTCATAGTGGATTAAGTCACCCTGCCTTACACATGATGGGCTGGCACTTGACACCCTCAACACAGAATAACTCTTCAGAATTACAGCAATAATAATGTGCAGGTCCCCTACTGCAGCATTATTCACACAGTACTTTACAGGTTAGATATTTTGTCTCTCCTTTCTGGTTAAACCTGCCTCTATTTATATTCAGGAAAGAATTTACTTAACCCATTTCTGATATGTCATCACCTCCACACTTAATTTTATTTTGGAAGGAAATTGGACTGACAACCCTAACAACTTCTGATTATTCACAGAGCAGCCCTTGTGAAGAGATTAAGTGTACCAGCTTTTCCATGTTGCCCTGCCAGCACACAGCCCTTCAGGGATCCTCTCTTCATGTGAAAGTTAGCTCAGCCCCAATGCTCATTCATCCTTGACTTCTGTTTAGCTAATACCAGTAATGTTGTTGGTGATATGATGTGGACATCTTATCTCTCTCCTTCCCCCTCCAGAAACTACACTGGGAGCCTCATTTCATTTCAGTCAGGCTATAACATAATTCCGAAAGCACAGTGCTTATTTTTCAGCTACTGCTGATGTGAGCTGGCATCAGAAGGCAAAATAGAGGGTGGCTGCTCTCCTATCTGTCCCCTGCCCCACCTCCCCTCCAAGAGCAGTGTGGCTGTGCAGAGCTGTGCAGCAACCTTGGGTGGCTCCCGAGAGCACCAAGTGCTCAGAAACCTCTTTACAGTACATGGGTGTCCCACACTGGGATAGCACTGCAGGAGCCAAGTGCTGAGGTGTTTGTCCTAGCGCTTTGCAGGGAGATGTGCCTCTGCCCCGTGACCCAGCTGCTCTGCTCTTGAAGGCTATTGATTTATTTTTCTGGTGGGAATGCAAAAATGCCAGCCATGGAACAGGGACATTCGATTTCTGGTAGTGTCAGTGCCTACCTCAGTGGTAGCACCTGGCTTCACTGCACTGCCCTTAATATGTGTGACTGCTTGGGCCTCAGAGAGGCCTTGAGATTTGCTGGTGCATTGGCAACAAACTTCCAACACAGCTGTGAGTAGTTTCCTTAGAAACAGTGCAAGTGCTAACATACCCAGAGGTGCGTTTGGAAAGACAAATTCATCTCTGAAATAGATAATAACATGTTTTTACTGCCTACACTGCTCTTTTCCAGGCTTTCCTTGGTCTGGACTTAATTTATTAATATGCAAAACATAATCTTGAAACTAGGGCGCAGTGGAGCTGTTGACAAACAAAGAACTTTCTGTTCAAGCACTTTGAATGAACTACAATTAAACATCACTCTGAGTCCTCACCCGACAGATGCTGGAAGAGCTGTGTGGCAGTCAGATGTTACATTCCCATGAAATGCAATGATAATACTGACAAAAGTGTCTTGTCACAATTTTGCCTTATTACATTTTCCCCCTCTCTCTCTCTTTTGAAGCATTCTCAGCTGTCATTGTACCCGAACAGCAAAATCACTCCCACAGTAAAGTGCAGTATCAGGATGCAATTCTGTTTGGAGACAGAGCACTAAGTGTGGCACATCAGCTTTAAAGCTGCAGGGGAGCATTAGTCCTTGCATTAGCATTAACTACTGTGGCTAAGAGAATGCACTGGCAATAGCCGTAGCCAAGGTCAGGGCACCAAGAGGAAGGAATATCAAGAAGCATTATACAAAGGGCATAATTTTAAGTGCAGACTTTCAGCCCTGTTCAGTATGGGTTCAAAGGACTGGATGGAAATAAATAACAGAAGGGCTGCTTGAGGTACCAATTCCAGGACCATAGAGAGCAGTGTCAGGAAAAGTCCCCTGGGACTGATGGTGGCTTCTGCTGCAGCAGTGTAAATCCAGGACAACTCCTGTGCAATTAGGAAGATTATTCAACATACAAATGACTCTCAGAGGAGAACAGAGGAAACAGTAAATGGACCTGAAGAAGTAAAATACAGCTGGGATTTGAAGACCAGTGACCAAATTAGGAGTAAGAAATAAGATTAAGATTAAGGGCAATTAAGAATTGCAAGAAGTAGTCAAAGGAGTGGAAAGGCTCATCTTTTGTTCTTTTCAAAACTGGGTGCTGGGTGGACCATCTGAAGCCATCCTGATAGCTTAGCACAACCTTGGCTGGGTATTTGGGTGCTTAATTTCCCCCTTTACTTTGTTTTCTGGAAATCAGTGCTTCAGTCAAATGAGAGATTTAAATAAGAAATGTAAAACAGCTGCTCAGCCCAAGTATATACAAACAGTAACTTGTATATAGTGGCTAAAAACAAGTGATCTGGCATGAACCAAGGTCAGTGGCAGAAATCCCTAAGATAACCAGAAACCTGCCTAAGGTTGTATCTTCATACAATCAGAATCTGACTTCTTGTGAAAGGCCCTGGAGCGAGAGCTGCTTCCATCTGATGTCAGTGGCATCAGCCCCATGCCAGAAGTGTCACACATGGTCACACTTTACTGAACTGGGACTGGGGTGGGAGCACGCAGATTAAGCAGGGGGAGCAGCAAAATTGACGTGTACCTCTGCTCTTAGAGGCCTAAAGAAGAGGCTTTGGGGGATGTACAGAACACAGCTCTTTATTACTCTCCCATTCCTCTGTGCTTCTTTATTGTATATTTATTCAAAAGTGTTCCTGCTGGGAGCAGCTCCTGCACGCTCACTCACTGTCAATTACATTGCCAGAAACACAGCAGCACCCACAGCAACGTTTCTACTGCATTACAACTATTTCCTGAAGATGACCTTGGGTCCAAGATATTTATCAGACGTGTAATAAAACAGAAAGAGGAAAAAATGACACAGCAACAGTTTGCAATGATTTGTTTGTGAAGGTGGTGTGATTTGAACTTGCAAATTACAGGCAACCACTTTGTACTTGCTATGGTAATAGAAAGCATCTCTTAGAGCTCCATGTCAGCTCCTGTCTCTGCCTAAATTAATGCTTCCAATTAGTCCTGTTTTATTGTGCATCCATCACAGAACATTCACTGTTTGGGCTTTGAACAGTACAAATCCATATACTGGTAATTATGAAAAAATACATTTTGTAAGACACAAATGTTCCATATTTATCAGCAGCGCCTTGGGTGCTTTACAGGCTTTTTTTATGACATATTTTTAATTTCCACAGTCAGATTCATCTTTGGGTTTAGTTACTAATTGAAGTTCAAAGGCTGTGTATCTCTTTGCACTGGGTTCAGGCTTGGCTAACTCCATTTTTCCAGCAAGTTCCTTGAAAAATCATCAAGCTACCGTGCACATGTCCAAAGCACTAACTGATCTTCCAAGCTACGTGGCACATACCATGCGGGTGGAAAAAATATCCAGACTTATTCCCTGAAATTACATCATATTACCTAACTTATCCAGTGCTGTTTCCAAATTTTCCCTCTTTTCCTATGTGAAATCTTTGGCACATGTTAAAAATGTATGTGGAATAGTTTAGAAAGGACAGAAAGGAGGGTAAAAGTGAAGAATGTACCTAAGGCACAGACCAAAATTATGGTTCCCTAATAAGCTGTGGTTTCAAGAGACATATAACTGTCACAATAATTATTTAACAGGGCTAAAACACTTCAGGTTTGGAGTCAGTCCAGAGGTGATATTTCCAGAAGAGAGGAGGAGAGGGAGCCATGCAAGGCCCAACCCTGAACTGAAACAGAGGCAGTGCTGTCACTGCCCACTCACTGGGGTCTTGGGAGCAGCTGGACACAAACACCCTTTCACCTCTGGTGCAGCTGCTCTTGGCAGAGCATGATTAAAAGGGGAATATGATAACAATTCTTACAAGCTAGTTTAAAAATGATTCCTGAAAACAAAAGAAATATTTTTTTATATGGTGTTACTGGAAAGAAAAATATTTGACACCAAGCTTTTATTTGAGCAGGAGATTTTAACTGATTCTTTACTGGCCAGTCACCTCTACAGCACCTCTGGAGGCACAGGAAGAGCACAGCCTCCCTCAACAAAACCCTTCTGATATAAGAGGACTGTCTGTGTAGCACTGAATTATCTGAACAGCTCTATCTTGCTGCCTGTGATGGACCTTGATGTGAGTGTAGGACAGGGATGGGGAGGATGGGGAGAGGAGGCAGCTGGAGAGCTCTGCTGCATCATTTCTGGAATGGCAGCAAAAGAGATGTGCCCAAGGGCAGGCTGAGTCACTTTGCAGAGATCTGCTGTGCTTCGCTGCTGCTTGAAAGGGAAACATTTTAAATCTTGCTCCCTTTGTGGCTCCCAAACAACTGTCTGGTGAGAAAGGGAGGGCATCACAAGCTCTGGTGCCAGTTGCACATTGCATCAGGGCTTTCCTGCTTGCTCCCTTGCAGCCCATATGGACAAAGTCATGGGGAAAGCTTAGCTGGGATGAAACTAGCAGGCTGCAGCAGAAATTATTCTTTAAAATCCTTTAAGTTTTAATGAAGATTCAGATCTTTCTCTAAAGCAAGCTAAAACTTTTTCTGTGTGATTCCATGAAGGCTATCTAACTCTAGAGGGTGTTAATTATTCACAAGTGGTGGAGGTAAAGAGCTGGTGGAACACAGCTCTCCAGCCACATGGATGGATGGATGGATGGATGGATGGATGGATGGATGGATGGATGGATGGATGGATGGATGGACAGAAGTGGTTCATTTGGCTTTCCCAGTAGCAGGACCTGTGGGATGAGCAGGTCCCACCTAACCCTTCATTTTCAGTTCGTGGTCCAGGCAACACACATATCAACAGTCTTGCAGGCTCTGTAGAGCAGCTGACCTGACCATGAGCTCGTGTGAGACATCTGGCCCTACTGAAACCCAAAGAGCTCTGCCAAGCTGGAGCCATCCAGGGGCTGGCTCTGTGGCTGGACAACTGCAAGGCCAAGAGCACTCTGTCACTGCCACACCCTGAGAGCCAGCAGTGCAGACTGACCCCTCCAGAGCTCCACTCTTATCTTGGTGGCACAGTCCATTAGCAGGATCATGTCAGTGCATGCTTCTCCCTACACCTCCCTCCTGAGCCAGTGCTGCTACTAGCCTCAAACAAATGAGCTGATTGCAAGGAGGAAGAAAGGAAAGGGAGGACACAAGTGGGCGGCAGAAAGCGAATAATATTTTTAGATGATAGGACAAAATAACCAATTGTAATCTCTGTTTAAACAAAAATTACTCACCCATTCATTTATTCATTCATTCATTCATTTGTTGACAGGCATGAATATGATCAAACTCACCCTGCAGACTAGGAGTTGCTGGTGGGAGCTATGCAAATCCATTCCTAGCTGGCACCTTGTGGGATGTTTTTATTTACATATCTTTTCGTGATGTGTGTATGATTATGCTGAAAAGTTTTCTCTGCACCTCCTGTGCACCCACAGGCATAGGCACATTATAGCAGTTGTGAGGGAAGAAGTCTGGGCATACCAGTGCTTGTTATAATTAACACACACATTTATATTTCATTTTTATATTTTGGTCACGTTTTTATCAAAAATCAAATCAGGAAAAAAAAAGCAATCTCTTGTAGTTTAGGTCTTGCCTCCTTTTCCAGTATATATATCAAGGTCTTTCATTTGTTGGAAGTTGAGAAAAAGCTACCGACAAAGGCTGCCCAAGGAAGGCAGTACTGTGAATCAGATGGAGCATTCTGAGGTGGGTCTGAAGTGTCCACACAGCATCATCTCCAATAGGAGAGGAGATAAAAATCCAGGCATTTGAGTCTCCTTGCGAGTCTCTATTACAGCCCCTGAGCAAAATTACTCATTTGGAGGGATTATCTGTATATATGGTAAAATATTCTACCATGTATACGTGGCATGCAGCCTATGAATATAAAATCAATTTAAAAGGATGCCTCCTAGTGCAAAGTAAAGACACAACATTTGCTTAACACCAAATATATGTCATGACAACTGACACTCAGCTGAGGTGTGAGAATGGAGTGCTCTGCCTCCAAACCACAAGAGGTAGAATGCTTTTGAACTGGTTGAACAGAGCCCTAGCTGACAAATTGACCTCAGCTAGACCTGGAGGGACACCTCTATCACACTAAGCAGAGATTTTTGTCATGAGGTGTCAGAGGATGGCTGGGTCATTTGTGGAGGTGTCTTTCAATGGTTTAGGAGTAGGAAGACTTGATTTCATAACAGCTGCTCATTTGCGGTTTGCCTGATACAGCAGGTGACAATTCAATAAAGGCAGGAGCTGGAAAAATCCACTTTCTGTAAATACGTTCTGGGTTTAAGGGGTTTTAATCTGTCTGTTCCCGTTAATGATTTGCAGTCTAGAGTGTTTTTTCTTAGGTCAAGAAGCTTATTTGAAGATGAAGGGGGCAGACCTGGAGGAATTTTATGTGGAATTTCACACAAGTGCTCAGCTTGACAGAAACAACAAAATTCACCCAATGAAAAACCCAAATCAAAGGCTGATTCAAACTTACTCAATGGATTTATGTGACCAATCCCTCAATATTTTGATGAGATGTTATCCGTATCTGTGTTCTGGGTTTGTAAAAATGGAAAGATTGTCTCTCTCTACTGCCACCAATGTGTTGAGTCAAAGCCTCAAAAGGACACTTGAATTCCAGCATTAACTCTTTTCTGCTCCCTGGAATGGGTAAGATATTAGGGAAACCTCTGCAGACAGCAGCAGCCTCAGAGAATTGCTCTAAAGAAGGAAAAGAAGAAGGAAGAACAAAGGATATACCCCAAGACAGAGGAAGGAAAAAGGGAACAGAATAAAGTAAGAATGGAAGACGGCATATTTTCTTACCAAGCAACACTGGATGTAAGAATTATCTTCAGAATAAATAAAGTTATCTGAAAAAGCTAATTGCTTGTATCTGGCAAAATCCTCTTTCTGATCATTGCACAGACTTCCCATTGACATGGCTGAGATATTTACTTCTTGCTGAATTAACATTGTTTATACTTTGGCCCAGAGTTTGGCATCAGAGCTGGAACTGAGTCTTTCATGCAGAATAAATCTGACATTCCTCCCTTCAACCACTGCTTAACATTCTAGGAAAAATTAAATTCTTCATCAATATATACAAACTGTGCCAGGATGAGCTCTGCCCTCGGACTGGCATTCAGGAGGGCTGTGCTGCAGTATTTCAAAGCAAAATTTGGCCTTCAATTCTAATTGCTCCCAACTCCAGAAATATTGAATTGATTTTCTCAGACATGAACTGTTTTCTCCTTCATCACTGAGGTCTATAAAACAAGCTGGGTTCAAATTTCCTAGCATCAGCTCTTCTTGAGTTATGAGGTCAGAGAAGCTGCAACCGGAACAAATAGG
Organism: Geospiza fortis; assembly: GCF_000277835.1. Taxonomy (NCBI): domain Eukaryota; kingdom Metazoa; phylum Chordata; class Aves; order Passeriformes; family Thraupidae; genus Geospiza; species Geospiza fortis. The sequence continues at coordinate 2,730,356 of NW_005054361.1, forward strand.
AATAGCTGGTTTCTCTTCATGCCCACATATCATAAAAACAGCCAGCCTGCTTTTGCTGAGAGTTCTCAAAATATTCACCTTTAGACTGAGCCAAGCCTAAAAGGTACATTGCTACCCCTCAAGGAACTTTCTTGGGGAAATTAGGAACAAGTGAAAACTGGGGAAGAGCCTGGAAAAAGAAATGAATAGGAAGCAGTAACAGTGGTTTTGTTTCCACAGAAGTAATTTACAATTCCCACACCTCCATCATAAATTACTCTTGGAAGAGCCCACATGCTCCTGAGTGGGACTATGGCTTTCTTCTTTCCTAGAAGAGATATTTTTGCTCTTAGCATCAGATAGGCTGCTTAGGGAAATTTTAATCTGTTCCTTATCTCTTACAGAGAGGAACCCTGACACGATGACTATCGGGAATATGTGTAAGACTTCTCCCAGATCCTTGCTCGATCTGCTTTGGCAACCCCATCTTTCAAGCTGAACCTTGAAGCCCAGACTACAGCCAGAACCATGCTCACAAAGCCTGCCCAGGGGTTTTAACATAATCTGATGTATTTATGCCTTTCACATTGAGACACGAATGAGGATGGGCAGCCTGCTCCATGTTAGGCATCCCAGGGACATTGTAACCATCCAGTCATTCTCTGGAACACTTGTACACTGTGCCTTCTGCAGCTTTGATAGGATCAAATGAGATTTTTAAAAGTCTGAGCCACTGGAATAAACCCCACAGCTCCAAATGCTCATATTGGAGGTTTCAAGGAGGAATTTGAATCAGGTGCTTACAAACCAACTTGTTTTGTTACATGTGAGATACGCAGACAAATACAAGGAAAAAAAAAGGCAGCTGGTTTACCTCTAGTCCCTTTTTAGCTAAAAATTACTTTCACTTGAAAACCTTCTGACCAGCCTAACTGCACATCCTTAGCCAAAGGCAGTGGTTATGAAACACCATGTAACTGCCCTGTTTCACATGTCATTCCCTGGGACAGGGAATCTCCAGTACAGCATGAAGATGCTGAGGACATCACGCGGGGCCACCATGTGAAAACATCTTATTACTCAGTTGTCACGCTGTCAAAAGCTGCAAGCACTCACTGCTCTAGTGAGCCATGAATGACTTGTTTTGCTCCTTCTCAAGCTCTCCTGGCAAATACAAAAATACTGAGACACAAATGCCCAAATCTTGATCACCAGAAGGAAGGGTCACTGACATGCTGAAATACGTTTTTTATGGTGATGAAGGGCAAGTGCTGTGGGGCAAAAGACAGCTATTTCTTGAGGACCCAGCTACTTGCTCTGCCATTTTTCCTTCATGCTTCTAAGACAAAAAGCCTGCACAGTCCACCTGTGCCACCAGGCTTCCTGTCAGGTTCAATCTCACCCTGGTGCTCTGACAACGATCAGGGCAAAACAAGACACAAAGGTCTGCCCATCCATGAGGCACCTGCAATGCACTGAAATCACAGGGGTTACAGAAACAGAGCTGAGGGCAAATCTGGACCCATTATCTTCTGGTTGTTTTGAGGAAACAAGTGTAATAGTGCAGCTGTTCCTCTTTAGAAATAAATAGGTTACAGTGTTTGCATGTTTATGGGGATTTGCTCCCCAAGGTGCATCACACAACTCCCATTTAGCTAAAGTGGGTGACATGGGAATGCTGAAAGGTGGAGGAACAAATTAAAAGGAGGTTTGGCGCTCAGCTTTTCAGTGAGAATACAGCATTCTTATTTAAAAATAATAGGATAGTGGGAGTTAAAAACCATCTGCAACTCAGCATTGAGGAAAACAGTAAAAACTTGATTAGAAAATCATTTCAGACCCTGAAAATAATGGTACACTGCAATTGTAGCAATGATTTTTTTGTACTGCATATGAAACAAGTTACATTGGTGATCAGGTGAGCCAGTGTTTCTCCCTGCCTTTCCAAAGGGCGGGTGATTTAGCACAGGCTCAGCTGCCTGGGGTGTGCATGTGGAGTAGCTGTGTTCTGGCCAGAACTAATTCTGGAGTATGCTCTTGCTGTCCACACTGCAAAAATAAGAGCACAGGGCTGATGTCTGCACCATAGGAAGTACTGATGCATTATCCAGGGTTAATGAATTTTATGGATTCACTTCCTGAACATGTAGTTAATGAGTCCAGAAACTATGAGCACCAAGCCTCAAGCACTCCCTGTTGCATCGATAGACAGGTGACTGAAGTGCCAAGCTTGGACATGTGGATGTTTCTGCTTTACTTCAAAAGAAACCTCAAGGCTGCATGCAAAGAACATCAGGGAACACATGGAAAGTCACCCAGGTCTTGACATCAGTCATGCTGCCCTGTTCATCCCTGCCTTTCCAGGAGCTCCCAAAGGAACCCTCTTATGAACCTGCAGAAGGGCTGTCTGCAACTCCTGGGAGCGCAAGGACAGAGCCTGTTTGTCCCCATGGTGTCCTGTCCTCTTCCCACTCAAAGTGGGGCAGGACACAGCTGATCCAGCCTGATTATGCCTCACTCTGACCCTGCCATCAACAGAGCAGGGGCTTAAATACAGGGTCTTATGGGGTGTTGCAACCAGATGGCTTTGTAAGAATATAATAACAGATCTATTTGTCTGTCTATCTATCTATCTATCTATCTATCGATCTATCTATCTATCTATCTATCAATAATATATACTTTTTATGTCTTTCTAGATATAAAAATAAGAAGTATGATATATATACACCACTAAAAGGTATTATGTTGTTACAGTAGTTCAAAACATTTGATGGCAAATTTCACTGTTGCTTTGCATAGCCAGTCATCCGCCAGTTGACCCAAAACATTTTGATTGAACTATTTTGTGGAGAGAGAAGTTTGCAGGCAGCATCTTTCTGGAGCTTCTTTTCACCCACAGGAGCAATGGCAGCCAAAGAGGAGGTCACAGTGGCATGGCAAACCAACCTCCCTGAGGCCTCTGCTCTGTTTCTGTCCTCTAAAGGGATGGAGCCCCTGCTGACATCCTTGCTACTGAGTGATAGCTGAGATGGAAATTAAATAGCTGGAACATTTGCCTGCATGTACAGAGGGAGGCAAACAGGAAGGGAGGGGGAAGCTGTTGATATATAGCAATTGTGTAGAGCAGTAAATATTAGCATTAATTTTGGTCATCACAACTGCCCATTCATTACAGTTTTCCACGTACCAAATCCATAAGTCTGTATGTGCTGAGCCAGTGGCTTGCAATAGCAAGCAGCAGATAATGTATGATGTATTACCTCCCTTATAATGGATTGGTTATTTCAGCCTTGATGTGATGAAATAAATGACAGCAATTTTGCTAATACATGTGTTTTCAGCTCTCCCCCTCCTTTCAAATAGGGCAAAAAGGTGTCCTTTAACATTTAGAGCCATGGAAGAACACAATATGTACGATGGTAAGTGACTATAATGTAGTATGCCATAAACTCTAAGTACCATCTGGTTTGAAAGGAAGCTGATATGAGGTATAAAGAAGATATTTTGCACATAACAGAGGTAATAAATTTGGAGTTTGCTGGAGGATTTAGATTCAACTGGAAATAAATCCATTGCAAATATTTAGAAGTATTGTATAGATACATTAAGAAAAAATTCTGCCACTAAGCTGAAAGTTCTTCTGGTTCATCTGGTGATATTAGAGCTTTGCTGGTCAAATACTGGTCATATCAACCTGTATTCTGTTTCAGACTGATGATAGGAAATGTATGGCATGAGCAATGCATTGCATGAACAATGTTTCTACATTCTCCATTAAAATACCAAATTCAATAGCAAAGGATCATGTAATGATACCAAATTCAATAGCAAAGGTTCATGTCATCCTTGCCATAAAGAAGAAATTGGATGGGTGCATTACAGCTCTCTTCCTTCCCTATGCTCTGCCTGCCCATGTTCTGCTTGTTTATGAAGCCAAGCTGTGCCCAAGAAATTGGGAAAAGCAGCCAGAAGCAAGTTTCCATGGGCCTAAGCCCCCTATCAACACATAGCAACTGAAAGCCCTTGTCCCACGGAGCTCAAACAATTCCACCAAATTCAGCCTGCACAAACCCAGAAGAAGCAGGTGCAGCTGGATATTCAAGAGCCCAGTTCAGGGCTGGGAATGCTGGCAAATTCTTAGGATGAAATAAACCCACATTAAGAAAGATTCGTGTTTGTTCAAGGCAAGATGCAAAGATTCGAGGCCTGATCCAGGGGCCACTGCCATCGGAGGGAGGATTTCCACCAATCTAAAGTGGCTTTAGCCAAAACCTTTAGCTTGGCTCTCATTTTGTACAAGCTCCTGTGCCTACTCTGTCCCCAGAGAATGGCAGAGGCCCTGCGCTGCTCTAATCCTTGGCATGAGCATAAAATCATGCTGGGAACCCAAGAAACTCCCACAATTTGAGGACAGCTCTGCCCTTTGGTGAGGCTGGATGTTGAACCAGCTGTTAAACACTGCCTGCAGCCAGTTGCACAATCTCCAGCTGTTGCAACTCATCCCTCAGAGAAGAAGCACCACCTCTTCTGAGACATATCAGATCCCCCTTCTTTTTGCTGGATTGGACACAGAAGTCCCTATCACCCCCAGACTTCTTGACCCTCACTGGGTTATTATTTTTCCAGCACTCCTGCTGCTTATTGGGGGCTCTCAGTTCTCAAAGATTTATCAGACCAAACAGACTGTATCCAGCAGTGGTGGGAGTTGTTCCTGATGTTTATAATCCCAAATATTACTGTTTTACATCACAGATACCTCTTTTCCCTGATGAAT
>NW_005054361.1:2735139-2750346 GCF_000277835.1 Geospiza fortis
AAAAATGTGGCAGAGTCACGAACAGGCATGGAAAGCTCTGTCATATGGAGAGACTAGGGTGCAACGTGATAATCATGTTAACCAACTCACTGCCCTTTGGATGCCTGGCCCACATCCAGCACAGTGACATCAACACAGTGCTCTGGGCAGGCACTGCAAGGCCTCAGATTGTACCAAAATGTCAGGCAGTGGAAGGAAGCTGGAACCCCTGGAAGCTGTGGGGTTCTCAGGAGCTGATCAGCAAAGTGCTGCACATCTGGCCCTGCCCATGCACCCACAGCAGCATCTGCAGCACTGCGTGGGGGCAGCAGCACTGCTCACTCTCCCTCTTGGAAACTCACTGAAATCATCACACAAATCCACGGGGGCAAACATACCCTTCACAACTTTCTACAGCAAAAATTAGGTGCAATAAGACAAAACATTAAATGGGTGTCTGGCCTTGCCTTCCAACTAGAGATCTTTTTACTGGGGGTTTCTACATGGCCTTCCACTGAAAAGCAAGTATTTGAGGGAGCCTTGTGTACTTCATCTTGCTTAATCAAAGATTTGCAGCCATATAGATCGCTGGAGCCCTAGTAGTCCTGGTTCCCAGCAGGGGCTGATGAAATGCTGATGAAATTCTGGCACCTGTCTGCAAACTACAGAGATGTGACCCACCTTTAGTGGGCAAAGGCACAGACTGAACCCTCTCCTCCAGCACTGGGCTGCCAGGTATACCACTTTCCTGGTGTAGTCACACATGAGCTGGTCAAGAGCTCAATCCCAAGCATAGCTAATCCAGAGTCAGGACTTCACTTTCAGCAGCTTCCTCAGACTTGGCAGCAGCACAGCCACAACTGGTCTTGCCCTTTTAGCAAATGAAAGTTCATTTTGTTGCCAGATGAAGAACTATTTGCTGGTAGGGAAAAGACAATGATTATTTTGCAAAACTGTTAGACTCTGAAACCACAGAGTGAGGAGGATCATGTTAAACATTAACCAAGGAGAGGGATGGGACAATATATTTTGTTGATCAAGCGTCCCCAAAGTAATGAACTAGATCAGTTGGGCCACTTCAGCTCCATTTTTGGGAAGTAATATCGTGTTCATCAGGCAGTGAACTACAACTTCAGGGTCGGTGGCCACCAAAGCCCACCAGAGAGACCTCTGGGATGAGAGAACACATGCACTAATGAGGAAGGAAATACACTGATGACTTCGAGGAAATGATTATCATATGTATGTTTCTTCTGGGAAGTCAATGAATATGTATGTAAACTATAGTAGATAAACAAGAGCCTTTTCTGTACTCAGCATGGCAACATTTTGGTGGAAATATCCCCTTGCACATCTGGCACTAAATAAAGAATGCCTGCTTCTTAATGCCATATTGATGTTAAGAAGTTTTATTTTATGGATTTTTGGTAACAATTTCCTATCCTGTCTATCTTCTCTCTTCTGCCTAATCCATCACTGAAGTTACCAAGCTGAATTTCCATGGCAACAGACTGTGAGGTCAGAGAGAAAGTACTAGGCTGGATCAAGCATCTGAAGTGGAACTGCGAAAGGGAAAGAACAAAATTACTTAGAAAAATTAACTGTCATAATAAAGGGAGTAAGAAAAATAAAAGATCAGATAATCTACTCCTAGGCTGAAGACTTCGTTTGGTTTCTGACAAAGCTGTCACCAGTGAATATACCCTCTTATAAACACAGAAACCAAATTTGTCTCTTTGCTTCCTTTGAAGTCAACAGCAACTCCAGCAGGTGCAAAATATGGGCATCCAAGGAACTGCAGGGGAATTCCCAGTCATCAGGAAAATTTCTTGGTATCTGCATACTCTTACTTAGTGAAAGCCCATCACATATTGTCACAGACCTCCATTGAAATAACATCTCCACTTCCACATATGGTGAGACAGACATGGAGACTTTAAACATTTTCTAACTGAGAACACACCAATGCATTTTTCCTTTAATCCTCTTCTCAAAGGTGTGGTGACCACAGCCTAAAGCCATGTTTAATTAGCTGTCAGTTTGCTCCCTGGCATAGCGCTAATGCAGGCTCCTACTTCCTGACCAGGAGCTCCCAAGGGACCACCTGCCAGTGTCCCCAGCATCCACATCAGACACCCCATAGAGACAGTGGAGTCAGCAAGGTGAGCTTAAAGATGGGTGGCACAACCTCAGTGAGGGTGAGGAATGGGGGAGCGAGGTGGGCATGTAGATGTCCCCCAGGGATGCTGGCATCTTTCTGGGGTTGGGTAAATTGTCACAGAGGAGGTTGTGCTGTTGTAGTAAGACTGGCAGTTTTCTCCTATTTTTAATAGGGTCTCCTGCTGTGCCTGAGCTGCTGTCACTGATGTGGGCCCCATCATATCACAGCAGCCACATGAGGCCAGTGCTGACACTGTCTCCAACCCAGTACCTTCCCTTTCCTTTAAGCAACACTACACCCTGTCTGTCCACATCTGTTACCACCTTCCCCTTCCAGGTGATGGTCTAGGACCTATAGTTCTTCAGAGAAATCCAATTAAGGACGTTGTGCAAGCCCCTTTTCAGATGAAAGCTGCTGATTCACTAAGCTCCAGGCTTGCTGCCTTTACCCAAGGAGCACAGCACACATTTCCCCCTGGCAGTGCTCCCTCCCTTCCTTCCCGCGCCATCGGCACGTGCTGCACATCAGAGGAGACAAGAGGCTTTAGGGTCTCCTGTTCTCCACCCACAGGGGATTTTTCTCCCTTGTTCAGGAAAGATAAAGGAGGCAGGCACTATCAGACCCTGAAAACATTCTGGGGATGTTTGGAGGGGAGGGAGGCAGATATGGAGAGAAACCTCTAGTGCCTATCTGGGATTTATAATGTGTCTTAAATTACTGGGGTTTTTCCGCTGTTTGATCTGAGAGCATATTTGAGTAAATCTGAATATCAAAGAAATTCAGAGAGACAATGGGGCAAGGAGTAGGGTAGAGACTGACAGGCAAATAAAGAAACCAGGAAGGCAGTACAAAGATGATATTGCAGATAGACCAGATTAAAAGATGAAAAGAAGAGGTGACCTCTCTGGCCACCAGGAAAGACCACTCAACAAATACAGAGGTTTTTTTTCCCCACCTAATTTTCTCAGACATTTTATGGATTGTTCATAGGCTACACGTACTCTCTCTTTTTTTTTTTTTTTACTTTTTTATTTTAGTTTTCTGACAGTGGGTGATAGAAAGGCCATGAAACAGTTTTACACCAAAGTACTATGGACAAAGCATTGCTTAAGACAGTTCCCTGATGCACATTAGAATAAACCCAGAGCTTGACCTGGATCCTGGGGATGTGCATTTAGTGCACTTGGCCAGAGAAAAGCGTAAACAAAGCCTACCAGATTGAATGGCCCTCTGCCACCTGAAAACTGAAGGAGAATGCACGTGTGCATGGTGGGACAGAGCCGAGCTACTGAGACTCTCCAGCCTTCTTCGTGAGGCTATAGAGGGTGCTACACATTCAGCTCCTTAAAAATAAAAAAAAAACAACAGGAAAAGGATATCCACAGCCTCTCTGCAAAAGAGCCACACAGAAGACCTAACCACACCTGAAACACCAAACACCGCTGCTTTCATTATTTTGACCTTTTGACCAGGAAAATACTTGTCCATAATGCCAGGAAAATCTTAGGAGGTATTGAGAGAGCCACAAAACCAACTCTCACACATGAATAAGGCCCACAGCCCATGTTTAACACCTAGGGATTAATCAGCAATAAAGGGCAGCACTGCCAAAAAAGGGATGGCTCCTTGGAAATCTTATTACCATTGGATTAAAGGGAGTGGGAGACACTTGCAGCTGTAAAATTTTATCCATGCAATTTACATGTCTATGCGTGCACATATGTACATACACATACATGCAAATCTATAATCGGTATTTTCGCACTCAAAAATTCTTATACTGCCCCTACAATGTAATTATTATTCAAAGAATTACAATGTTTTGCTGTCTTGAATTTTAGGGTGGCCTGTATGACTTGAGAATAAAATAATCAGTCTTTGTTTAAGTCAGAGCTAAGATTCCTCTCACTTTTCCCCACATGCCATTTTGAGGATTAACTTTTCTGTGATTTCCTTCCCTCCCTTATTGATATTGAAATATTCTTACTTCTGATTCTTCTTTCATTGCTCCTATTGTTTTCACACATTTTCTTCACATGTTCACAGGTACTTACTGTTTTTATAATTTGCACATTTTCACCCATCTATAAATTGGCTGTCATAAAAGCCAGTCTGAACTGCATTTTGATTAAAAAAAGACATAACAATGTCATTTTTTCCCTCCAGTATTCAGACTGGTTTTGCAATGAGCCAGTTAACAAAATCTTGACTTACTTTTTTGCAGTTTACAGGTTGGACTATAGCTGCATTTGGGGGGCCATTTTCTGCCTCTCAATTTTGTTAAGAATCTACTCCAAACTTGGCAGCTACTGAAAAGCTGTGTGCTCTTCTCACAACTTGTCATCTTCCATCCTTATTCACGCATTCAACTTGGCTACTTCTTAAGGCTTAAAATTAACATGTTATTATTGTCTCTGAAGACCCTTCAGGCTTTGATTCCTACCTATTGGAGAAATTTTGATTTCTGTTTATGTACTTGCTCATAATTTGGGTTCTGTTTCCAATCTGTCACTTGCTAAACCATCTGTGCCATCTGGAATATGCCTGGCCCGAATTTGGTGGAATTCTCTTCCTTATGAAATTCATGAGATGCAGCCTGCAGATGCTTTCACTGCTTCTCTGACAAATTTCCTTAATTTGGCAGCTTTGAGGTCTGCATTTTTGTCAGTTTCTAGGCCCGCATCTTGTTCTTATTATTGTGCCATAGATGGTGGAGGTATATCCAACATGGATACATATGGCATGTGAGAATCCTTCCAGTTCCAACAGCTTTGACACACAAGTGAACACAAAGATTTGGATACCCAAGATCCTTATGAGCCATTTTTTCCTCTAATACACCATAAAGTCACAGGCACTTGAGAGTGCAGGGGTAAGGTAAGAAATTCATAGCTGCACAGAAGGTCACCATCAGGTTTATATTTCAGTGGCACTGCAGACAACAGCATCTAGGAAGAACAGGATTAGCCAATGCACTGTTTCAAATATTGCACTAAGACGAAACCACATCTTTGCCACCAGTAGGTAAACCCTTCTGTTTGGGAGAATTTTTAGCTTCTGAGAGACAAAAACATCCTAAGGATTTGATTTTGGGTGCTATCCAAAGAACGAGGTGGGTGCTGTAGGCTCACAAGACTGAGGAAACTGGCCAGACTTTTAAAGGATTATCTAAATGATTCCTGGCTAATCAAAATATGCTGGCTCAACCATGGGTAAAATGAAGGCAAACATGGCCTGTGTGCTTCTAATTTGACATTATGAAGGTTACTCATTTCTCAATGTCCAGAATGAAATAACTTAAAGAAAAAAACCCTACTTTTTTATTTGCTAACTCCTTTTCTGAAAATTCAGCTCCTAGGAACTAATGATGAAAAAATTTTGTCCAAAGACCACAGGTCTAAAAAAATGGCAAAAATTTTAAATGTATTAGATTTTATGAGAGAAAAATGAACTTTTCTGTGAGTTTTCTCCCACATCCATTCAAACTGGGAGTTCCTAGACAGAGATCACCAAATGCGAGCACATAAAATTAAGTATGTTAATATGTATTCTAGTACCTAACAAAAGTGAGGGGGTAGGTAGCCTCTCCCTAGCAGAAGCAATTTGGAGAAAATGAGAAAACCCAGGTAATGAAGAACTCCTGAAGCCAGATGGTACCCAAGTCCATCCTGCTGTGCTTACCTGTTTTTCTCTGTCACTCCCCCATGGCTGCTGGGGCTCAATTAGCTCCATATTACAGCATTAAACTGGAGTTTTGATGGTTGGCGTTTATCCTGCTAGACTGTCATCAGAAAATATACGAAGTGAGCAGGTGGTCAGGGAGGAACCCCACCAAAGCAAGTGGTGCTCTACACTGAGAATGAGAGGCCACCATTCCCAACAACCTCCAGCGAATCATTTCCTTACAGCTATCAGCATTGCCACGCACTTTGTGTGGAAACAGCAGATCTTTGGAAAAAACCCAATACAGTTGGATAACAGCAAATAGAGAAAAGGGAAATAAACAGCCTTTGCTGGCTATGCTCTCTTCCTCAGCGTAGGGAGCCATGAAACTGTATTTTGCATTATTGAACAGCAACCCAACAGCCATGGCTAGGACCTCCCACTAAGCTCAGATGATCAACAAGGCTGTGGAGGTGTTACTGTATTTCTGTGTCCTAACTTCAGATATGCTGTTATTGTGATTACTGTTGTGTTTAGTAATGATAAACCACACAGAGTAAGGCTAAAAGGTGCTATCTGAATTTATAATTGTCAATGTCATTAGTGTAAAATACTCCTTTGGAAGACCCAAAGCTCAGTGGTCTGGATTGATGCTAATGGGCAGCATCCCAGCAGGAAAACGATGCTTGCTTCATCAAGATGCTGGAAGGAGTTTGTCTGCTAGCCAAAATCTCTCTCCTACTGTTTATAAAGCAGCATCTCACTGAACTACCCCGCTTTTTACAGCTCATTACTGAGCGGTCTTTTAAAGGAATTGGCTGCTGCTCAATTTCATGGCTTCAGAGTTGCAGAAAAACACCTTTCAGGGTGTCTAACCTTCCCTCCAATCTCATGGCTACTCAACGTGCTAGGTAATATTTCACTAAGTCTCTTTCTCAGGAACTCCCAGTTCATTGCTGCTGTGACAATTCCAAGTGAACAGAAAATCCATCTATCCTGTGTACTGCAAGTAATTAGACCTGTGGCTGCATATCACCCCTGCAATGTTGTTTGAGTCATGATTTTAAACATGAAATGGTTTTTGGTGGATTCAGCACCTGGTCTCTGAATAATGCAGTCTATAAATGAAAAGTGCTTTTAAAAAATGACTTTTTTATTTTTTATTGTCCTCAATCGTGTTGCTATAATTTCAAAACAAAGCTGGTAACTCTGCTGTTCATTGCATACTAAGATTGTGGAGACAGGAATCACATTGTTTGCTGTAACTTTTTAATTCTCCTAACAAGTTTTATGATTCCCTTCAAACAATGGATCTCCCTTGTGTACTAGTATTTTCACTTTTGATTGTAGGCAATGCATTTGTATTACCATAAAAAAGGCTTCTGAAACTCTTTTATTGTGAGGTTGTTTTATTTATCTAATCATTAGCCTGTGATGAAAGTGACACCTCTAACAGCTCAGTCAAAAACCTTCCACTGGCAACATACACAGATGTGCTGTGATGCCTTAATCTTTTATTAGATTACAGTTATTGCAAAAGCTGGAATTCAATTGTTTAATAGGTTTCCTTAATTCTAATCTTCTGCACTCTAAAAAATAGCTAGAGGTAGGTGCTAAAAAAGGTCTGAGGCGCTACTGCAGTTGAATGGTTTCCTAGGCATGAACCAGTAATTACTTACAGGCTTTTTAGAAATTAAAAATCCTTTTACTTCATTTCCAGTCAATGCCATCAACATTTTAATAAAACATTTACACATTACTGAGAGCAACAAACTATTTCTCCAATGAATTACAAAACTCAGTTAATAAAGATGTAAATGTCTCCCAGAAGCTCATGCTGGCCACCAGCAATTTCTGCCACACCTCTGGCAGGAAGGAATTTATTTGAATTCACAAGGTAGTTTTGAATGAAAAGAAAATGCACTTCCTTTTGGGATACCTCTCAGCTGCAGATAAAGACTATTCTGACTTCTGTGAGAGCTGGTGAGAACCATTAATAATCTGCCTGATTTGCATTGACATTGAAACACCTAATGCAATTAGTTCCATCCTTACAAGATGGAAATTTTGTTTGAGAGAGCACGTTTGACTTGGCAGTGCATGCTGTTCCCGGGTGGACTCCATCCTGGGCCTCGAGTTCTCAGCACCAGGTGGGACTTAAGAGTGGATGAATCAAAAATCTTTGCTGCAGCCTGCTGGGAGTGTAAATTCAGGAGTGCCTTTTTGTGGCCTTGGTAGCTGCTGCAACAATAAAATATTTGCAAATTTTAGTTAACCGTCTCATGTACTGCAACAGGAACACAAAAGGACACTTATAGTTGTGGAAAACATAGTAAAAAACCCCAAGGAAAACAGATTATAATTTCATAGAACAGAATATGTTAAGGACTGAAAAAGAATGCTGACTCCTGAGGAATTTTCCAATTTTCTTTTTAAGCTTTTTCTAATGCACTTACAAATGCATAAATTATTCCAATGCTCTTTAGGTCCTAAAAAGCAAATTGGTAGAGTAAGAACTGTTTTTCCTTGTCAAGTTGGGCACCCTACGTAGTTACAGAAATGAAGACAGTCTGCTTCCTTCTCACCATGCTATCATGATCAAAGGAGCAGGATGCAAAAATTTCCCCCACTGAACATGCTGCTATTCAAAGCCCTTTGTAGGCACCTCAGAGCAAAACACGAGTGTCTGGTTTGAGATGAAAAGAGAGAGCTCATGTATTTATTTATTCAGGATGGCATTTGCAGCCCCAAAAGAAATGTAAGTATGCATGTATGCATGCATGTACATCTGTAAATGGGGGTCAATAAGGAGGAGAAAGCTGTCAGTGGGGTTCTCTCTCTCCCCTGGGCAAAACCCCAGACTTGAAAAGGACTCACTGGCTCCTGGTGAGGCTCTGCCACCCCTTCCTCTGTTACCAGGCAACATTATCAGCGATGCTGCACATGTGCACTGGACATTAATTACCACTTTCTGCTCACTGTTTGCATTTTCATTTATGCATTTTCCTTTAGAATCATGAGGCATTCTTGAGTGAGTAAGATTTTCACTTAAAGGATGTCTGGACCCATAAGACAACCGGCCCAGTGGGTAAAACAGAAGAGGAAAATGCCTGTGCTGCTGCTCAGCTTCAGACACCCTGGATGCAGCCTCAGCCCCAGTGTGGCTGGGAACAGCTGTGCCACCGCTGCCCGCAACCCAGGGCTTCCCAGCACTGGCTCTCCTGGCTGCCACCCACTGTGGCAGCTGTTTATTATGTTGAGAAATTAAACCTTCAATCCCCCAAATAAGAGTTGCATTGGGGTCAGTGGCAATTTTACCTCAGCTGAGTATTTCAGCATGTGAATGCCTCACCATCCAGATAGATAAGTTGTGACTTTGTCTGGCTTTGTAAAAACAGATGTCAAGAATCAGACATGTGAAAAGGCAGGCAGTAGTTAAAGAGTTGTTGAGTATATGCTGCAGAGACTGCTTGGTGATCTAGGCGCTTGAGGAACAGGAGTGATACCTCTACAGGAATACCTTGCACCTCAATTCTGACCCATGAAAAGGCTGGTATTCAAACCAGAGATATGGGCAGGAGATGTCAGGACTAGGCTGAAGTGCATGGTGCCCCCTTCCATGCAAGGCAGAGCCAAGGCACTGGCCAGTCCCTTGCATCCTGCCCAGAGACTTCATTTCTCAGCTCTTGTTCTGAGGCCTCTTTTCTGCCAGCTTTACTTATACACTGCTGTTTCAGGGAGAAGCACTGGTGATTAATGGGAGTCAGGCTGGGCGGGCAGCACTGAGCTTGGCACGTGGGGAATGGTGGCACTGAGCTAACTGCCTATGGCAGGCACTGGAAGGTGGCTGAAGGCAGGAACTCATGGCATTGCCACCACCTGGCCTCCTCCACTACCCTGCACAAGTCTACATGCTGAACAGAAACTCTGCACATAAAGAGACTGCAGTGTGTGAAGAAAAAATGTAGGGAATGAAAGGAAGTGAACTTGACAGGCACATCCACCAACCCCTTATCTGGATATGGATGCCTCAATTTCCAAGCATCAATGTCAGAAACATCAGAGCACTCTGATTTTGAAAAGGCTGCTACTACCTGTCCTCCAAGAAATTACTCCCCAACCTTCATACTGCTTCAGATTGAAGTGCCCCAGATAATTATTCCCATTTAAAAGGCAGGCAATATTTTACTGTAGGAGACTTTCACCACAGTAAACAGCATCCCTTTCTTGGTTCAGAAACATTCCTCCATCATTCCTCCGTGCCAGTGCAGTCTCTATGTCTGTGAGCAGCCTGTGCTCTCTCTCCAGCCTACAACAGATGTAAAAATGTTCCAGAAGACAAAGGACATGATTTCAGAAAGGAAGAATCATCTATCTGTCATTACCTTGCCTCTGGTTTTACTACATTGACACAATACTTTCAGTCTCTTACAAGAACCTCCAAGAACAAATTTAAGGTATATGGCTCTTTTAATCCTCATAAATCTGGAATTACCCTAATTACCAAGAAGAGACATAATTAAAAAGGAATGACTGTGCAACTACCTTCTCAATGTCACTGTCACCACATTGACAACTTAATTAAAAGTGCTGTGAGTTCAGTTTGCATCAATAAGAAAGATATAGAATTTTTTAAATTCTTAGCCTGCTCGTATCAAAATGAACTTTGGTGCTGCTACTAAGAGATTACATCAATTAAAAGATTTTATCTTTCTTGAAGATACATGAATATCTCAAAAGAAAACCTTAATTTTTATAAGGGAGCTTCATGCCAGCATACAAATGGATTGGCTAGAAATAACCACTTTTACTGTAAAACACATGACTCTGAGTATATGAAGGTCATGTTATTATACTACAGTCCACATTTTTTGTTCTGTGCTTTGCTGCCTGACACAGAAAATCAAGATGTAAGTGAGGTAATTAGAAGGTAACAAAAAAAAAAAAGACTAATCATTAATTTATTGTACCATTTTTTGTCAGCTGAAGTCTACTTTGTCTCTGGTCTCATACACTCAAGTGTAAATCTGGAGCAGCTGCCTTGGCACCTATGGAGTTAGAGGAACCAAGTCCTTACCCATTGAAAGCTGATGCTGCTCTCCACCCCAGATCAAAAACTGAGGAAACCATTTCAGTGAGTTCTGCCACATGTTGTGAATTTCTTCAAGCATGGAAGAAGCCTAAGTGAAAATCCCTGCTTCACTTTTTAATAAAAATATGTTTCTAACACACGTGAGCCCTTAAAGCTTCAATATTGAAAAGCAACTACATGAACCCCAAACCTACTTTCTAATCTCATATTATTTAAGCCAAATTCAGGACTTCTTGGAGCCTGACTAATGACTTGCAAGCACTTAGGACTGCAATAACTCCAGCTGGGGATGCAATATCCACTTATTTTATTTACTAAATTACTTTTTAACAACCACTCGCCTTTTCACGTGTCTGATCCTTGACATCTGGTTTTACAAAAGCAGAGCCAAAGCCCATTGCAGTGGGAAAGCTGTGGCACTCACTTCAGCCTGACCCTCTGCAGCTATTTTTTCAATCTGGACAGAGAGCACTGACAATATCCTGCCTTCACAAAGCACAGCTTAAGATGACTGTAAGGCACACTTGGTCCAGGGTAGGAAGATACTGACAGAGTGAAGGAAAGGCCAAGCAGTGATGAGAAAAGCCAGCTCTGAAGTCAAAGATCTTGAAGCATGCTGGTGACTTTGACTGCCTGTTCTTTTCTGACGCTCTGGTCTCTCTGGAAAGATGAAATCTGTGTATGACCTCTGCCTACTTTCCTGGCATGCTCCTGATCTGCAGTCCTTAGCAGACAGAGGGAAGCAGGGGAGTGAAGCAGCCTGACTAGTTTGCATGCAATTAGTGGGAGGAAACAGGCAATGCTTTCAGTGTCAGCAGGTTGTATCTGCTGGAGTAAGCCCCAGCTCTCAGGAGCTATTGTCACGACACCTAGGAAACAGAAATGCACTGTGAGACCTGGATGTTGTGCAAAAAGCCACTGCTAGGTGGAAGAGCAGGGGATCCAGGAAGGAAAGCCAACCAGCAGGTTAAGCTGCCTTGCCAGCTTAACAGCCTAGAAGCATGTGACTTACAGCAGCATACTTTGCCATTGCTGTCAAAAGCAGGAGCCTGTGTTCCAACATCCATTGCTGTGTATGCAGAGCACGGCTGTGTGTCCTGGCCACAGCCCTGAGCTGATGGATGCTGCTGCCTCAGAGCTATTAGACTGCCAGAGCTGACTCTCAGTAATGGCAAAAAAAGATAAGGTGGTCCTGGCAGCCCTTTCCTACAGGATGGCAGCATCCAAAAAGGCCAGCTGCAGGCTAGACCCATGTGTGTAGCCTGCCAAAAACTTTTGTCAATGGTAAGGAATTACAGTGGAAGATTGCTGAAGAGAAAGCTTCAGGGAAAAGGGAAGTTTTTCCACAAAAATAATAATTTGTGAGATTGATTCTCTATTGCACTTTGTTTACATATGGAATTCTCATAAAAATGTGCTGCTGCATTTCAGACTTTTTTCCTTTTTTTTTTTTTTGGAAACAGCATGTGCTGTCTCCCAACTGTGTTGTTTATGTTCTCCTCAGCTTGCACACCAGCTGCATGGCAACACACTGAAGGTTGCCAGTAAACACCACCGGAAGCCAATGACACAAGATCATCTTTGAAGATTCAGGCACAGTGTTCTCCTTGGGATAACATGCCATGCCAGATTAAAAGCTCCCCATATATCCAGGCACTGGCAACAACAGGGACACTTCATGCACCACAAATGCTGGATTAGTAGGGTCACATCCTAATGCAGGAATCTTGAGGTGGCTCAGCTTGTGAAGCCAAATACAAAGTACCATAATTTGACTGATGTGCTCTCTCAAAGCATCAGTTCTTGTGAGAGTTTCCAAAATCATTCAGGTTTTTGTTAAAGTGCTGTCTGGTTTGTTCAACTGCTCATGCCATCCATAAGGTCACCCACTCATTTCATAAACATACCTGGATCTCCACCTCAGACCTTCCCTTTCGCAGTTCTTCTCTTCCCAAAGTAACCAAGCAAAGCCCTGTGATAGCTTATGGCACAGATGCAAGCTGGATTTGATCTTAGCTAGATGTCTCACTGTGCTGGGTATCAACACTGACCTGTTCCAGACTTGCAACTGAGCTTATTATATTCATCCATGTTCAGGAAATTGATTAATTAAATAAAAATACAGCTCATCTCAGAACATATCTCATCACCCCAAATAATTGTGGAGTAATCACAAACTGGCTTTGCATGTTGAAAATACAAATAAGTTTGAAAAGGTAACTACTGTTCCTCAAGTCTTATAAATCTTACTACTGCCACAAGCAGAAGGATCAAATATGGGGAAGAAACGTTGATCTGACAAAACACTCCAGCCACTGAGGAATATACCTGGCTGTGGAAAGCCTGTGCAAAGCCATGATGGCATTGGGATTGGCCCTGCTTCCTGATTTTAACATGAAGCTATGCTGTGATGATTGCAGTCAGCAGCATAAAGCCAACAAACCCTCAGCAGGACGTGCCTGCTTTGCAGGGCAGGCTGCTGAAATCTCTGGTCTGCCAAAATGCAGTCAACTGCCCAGAACACAGCATTGGCATCCTCATCATCAGGACCTTGCTCTTTGCTGGATTTAATCCTGAGCTTTCTGATCACAGGAACTCCTGGTCAGAAGCTGGCAAATAATTCCTGAAAGAAACTGGCAAATAATTCCTAAAAGAAATGGGGGATTGACTTTGAATTGTCACTGCATGAAATGTGGGGGTTTTTCAAGCTTTGGTTTGTTTGTTCGAATTTTAACAGTAAAAAAGCAACTAGATTTTGGGGAACTTCAAACATCACAACAAAAATCAATTTAGCTTTGGTTTTCTTGAAGACAAACATCCCCCAGATTTCTCTTTTTTTTCAAAAATCAGGATGTTTTCAGTGTTTTCAGTTTTATAGATATTAGTACATGTTTACAAACTAAATAAATATTTTCTATTAAAAATATGTTCAAAACCACCATTGTTATGAAGGAAAGCTATTTGAAACATAGGCATTTGCACCAAAACACTAGATTCTCTCCAGGCTGTCCACCATTCCATGCTTGGCTTGAGGAGAATGAGAAACACCGCTGTGGTTTTCATATCACGAATCAAGAGAGAGCATAGAGTAACACAGGGATGTGTCTTGTGCTTTCAAAGAGCACAAGATCAGTCGTGGAGCCTCATGCAGACAGATTTGTGTGACTCCCAGAAGAGGTCATGAATCATCCACCTGTTTTTCCTCTTAAAGGAGGGAATTCCAAAGACAGCACAACTGCAGGTATTCAGATAAATCTGGGTCCCAGCACAACTGCATCTCTGAGCTGCAGAGTTCTACTTTTGCTTAGTTTCCTCCAAATTTCACTAAGATTGCTCAGCCTTAAGAGACAAAGTTCTTCTTTTTATTTTACCCTAAGTAATCCAAATCAGTCACTGGAATGGCATGTGACCACAGTCACCATTGCAAGTTAAACCCAGTAATGGCAATGAACAGTTAAACTGCAATATTTGCTCTTGCCCAGTCCAAGTTCCTTAGACATTACTCCTTTTCCCCCCAGTAATGCCCCCGCCTCCACTTTTGCCCCTTTCCAGTACCCCCTTCTTACAGACTGGTGGATCCAGGGATAATATATGGCACATAGTGGATCTATTTCAGCTAAACCAAGACTCTGAGAAATAAAAGATTTTTTCATGTAAAGCATTTTTCCTCTTTCCTGCGCTAATTCCTCAGGGTTGTGGAGGAGCAGTGTTCAGTGTTGTTGGTTAATTTTTACTAATATGTTCTCTCCCTCTTCTTTCATTGGTTACATATGGGCATGAAGCTCATTAGCCAAGGGAAAAGTAAAGTTACACATCATTTGTCTTCTCTTACATTTCCATTGATCAATCCATTCAACATTATCCCTTTCCCATTAATTTTCTATTTGCAGCACACCTTATTTTTAGAACTATAGTTAGCAAATTGATTTGCTGCTCTTAATCAGCAGTTTCCATTTCCAGCCTGGGAAGTGGGATTAGCACAGTACACTTGCCATTTCATCTCTGTCAGTGATACCTCACACTAAATAATTGTTACAATTGGTACATTTTGCTGATTGAGTTTGCCTTCTGGAAGAAGAACAAGCCATATGAAAACTCAGCCTACTCACTGGACTCTAGGCCAAATCTCTAGCATTTATTACACAGATTATATGTTGCTCCAGCAACACTGACAGGGTGCATAAAAGTCTAAGGAAGAAAAAATATTTCCATTCAAAGTCAAGATGCAGCAGTGATAACAATGACTCTTACATTCACACTGTCTTCACCCCTCAGACTTTAAATGCAATGAAATTAGATAAGAGACTCTGAT
>NW_005054361.1:2750398-2798403 GCF_000277835.1 Geospiza fortis
ACAGAACTGTTTGACTGAATTAGGAGAAAATCTGTTAATTCATCGGATTGTTCAGGCATAATGCACACAAATGATAGAGTAAGAAACATTGCTGTTTTTCTATTAGCAGTTTCACATAATGCTGCCTTCCCTCCTGAGACTTGATTAAAATGTGATTTAAATTGCTCCTGTCTTAGAGCTTCATTGTCTATTATCTTGAACTGAGACAGGAGCTCCCTATTGAGAGGATGTTTAACATCAGAGCATTAATGATCTCCTCATTTTTATTTCATTGCAGAAAAAAATTCTCCACCTTTCTCAGCTGATCTTGTTTATTATGGAAAGATGAAGAACAGGTGACATAAGTGACAACATCCAAAAGAGATGAGCCAGTCAGTAACTGATCAGATCAGCTTTCTTTTTCTTTATTCGGCAAAAACCACTACCAGCTCCTGTTACCATCTATTTCAGCAGACCAAAAATGCAACACAACAGAATATGATCTATTGCTGTTCTTGCAATTCTTTTGCCCAGATTAAATAAATATCGGTTGACATATACTAACTTCAAACAGGAATGTGCTTTATTACAATACATCATGCAAAAATAAAAAAAACGGAGTCAGAACTTTCTGTCTCACAATGTACTCTTTCATCAGTGGAATCTATTTCTAAAAAATGCACTGTGTTAAAATAGTTGAAAGGGAGGACTATTTGCCATATACCCTGATTTATATTTAAAACCTTTTTTTCCTTTCTCTACTGAAAATAAGAATGATTTGGCAACTAAAACCATTTACTCAAGGAGACTGAATGAATGTAGCCTTTTTCTCATTATCTCAGTGCAAACTCCCCATCCAAGAGACATAAATTGTCATGTGGAGTTCTCTTACCACACATGAACTCAATATCAAAGTTGATCATAACACTGCAGAGCTCCCTAACAGAAATCAGTGAGGTTTGTTAGATGTTAATTTCTCTTCATTCCTTGATTCTGGAACAAAGACAGAAATTTTTGCTGGGTCATAGCATAGCTCATTATCACAGAAATTGGGACTATAAATTAGCTAGAAGGAGGAATTCCATACCCATTTCCTACAATGCAGCACTGATACTCATCTCCAAGTCTAATGCTTCTGATTTTGCTCAGTACTAGAGTGCTCCACAGAACAGCCATGCAAAACCTCATCTCACTTCAAACCCCTTTACACTGTTAGCACTTTTTCACTTGCATGACAACCAGGCAGTATGAATATTTTAAATGTTTCTCTTAGAAGAGCTGTGAAATCTCCCCATCTCAGAAAAACATGAATCTTAAATTGCAAATCTATCTGACTTAGGCACTTTTGCTTCCTAATTTCTTTGGAAGACAGCACACAAGCCTTGAATAAAGCTATGCCTGTATTAGTTAATTAAGTAAGAATTGGGAAGACCCCCTGGTCCTGGGTTGCAGTTGTCGATGTCATCCAAAAGCAAAAGGGTTCTCAGCCACAGTACTGGCACTGCTCCAGTGGGGCAACCAAGCTGCTGCCAAGTGCAGTGGGGACCCAGCCACCCTCCTGTGCAGGCTGGGAGAGTTTCCCAGCCCAGGGATGTCAGTAAACCCCAGCAGCCCACTGATTCCCACCAGCTGGCATCAGCCCTCAGGTCTGTTCTTGTGAATGAGTAATTTACTAGTGTAGATACCAGCATAAACAGTTTGAAGTGCCTATGAGAGATGTGGAATAAGATTAACACACCAGCTGGAACTACTTCCAGAGGTGCAATGTTAACCACAGGCTGAGTGGGAGCAAGGCTGGGGAACACAGGACCTGCCTGAGAAATCAATTTCACAACTATTTACACAACTTGAGAGTATGCAAAATACTACACTTGTTTATTTGTAGCACAAAAAGATAACTGAGAACTGGATACTCCGTGTTGCAAGGGACGTAAATACAATATCAGTGAAAAGTATGGCAGGGTAGCAGTTTTGCTGTATACTCCAAATGCATTTCCTGATTAAGAAGGGATGCTATATTCCCAACAGCATAACCACATGCATACAAAACATTTTTTTTTTTTTTTTGGCAAGTCACAACTGAGCTGTAAGCCATTATGCATGAAAGAAAGCTTACAGAAGCAAAGATGGGAGAGGTAATCACACAGCCACAAGCACTGAAACAAATCTGTATAAGGGTAGAGTTGTGTTTATGGTTGACAGAGCTAGTAGAAATCTGCTAAGTAGATTAAGTAGAAATATGCAGTCAGATGAAGATAAATTATCTCATTTGGCACAGTATTAAATCTCAATTGTGGTTTAAAACATACAATGATGAAAAAATCAGAATCGCTGCAAGGGAAGCTGAAAGAACCCAGAATTTCATCACAATGAAAGGAAAATTTTTTTCCCAGCTCCTTCAACACCCATTATGTTGCATTTCTATTTTGATCTCTGGATTTGAAACCATTTGCTTTGAACCTCTGTATTCTACACTCAAGAGAGGATTTTATTCAATTATTTCAAGCATTTACCGAGTCAGTTGTACTGCATTTCCTGTCACGGGCAAAGGGATTTGAAGTACTGTATCAAGAGGGATATTGAAAATGCTGTGATTTGGTTCTTCTGACCAAACCTTCTGAAGTAATGATGCCTGACAACAGGGGATTCAAAATCTCAGTACATGAAAACTGAGAAAGAACTAACTTAAAATACAGGTAACATGAGCTAAATGGAGGTTTTTCCCAATTAGTAGCAATTATGACTTTAATATGGGCAGGATGACTTTTGAATTAGGCACCCAGTGTGTCAGTAAGAGCTGCACGTTCATTCATTCATTACCTTGTCAACCTGCTTTGAAAGAAAAAATAGTAATCTTCATTTCACCTTATGCACATAAGTGTAATAAATCTCACAGCAGCAATGCTCTTGCTATGGAATGATAATGTGTTTGGTGTAGACATGAAGTTAGGGGCTGACTTGTTTGGAGTCACTTGGCTCACCCAGAAATGCTGCTCAGAGTGAAGAGCACACTCAACCCAACATGGCTCAGAGCCGCAGAGGACTCCAGAAACAAGCACCAACATCCACATCAGCAAGTAGTGTGGAGCAACTGGTGGGAAGCTCTGGAGTGGAGCTGGAGCTGCTGAAGACCCAACACTCACACTGTGGATGTGTTTCAGGGGGCTCCTTCTGATGATCTCTAGCATGCATCAGCAGCTGGGGCACAGCAGTGTGCTCCCAGGTGAGGGCTTCAGCCTGGTTTCACCCACAGGGATCAAACTGCTGCATGCTGCTAAAGCTCCCTGATGTGAACCAAAGTGCAGCAATCAGGACAGGCAGGAGACTCACTTCAAAAGTATCATTCTAATCTGAGCAAAAATGCTGACCTAGCCTACACTGGCAGGCTAAATGAGATTCAGCTGCTGAAATCCATAGCTCTCTTGGGCAAAATAAGGACACAAATTAAATACAGTATTTGAGGCCACATTAATGCAGTCACTTATGCTTTAGGCACCCAAGAAATTGACAATACTTGCCTAGAGTTAGAAGACTTTATAGGTAGAAAGGAAAATAGACAAAGGAAAAGATATTGAAGATGTGAGAATTTTCACAGAAACTACCAGCTTTGTGTATTGTCTGGGAAGGTGACAGCAGGAAAACTGTAATTTCCTCTTCCCACATAAAGATGTCAGCAGAATTGGTGCCTCTTCATGTACAAGATGTGAGATGAGAAGCTACCTGAAAGCAGACAGCATTCATCCTTAATGTTTATACACTGCTCTATGTACAAGTTTCAGACTGCTTTGCATAGTTTCAGGCATGCAGCACTCAGTTCAAATGAGTTGCACATGACTGAACCACCATGAGCTGCTTAAAAACCACTGCCCGGGGTTTCAAGCAAAAACCCATTGTTTAATTGTTGATTATTATTTTTTCTCCACTGAGATGAATTAAGCTCTTTAAGGAGCACAAGGGAAAAGAAGAAAGAGGACTTGTTCACCAGGTTAGTTTTTCCATGTACATGCGGCTGATTTTCACTTGTGGCTGAGATAAACTGGGGAGTCATCATGCACCTGTTCTGGGACTCATCTAACCAGTGAGCTTAAGGTATCCATCCAGCTAACAATGCTGGTTACCTGGGAGAGAAAGTAGAGCTGAGAAATCATCAAGGCATTAGTAACAAGGCTCACAGACACTGCAATGAAAACCACTAGATGTCTCAGTGTCAGGCAGCCAGACACTAAAAACCACTTTGAAAGTAAGAACTTATGTTTTAACAGAAATATACTCATGGAACTGCAAACTATCCTTTGCTATCTGCAGACAAAATGAAAGAACAAAATAGTTCTTTATTGCAGCATAAACAGAGGCAGATCCGAATTTGCAGCATTCCCCTAGCCATAGCAGTCATGCAGCTTTAGTCCACCTGAGGTTCTGATTATAGATGTACGCTTCATGTCTGTAAATCAGAGCTGGAAAAACATAATTTAAGCAAAACTGCAGGTTAGAAATCAGTATCTAACTAACCCTTTTTCCTCCCATAGGGCTGATTTGCATGAGACTGATTTAAAATGCAGAATAATACATGATCTGTGAACAGTTTAAAGGTTTATAAAAGATCATAATTCTCTCTGTATCCAGACAGCTAATTTAGAATTTTGCTATGGATTAACTCCCAAGCAGCCCAAACCCATCTTTCCATTAACCCATCTTGATTATCCCAATCCTGACCGCCATACAGGGGGTGAGCTCCATCTCAGACATACTCATTTGGATTTGGAGGCTAAAGTTCCATGATTACTGTTCTCTTTTGTGACCAAGAGTCATGTTAAATGGTTTTGCTAATCCAATGGATATGTTAGATGGGGAGACAAACCTTCAGTTGTATCAGTTTAAGAACTAACCATGGTGATCTACGTTAATTCATGTGCCGCATGCTCTCACAGAGGCGAAGTCATAGTCCCAGACAGACCTGGAAGGGCCAGATCTCCTCCCTCTTCCTTAGATGCAAATTCTTGTGATGTGGGGTAGTTAAGCAATGCAAAAGTCCTCTAAATAGCCAGTGGAGGAGAGACAAAACAATAAAATCCTACTGAAGCAGCAGTAATGGCTGCTTACAGGGGCATTCAATTAATCAGTTCCTGTGCACCTGAAGTAGCATTAAATAATGTCTCAGCAGGGTACCCAGTAATTTGTTGAGTAATAATTACAGCTCCCAAACAGGACGCAGCAGGAACACTGTTTATCCATCAGTGTGCTCCTGTTTATACATGACCACAGGATAAATTGTCCTGGGCTGAGGAGGAAATACTCAGGGACAAAATCTTCAAAGCCAGCTCCAGTGCTCTGATACTGACCCCAAGATTACCAGTGGAGCTACTTTCCCCCATATAAAAACCTCACCATATATCAGTAAGTTTAAAAATATTTTGATCTGCGCCTGACCAGGACATAGTGCTAAATGGATCATTATTTGGAGACAATATTGCAATTTTATCTGATGATACAGCATGTTCTACATGAAGAACATACAACTGGCAGCTGTGGACAACTGGTGAAGCAGAGATCAACATTCAGAAGCACTCCAAGTTTCTGGCAATCCAAATTGATAACAGTCAGTAACAGATAAAAATTTGTTGAAATTTATTGTCAGTTTTGCTATGAAGAACTGCTTGGGTTGTTTTTTTTTGTTTTTTTTTTTTTTTCTAATTTTGAAAGGAACCAAGGTGACACTGGGTGATGAGTGATCTACCTGTCCCCATGGCAAACCTTCTAAGTTGCTATTGAGATTAACACTGTCAGGGGACTGTGCATCACTGCCTGTGGGCTTTTCACTGTAAAGGTCAGGAGAGGACTTCCTTCTGCAGTGACGACAAACAAGCATCCTCCAGAAAATACTGATATGAGCAGGGTCTTGAAGAATCAAGCAGAGACTGGGACTCCAGACAATTAGCCTCTGTTTAGTTTGATGTTTGAGCACATGAGTGTTGCTCGACAGTCCTTCAAGGGATGTGGCTCCTCTGAGATGGTTTTATTGTTGTAAGTCTGCCTTGGGCTTGCACAGCAAGGTTTTGGTAGCAGGAGGTCTGCAGGAGGGGCTTCTGTGAGGAGCTGCTGGAGGTTTCTGCTATGTCTGGCAGAGCCAATGCCAGCTGGCTCCAAGACAGACCCACTGCTGGCCAAGGTTGAACACATCAGTGACAGTGGCAGTGTTTCTGGGAGAACACATTCAAGGTGGGAATAAAAGGCACAACAGAAACTGCAGTCAAAGAACAGAGGAGTCGGAGTGTGTGAGTGAAACAGCTCTACAGACACAAAGGTCAGCAGAGAAGGAAGGGCTGGAGGTGCTTCAGGTGCCAGAACAGAGATTCCCCTGAAGCCTGTGATGAAGACCATGGTGAGGCAGCTGTCCCCTGCAGCCTGTGAAGGTTCCACTGTACAGCAGAGATCCACCTTCAGTCCATGGAGGGGCCCACACTGGAGCAGGTAAACGCTGAAGGATACTGTGGTGCCAAGGGATGCCTGCAGCGTAGCAGGTTTGCTGGCGAGAATTGTGACCCTGTGCAGGACTAATGCTGGAGCAGTCTGTTCCTGTTCCTACTCTGATTTGATTGCCAGTAAATTAAACTCATTTCCCTAAGTCAGGTCTGTTTTGCCTGTGACAGTAACTGGTGAGTGATCTCTCTCTGTCCTTGTCTCAACCCACAAGTCTTATGCTGTATTTTTTCTCCCCTATCCAGCTGAGGAGTGGAGTGACAAAGCAGCTTTGGTGGGCACCTGGTTTCCAGCCAAGGTCCACCCATCACAAAGTCAAACTCTGATTTTCAAATACTCACATACACTCAAATTTCTCTCCATATACCTCACCATAGACATATCTATAGACATGTTACAGTCTTGAATGAAACAGTTCAGTGCTGGCATGGCTCAAGCTCTGTTGCAAAGTATCTAGATACTACAACATTTGTGGGACAGATGAACATGATTTTAAAATATATGACTGTTGGGAAAAGTAGGAAAAATAATCATAATTATTGGTTTTTTAAGAGACAATCTGACAATCTGCTTTTATTTATACTGCTCTGCATTTTTTTCAGTGCATCATTTTGTGCCTTTTGTTTCTAAACGTCTCAGTAAGGTGGGCTATTTGCTCAAAACCAGTATTTCAGGCTATTTGCAAATTTAAGCAGAGATTAAGCCCACTACACAGACTCTGGAGTCAGTTTTTGAGTTGTCTCAGTTGTACATTTTAGCTGACTTCTAAAAAGGAGCTGTAGGGTGCTACAGCAGAGCTACACCAGCACACATTATCTCAGGTGTTCCAGAACCAGTTTTCTTACTGGCTTCCAAAATGTAGATCAGAGTGGCTTGGGAGGACCTTGATAGCTGGCTCTTCATGTGTGTGATGAGCAGTGAGTCATGGCTCAGTTCTCTTGGCTTAGGGCTCTGGCCCCCAAGAGAAGCTGGGCACCTTGGTGGCTGCTGGAAGCACTCAGCTCCAAATCAGCACAAGGCAAGAGCACCGAGCCACAGCACACCACGGTGTCTGCCATGAGATCCTGATTCTGAGGCGTCTGCAGTTTGTGAAAGGAGCTCTCTCAGCCTCTGGTAACTCGGGAATTCAAAGAGGGATGGAAACTGGAAATAGCTGCAGCTCCCAGAGGTGAGATCTTGTGAAACTGAGAAAGACAAACACCATTTGGTGAGAGCAGTGAGCCAGGAAACCTCCCTGGTAAAATCTTGTGAGCAAAATGCACACCTGTATGTGTCTGCTGGAAAGCATCTGCATGGGCTGTGGGGAGGCTGCAAGTAGGGTCAGCATGCAAACTGGGAGTGCTTCAAAACATCCCAAAACACAGCAAGAGATCAACCATCTAAAAGGCTTGTCCACAATGAGGTGTCCTGTGACGCTGAGGTCACATTCCTGAGCTTTTCCCACAATTTTTAAGGCTAGAAAGTTTCTTGGAGATCTAAGCTGAGCCCCAGAAGGATAATTTTTTTCTGTCAGTGAGGGGAAATGCAGCTGGTGTTGAATTTGCTCACTGAAATGCTTGCTAAGGTCATAAAGAAACTGCCTGCTCAGACATGGATGTTTGGACAAAATCTCACTACCCTGTCCATTGTCATGTATCACCTGTTTCTTTTGCAATTCCAACTAAAAATAAAAAAAAAAGAAATCACCTGAGAGTAGAGAGTAAAATGAAATTAGTTTGCAGCTAGTTTAGAGAGGATAAACATTCCACAAGATGTATATGTTTAATGGTTTGGGAACAAAGAATCGACTTGGCATGGGATGCAGGGCATCTAGCCACACCTGACTCCTGTTCAGGCAGCATTTTGATATAAATCTGTGCATTAGTTGCCGAGGAGATGGGAATATATGTTTAAATTTTATTGGTGTAGAACAGAATTTGCTGACGATTAAATAAAAAAATGGCAAAATGCACATTAGGCACCCCAAAAATAATGTTTTTTCAATTCAACCAGTAGCTGGCACTGTTTTCTTTTTCCAGAGCTCTGAAGGATTATGGCCTATAACATGACAACAATAGCAGAACTTTTTCAGCTGATATTGGTGACTTTGCAGCAGGCATCAGCAGTAGCATTTACTTTCACCAGAGATGAAAGTGGCTTAATAAACTGTGTTTGTGTCAGTGCTGCATGATACATGTGTACAGCACTGCCATCCAGAGAAAAACAGGCAGCTTGGGAACTGGTGACTCAGAAAGCAGAATTATGGTTATGCTGAAGGAGCAGGACTACATTCTTCAAACAGAGATCATACACCCTCAGTTATTTAAGTTCAATTAGCTGATGATTGTTAAAATGTCACTTCTTGGAATTATGGTTTGTTTATATAATTATCAAGTAGCATTACAACATGCCTTGTTCTCCTTTTTAATTATGAAGCCAATATTCTGCTAAATAGGATGAAGCGAAAGTCTACATGTATGGTTCAGGAATAGATACAATCAGACAAAAAGTATTATGCTAAGCCCCAAAATTATCAATACATTTTCTGGCAGGAGCAAAATGTGAATGATGTTAAAAATAATTAAAATTGTTCAGGATTATCCTTATGGATAAATTGAAGAGATGAAGATTTAAGGCTTAGAGATGACATGCACAAAAGGGATGCTGAGACAGTTCTGCACACTAATAATGAT
Source organism: Geospiza fortis (assembly GCF_000277835.1). NCBI lineage: Eukaryota > Metazoa > Chordata > Aves > Passeriformes > Thraupidae > Geospiza > Geospiza fortis. The sequence goes on from NW_005054361.1 coordinate 2,759,527, forward strand.
AAAAGGTAAATCTGATGTGTCTATTTACTCTGTCTGGAAATCCAATAGTATCTAGACTTGTAGGATAGTGAGATCTGTGAAAACAGAAGCTGTAGAAAAAGAAATAGTTTGGTATGTGGTTCTGAACAGGAGAGAAGAACATAAATTGGTCTGTGTTATTCTTGTAGAAAAAAAGGAATTTAATCAGAATCATCCAGAGCCAATCTATCTCTACCTAAGGAAAAAACAAAAAGAACAGCACACTGCTAGTCTGGCTAGCTTAAAATGGAACAATAAGCTCTTTTGTTTCAGGACAAAAGTCAGTCATAAGCAAAGTTAAGCTAGCAGCTGTTCTCTAGGGAACCTCCTGAACTCTGGTCCAACATATTTGCTGTTATCAGTGAGATAGTATCAGATTAGATATACCCACGTCTAGGTGTTGGATGTGCCAAATTGAATGAGCTGGTATGTTCCTACAACATAAGATCTGTTTCCTCAAAAAAAAAAAAAAAAAAAAAAAAAAAAAAAAAAAAAAAAAAGAAGAAAAAGAAAATAATTAAGCACAATCAGCTCCTAATCATGCAGTTTTCAAAGTGTCCATTAAAAATAATGAATAGAAGCAGTCAGGGAAAAAATGGAACCAGGATGGATGTGCTAAGCCTGAGGGTTTGAGGGCAGTATATCAAACATGACTTGACTCTTTTCATTCAATACAACATGATTGTTAATGAGGAACAATCAATAAATGTTCTTCAAATAAAACACCAGAGAGCTGCACATGAGATAAGCAAACAACAGGAATTTGCCAAGAGGGGATGCACCTTCCTTTGTTATTACAATAACCATGGCTAATGCCTTGATTGAGACCCAAGGGACGCCTGTAAACATTGTTTCCCCATTCCTTGCATATATTAGTTGTAAATCCTATTCTAGGCATTCCTATCTAAAGGAGATCCAAACTATTTTAGCACCAAATGCTTCAGTGAAAACAAAGATTAGGGTGGATTTTCAGTGTAAGTAAAAATCAAAATTCCAATCGATTACCTGTCTATCCCATAATTGCAGAGAGATTATAGAAATTTCAAACTGAAAGATGTCTCAATTTTGTTAAACAGCTTCATTTCAAATCCATATGGAAAATATGAAGTTATGTTGCTCACATTGTTCTTCAATTTTTTTTTTTTGTGGACTTGGTGTATTGAGCAATTTTTATTTTATTAGAACAACTTAAGCTTGAAAACTTACATCCTGACTCAGAAGTAAGCTCTCATTCTTTAAAATATGTAAGAACTATATATATACTTCTAGACACACAGATATAATCCTTTTCTGTGCTTTTGTATTCTGTATTCTGTATTCTGTATTCAGGGATGTTTAAGTGAAAGTCTGCAGATAAATCTCTGGCTAAAAATTAAATTACTTTACCAGCTGTCCACAGCAGGGATGGTCTGTAGCTCGTCTATTATCTCATCTGGTATCACCAGCTAAGTATGGCTTAGTCTAGTGAATTCTAAGATGACAGACCTCTAAAAAACTGTAGGTTTTGGATACTGCTGCCAGTTTGTTATTCATAGGGTGGCACACTTACCTCTCTGTCATTACAGTGTGACTCCTAGATGCTACTAAGGAGGTTATTTTTTTCAGATGAAATATAAAGCAGAAGAATAAATATGACTTGCAAGGGCAAGACGGGGATTTTCTTTTGGTTTCCATCAGCAGTAATAATTAACAATATATCTTTGTTTGAAGTTCAGGATTTTTTCTCCTCATATCTACTTGTGTTTTAAGTCCCTCCAGATGGGGTAACTGTCACAACAGACAATTAAAATTTTTGAGCTTTTGAATTGTTTCAAAACCACAAAAAACTATGTTGGTAGGGCACACCAACTATTGGGTGAATACCAAATTTTTTGAGAGGTTCTGAATGGGAAGATCATGGCAAAAAAACTACTTGTTCTTCCTTGTAATGTAGGCTGACAATCTAAAATTTTCAACATGAACATACTCCCAGAAAGTACATAGAAGATTAGTCTATAAACTCTTCCAGTGCCTCAGACTGTACAGAATGTCAGGAAAAGCATTCAACATTCATAAACTGATGTAACTCAGTTGGGGTTTTTTTCCCCTCCTTGATGCTATATAAGTTGGACGGCTCAGCAGTGCCCAAAAATATCAAACTGGTGCACACACAGTACCACAGCCCTCACCCATGTGATTTCTGGGCTTTTGGGACTCAGCAAGCAGAGCTGGGCTGTGCTCAGCTGGGCTCCAAATGCCCCAGCACTGCGGTCTCTTAGGACAGCAGACTGGGCTGCTTTTATCTTAATGCTGATTAGCACCATGCCATCATTTTTTAATGTACAGAGCTGCACCTGCATCGTTTCAATGATGTACTGCCTGCATTATTTCACAGGTAGGGTCAGCCAGCAGGTCCTGTCAATGCAATGGTGACCAATCCCACTGAACTCTTGCTGTGTTGGGCACCATCCTCTTCCTGCTACTGGTGGAAGGCACTAAGAGCTGTGCAGAATGTCTCTTGTAAAGCCTGTGACTAGCTCACAAGAGGAGTATTAGGTAGGCATGAGTACCTGCATGCACACAAGTACACAAGGAGCCTTATGGTTTGTCCTGCTGTGTGGTAAGAACACAAATCATTTAATCCACAGTGACAGCAGACGTGGATGAAAATTTCAAGACAGCGCTTGAAATCCAGGAGCAGCCGGAATCCATCCAAAAAGCTCTCCAGCATATCTTCTGGAGTGCTGGTGATTTGACTCCAGAGCTGCCATCCCACCCACCATCACATGCTGCTGCTTTGGAAACCTCAGCCTTGTCCTTCACATGAAAGGGAGGCTGGTTCTGGTAGCTGGCAATACTTTTCCCCATGCCCACCATAACAGAAAAAATCTTAACATTGTAAATAGGATGATTTGCATGCCGCATGGAAAGCAAAGTAATGGGATTCCTTGGGGTAAATGAGCCAGACTTTATCCTACACACCCATGCTCAGTATACAGGCCAGTCTGCAGAGCACACAATTTAGAAGTGCCAGGACTCAAAGATCTCTTCTTGTTAGAAAAGAAGCAAATCCCATACGTTTAGGGGCTTTCAGGAAAAAGAAATCTACCAACTTGGTATTGACTGTCATTTAACCTACAGGCAAAGCTGTCAAGACCTTGTAATTACAACTACCTGAATTATACTGCAGGTATTGATCCTCTGTGGTGTGGAACAAGGGTTATACTTTGACCCCACTATTCCTTTCCACAGAACAGCTGGGGTTTGACAACAACAGAGAATCAATGTCTGGGTAAACCATTAAGGAGCTTTTTTCCCTTCCAGTGATAGTTCAATTCAGCTGCTATAAAGAAGAAGTTAATTCTTCGCCTGATAGTGTTTGGGTTTTCAGAGACTTTCTGCCCCACAGTTTCAGAAAATATCCCTGTCTAAAATGGCCAGAGCACTTTATTCAAAATCACCAATTCCCTCCCGTCTTAGGTGGGCCTCATTGTTATGAGCCTCTTTAGGATATTTCAACAGAAAAATTATATTTCTATTCCAGTTGCCATGGAACAGACAGCCTCTCCTGGTGGAAAGAAGAGCTGGCACTACACTGTGGAAAAGAAACGTCCCATAAATGTATTTGTTACTCATAAGGAAAGCTTGATTCTGACACGTTTACAGAAATCAACTGGCAGATTTTTATGGAAGTGCTCTGCTTGATGAAGGAGGGGAGAACTGCTACAAAATAAACAAACAGTAAATAATAATTAAATATAAAAGAAAAGTTCTAAGAATATTGAGGTATCAAATTTAGGCTCACATCCTGCAATCTGCTTTGGGTATACTTCAATTTGGCTCCACACAGAACAGCTTGGATGACTGTTGTCTTAAATTGGACCTAATTGCTTTGCTATCTGTGCAGGGGAATCTGGCCATGTGCGATCCCCCTCTCCCTTGCCAAATTCCAAGATTATTTTCTTGAAACATCTAGGAAGATGGGAGGTGAGGCTATTTGGATGGGAATACAGACCACTTATTTCTCACTGTAGAGCCAACACCTGGTGCCAGGGACTCTGCTCTTGTTTGGCTGTAAAGGGGCACCATGGTCATTTTGGCAGATACACACAGCACATTAGACAGCAGTGAGTCCATTAGGGGGATTTCAGTCTGATCATTAAGAGTGCAAGGAGATAAAATAATAAAATTCCTCTGAATATAGGGCTATGAGAGAACGGAAAGAGCCGTAGAAAAGTCTCGTTTTTAAAGTTCAAAACTTAGATTCATGTCCTTCTGAGATTTGATTTAAAATTGCTAGTGCGTCAAGCACAGAAAATGTAAAAACATGTAAACAAACACCCCTCCTGATATCAACCAGTACAATGCTTAAGTAGCAGTTCCAGATCTGGAAGTGGTATTTTATGACTTACTATAAAGTTCTGTTCACTCTGAATACTAATGCTGACAAATTAAACATCTTCATTCCACCATGTTCATGGTTTCATCAGCATGAAGAAGTGCAATGTTCTTTTTCCCTGGCAGTAGCTAGCAGTAATTATGATTATATATTAAGCAATATAGTGATTTGTTATTGTGAAAGGTTCCTCAAGCATACTTTCCAAGCCACCTCCAGCTTTGTATTAAGAAAGAATAAAAGGAGAGATTCACTCCTAATCAGGTTTCTGATCAGTGTTGGGAGAGACTGCCTGACAGAGCCAAAGCTCCAAAACATGGAGTCTATTTACTGGAACATTTAATTTTCCCTGGACAATTTCTGCAATGCACAGGAGTATTTGTCCATTGCATTTTACATCCAAACAAGAACAATGTACCAGGAGTGGGACATGTGGATTAATGAGAAATAAATGAAGCTCAACCAAAACCAAAGGTAGACAGACGAGAAAAGGAGACAAGGAAAAACTCTGTGGCCTTTGCCACATAATTCTAGCTCTGTGTCATACAAATTAGGTTTCATGTCCTGTGTAGTCATGAGGTATTGGGAGAGATAAAAATAGATCTTAATTGTTATTCTTTGGTAATTTCTATAGAAAGGTGTGACTTAAGAGAGGACTATATGAGGCCTGGAAAGTATGATGTGAGAACATCTGGAGATAATTGGGAGAGCATAAAAATAAACTGTATAAATAAACTAATTTTTTTTCTGTTTCCAGTGTCTGTGATTTTGTGCTAAACAAGCAGTTTTATAAAATCAGCTTTTAATAGCAGAGTATCAAGTGAAGGAGTGTGACTGGGCTTGGCATGTGGCACCAAAGGCTTTGTAAGCACAAAGCTGGGAGCAACATCCCTTCCCTCACAGGTACAGTACATGCTCATCCCCAGACAAACATTTTACACATTCACTGTGCTAAGCATGTCCCCAGAAGCCACAGCCAGAGCAGGACACTCCTCCTGAGCTGATAAGTCAACTCCTGTTTCTCTCAATCTCTCTCTGTATACATGCAAAGTCTTAATCATGCCACTAACTCTATTTCACACATATGGAAGGAAAACCAAAAAGTCTGTGGTTCATAAGGTGATTCCAAAGGGTCAGTGTGAAAGCTTGTTTAACTGCAATTTGCAAACCAATACGGACAAGAGAAACATGGCAGGGCTGAGTCTGTTTTGCAGGGGATGGTCTGACTGAACTTGAAATCAGCTCTTGTTTTCTTCAAATGTTCTCTTTCTGAGAAGCCTCCAAGGCACACTCAGGCTCAGAGAATAAGTGGTTCCTTTCCTGCTAAAGATCACCAGCACTTAAAGACCTTTTCATCTGCGACTGCTGCTGAAGGCAATTGGCTTCAATTTAAAAAGAAAACCCACGGGATGACATTAAAACACCACATTACTTATGGCCACGAGTTCTGCTATGTTTGCACGTCCCAGTCTCTGCACAGGACATGGGCTAGGCAGGGTGCAGGGATGGGGAAACAAGGCAAAAGATGGAGCAAGTCTTTCAAAGTCAAAAGGGAGATTTAAACATGGAAGGTGGCAGTGGAGCCAGTTATTCAGAGCAAGATCTCAGCCCTGCTTTGCCATGTTTGAGACAAAACATGGCTCCTAGCTGGGCATTACTCAGCAGGGTAATGCCACTGGCCATGGTCAGCAAGCTGAGTAAATGTGAGAGACCAAGAGAAGCTGCACAATGAGCACAAAAATAAATGACAAATAAAGTAACTGTCAAAAAAAAAAAAAAAACAAAAATAAAGAACAAAAAAAGTAACGGTAAAAAAAAAAAAAAAAAGTACATGAGACAGTAAGAAAATCCAGCATAGCCAAAACCACCCAAAATAAACAAAAAGGATTTGAGTCTGTGATTCTTAATAGAATGTACAATCTCATCTCTTTCAGGGAAAGTGAGTAAGGCATAGATGCACACAAACATTTCAGTGTGTGCTCAGTCTACCCACTGAGTACTATGGTATGGTATGAGATGCAATGTGATTATACCACATTCTTGGCCAGCTTCAAACAAAGATGCCAAGTGAGGAGAAGGGGGAAAGGTTTCACTATACACTTAGAAGGGAAAGAAACACACCTATTTCATTGTCCTGTGGCAGGAAATTATGTCCTACCATGGGCTCAACAGGCACTACCATTTCACTGTAGTTTATCTACTTTGGGGATAAAGACTCCCTCTGTACATATGACTTTCGTGTTGCTTTTCTTCTTTACACAACCACAGTGATTACAGGGAAATAGGGGACTTCTGCCTCCCCTGAAGATAAGCTCCCTATGTGAGCAGAGTGCTTAGCGCATAGCAACTATCTGCAGGATTTACAATTACTATACAGTTCTGAGGGAAAGAAAAATCAAATTATTTACTCTTTGCTGATTATTTTTAATTTCTACAATACTAAAGACCAGAAAGAAGAAAAATTAACACAGGATTAATTTTGCCCCTAATTCAGTAAGCTAGACTGGTTAACAGAGTGAAGAACATGCACTAAAGCACTGAGTGGGCCTTGAGGTTAGAGTTTAGAACCATCAAATCTCCCTCCAATCTTGAAGAAGCTAGTTCCTACATTGTTTCATTTTTCTAAAGCTAAAATAATGCTTTTGCTCATCTTCTCTCAGTTAAGATTTAAAATGCATTAAGATCCAGGATGGTATTGCACATATATGCACAGGGTTTGAAAAATGAGCTCTTCTCCTGCTTGAACACAAAAAGACTATTATTATCATCAGAAATAATAAGCTGCAGAAAGTTTTCCTTAACTTTTGTGTCTTTGTCCCTGGCATTTGAGGAGCACAACCCCGACAATGGCTGTATTTGAGAGAAGCTCTACTGGTAGCAGTAACTTCACCCTCCTCACCTTAAATAGCCCCATTTATCTCCACATACCAATTTCCAGTGGTTCCTGAAAGGTGTGAGAGAGAGATTGATGGATCTGCTCATAGGTGAGAGGAAGAAGCTTCCCAAAATTAGGGTGTCCTTTTATGATTCCATTACTGTGGGCAAGACTGCTGCTGTGGTGAGTGCAGAGCTCCTCAGCGGTCATATCATGGGCTCTGTCATATCAGAGATCAGCCTGGTCTCTGGACCCTGACTGTGCAGTCACTTTGCTGTATCTAACCTTTAGCTGCTTGCTGGCAGGGGCCAAAAAAGGAAGAATTGGGACCCTTCCTATAAACCACTCAGCTCTTTCTGCTACAGAAGAAGAAAGCCAAGTGCTGCATAAAAGCCCGGATTCATTTTCTTTCCATTTTCCCATTATATGAAATGTTCTCAGTAGAGATTAATGTCTGTTCATGATCAGGCATTACTTCATCCAAGAAAGCAGGAGAACTATTCAGCCATCACTCAGAGAAATAAAAGCAATTTCAGGTCAAATCATCACTCTCCTGCTCTGATCAAGTCACCCTCTGAACTATGACCACTCAAGGAAAAGCAAATGTTTTGAGGAAAACTTCAGAATCTGGGCCACGTTCACCAAAAATCGACCACAACCAGGAATTACACAGAAAAGGCAGCAGTCCAGCTCTGTTCTACCACTGACTGCCTGAGGGTCTTCACATAATTTACATAGTAAGTAATCTCAATTAGTAACTTGAATAGTACCTCTGCATGGATTTGGCTTCTCACCTGCAAAACAGGCAGAGAAACTAATTATGTACATGGTTACAGCACCTATTTCTACCTACAACACCTATTTATAGCACACAGAGCACAGAAATAGTTACTGGGGATTAATTTGTGGATCTCACTAATGAGTCCTCAGCTCTTCAGTTTATCCATGCAAGACACCACAAGACCCTCAGAAGAAGAAATAATGGACAGCATTATCCTTACATAACTGTTCATAACTGTGTCTGAAGTACCAGAGAAGCACATTGCACCACAGAAAAGTGACTCACAAGACTCCAGTATTACTTGCTACTGTACACAGCTATGCTGAGGGTCAAAGGTACCTAAAATCATATGTCTGGACATTCCCCTGCCTGCCATCTGCTCCTCCTGCACCTACAGTGAGGTTAACCAGAGGCATCCATCTGTCACTCCACTCAACCTTCCTCCTTGTGCTGTGCATAGCTGCAAAATCAGAACACTTCAGGGGATCATTTTCTTACAGAGCATCCTACCCCAGGCAAATGTCCACTATTGGTCCTTCACATGACAATCAACTAGCAGAAGGACACAAGAAAGCCAGACAAAATTTTCATACTTGCCTTGCGATTTAGTTCCATGGAACAATAATAACTTAAACCAAGGTAATCATGCCCTTCTTTCTGTCCACTAAGAATCTGATTCAGTGAATTAAAGAAATTCCAGTGGTCTGACACTGCTGGAAATACAAAGTATGATCTTTAGACTCAATAGAAGCATTACTAATAAACTGCTTTTATTTGTTCCTTATGACAAGGAAGCAATTTGAAGCTCATATACTAAAAGATTAAAATTCAGAAGGAAAACTGAAGGTGGTACTCAGAGCAGCAGAGATCCCAGGGTTTCCCTTTGGTGATGTATTTCTTTTTGTTGTGGAGTAAAGGCAGCATGTTTCAGGCTCTTGCATTCTTGTTCACTTTTGTGAGGTATTTCTTATACAATACTGAAAACTAATCCTCCAATGCATCCACAATCCTCATTTCCAACACATCCACACTCCCATTATGCATCATACTGTTGCCTTGTTGACTGACCTGTACTTGCTGAGCCACCTCTTTACCAAAGCAGGTTAACGATTTTAATCTTAATTTTAACAATGACCTTTAGAGAAGTTCAGGACTATTTTTTTTCCTTCTTCAAATATTTTGGATCTGCTCTCCAGCTGGACCTTCCATTCTCTTGTTCAATCTAAGTATTTGATGCAGTGACTGCCAGCATAGACAGGGTCACAGAGAAATGGACAGACATTCTCTTTTTTAACGGAAGCAGCTTGGGCAGCCACAATATACCTAAACCTTGCAGCAGTCTCCTCACAGTCTGATTAACTCTTGTTCAAATGCTAGGAAATAAAATTAAAAGAATGAAAACTGCAGGTGCTCCATCACTGCCAGCAATGTTTTAGAGTATTTCAATCCCAACATACATTAAAAACAGCCCAAGGGTGCTTTTAGTATACTGACTTAGAACTAAGCAAAGCTCCTTTAAAAAAGAGACCCATTAATCCCCTCCATCACAAAAACTGGCTTTAGAGAGGAACCATCACAAATATAATTCCATTCAAAGCTGAATAAATAGCTAGAAGGCTGCTGACATGAATACTATAGAAGCATAGCAGTCAGACATACATTTCCAAGGTCTCTCCTTTACATCATCTCCCAACCATGCCACTAAGCACTCTTTTGGGTGAAGACTAGACATCTGTAGCACAGTTTAGCTTCTGCTTCTTCTGTGAAGGCTGTAGGAGATACAGTTTGGTAACTTTAGTGTCTCCTCATGAAATACTTGAGAAGTTCTGCAACATTTTTGTGAAATGCATCACAACGATGTCTTCTCGAGACCACAGAGCAGCAGCGTATACAATTCACTCACACATATCTGCCACCTCTAGGTTTGTAGAGCACTTAAACATGTTTCCAGCCCTTGCCGGGGTTGTAAAGGCATTGGGCTCAAAACAGGAGTACTGAAATTCCACTGGCTTCCCCAAACATTATTGCAACTGCAAAGTCACTGGTGACTCTCCAAGCTGTGCCCCTTGCTGTTGCATCTCCTGGAGACAGTAGCCTGAATGGATTATGGGCAAAGCCATGCATCTCCCCTCCTCCTGTTCAACAATCCTACCACATTCCTATGACAACTAGCAGTGCCAAGGTCCTCTGTAAATGAAAATGGTGTAGGAGAGGGGAAGAAAGTGCAAGATTGATGCAGTTCATATCCAGACTTGCCCGAGAGGCATAACCTTAACAATCTACAGAGCCTGATGAGTGAACCACAGGGTAGGAGATGTGCTTCATGCATGTATACAGGCTGAAATTCTCTTATGTTGAACAATGGACAAATAGATTAGAAAATGGAATACAAATTAATTAATATTTTAAAACACTGAAATATGTGGCAAATTCAGTAGACTATGAGGTACCTCTCCCTCAGACACATACAGTTCCAAGTCCACTATTCTCACAGTTTATTATAAATGACAAAGTCCCAGACCTGTCAGAAAAATACTTCTTCAATAGTGACCAAAAGCACCATGAATATCAGTGAACCTTTTATACAGCTACTGATTTTACATATGAAAATAGCAAGAGATGTTTATGACTGGTGATTTATGTCTTCATTAAAACACTGTCCCTCAAACCAGACCCTGAAATTCATTGAAATTAACAGGTCTTGAGATTGGAATGCCTATTATAAATGGATGCATTTTTGATCTTATATAATGACAAACATAACACTATTGGCATCCTGTTTTACCTGCACAAAAAAAAACTGCCTCTGCACAAATATATATTGGCTTAGAAAAGCAAACATAAAGATGTAAATCTCTGAAGCTCATTTACCAGAGGCTACCACAGTGTCCTGCCATAACTCAGTGCAAAGCCAGCAGCTTTGAATTCTGCAAAACTGAGACGCTCTCAGTTCAGTGTCTTGTGTATTTCAGGGCTGTCAGATGAAACCACTGCAGCTAATAACTTTATAAAGGCAAAATTTTCTCACTGCCAAATTCATGACTGTTTCCTACTCTTGCACAGATGCACTGTAGAAAACAGGTTTTGCTGTGGAAGATCAGCCACAGATGACTGGCCTCCTGGAACAGCTTCATTTTCTTTCTCACTACAGCTTTCAGGTGCAGGGTGCCACACTGATCTCAGAGCAATCTTCTCCTTCCTAAAACTCTTGCTGGGGAAGCTACTCTTGCCCACACCACTCTTCTCCAGGGTAGTTTCCATAAGGGACAGCTCTGCCAGATTCCTTTCTCTGCACTTCACAAGGACCATTCAGAAATGCTGCAGTAAAAAATTCTAGGTAGGGGTCGTTCTTTGGTGGCTGTAAAGGAGTTACTTCTTTGGTAACTCATCCCTAGCTGTAGATGCTGAGCAACAAAATATATAGATATCTGCAAGCCTGGGCAGGAGGCAATGCCAGCATGGTCAGCTAGTGGATCTTGTGAGTGTGGGGGGAACAGCAGCTCCTCAGAACTGCTTGACACTGTACAGCAGAGAGAAAAATTCACCGTCTCCGACACCATGACAGAGGAACCACACGAACCAAAGAGCCTTTTCTCACGACTGTCTTATTGCTGATTATAAAAAACAAAAACAAAAAAAGCAAAAAAAAGTTCTTGGTCTCCTCTTCTAGTAGGTCTTTTTGGTTTTGTTTCCCTCAGCACAAGAACTTATGGAGGCAGAGGAAAACAGAGTACTTAACAAGAAGTTGTGCTTCGTCTGTTTCCTTTTTTTAGCTTTTCTCTGCCTGTCTTCTCTACCAAGTGCACCTACTGACAGAAGCTTCCAAAACAAGAAAACAGCCCTACAGGCAAAACCAGAATATTCAGTTTTCCCACTTTGTTCCTTTCAGAAGCCTCTTTTATGGAAATTTCCATTTCTGGTTGTTAGGCACTCTTGGCAGTAGAAAGGCTGACTGAGTATTTTTTATCAAATGTAATTTTTAGAAGTATTTTTAATGTTTTCCCAAAATTTATTTGTTTCAACAGCAGAAGATTTACTGTGAATTTTAGACATATTCAAAATCCATGAATATGAAGGATACTGAAACTATTCAAAAACATATTGCTTTCTAAAGTAACATTAATAATACATTTTAGGTATTGAGAACCACTCTACGCAGTTGAGACACAGTATGGATGCAATGTGCTCACAAGTACTGTGGATAAATCACCTCAATAAATTCTCCATGCTATACTGTAATATCCAGAACCTCTCTGACTGGTAGGAATCAGCCTTGCTGATCCAACTGCAGTTCTGCACACAATCTTGTTATTCATCTGCCAGTGACACCTGACATTGAAACAACCAATGTCTTTACACATCTGCCACCACAAAACAACTTTACTTCACAAAATAACATCTTAGCTGTTTAAAAAAAAATACTAACACAAACCTGCATTCTTCTGCACATCTCTCCCCTGAGTTCCCCTTCAGCATATCAGATCACACTTTAAAAATATACTTACCAGTGCTTTTGTTCTCAAAAAGGCAGTAGTCAAAGCTTTTCAATAATTTCTACTTAATATTTAAACATAAGAAATAGTTCTGAAATTATCAGTGAAATGGGCACATTACATTAGTCCTTATCCTTAACAGCAATAAGCATCATATTCTACTCACAGCTGAATTTTAAAGAAATACACTTTTATAAGCTCATTCATTACTTTAAAAATCTTCTACTTTGATGATTTAAGTACCATGGTGCCCCAAGTCCTTGGTTTGTGTTTCCTGTTCTCTTGTGGATGTTTCTGCCCAGTGCAAACACACATGCACCAGATCATGGGCTCAGTAACAACACTGCTGTCAAAATATCACTGATCAGGAACAGAAGCTTTTGTCACAGCCTGTGACAACACACCACCAGTCCAAAAAGTGGGACACACAGAGGCAGTCTGGAGATACTCCAGGACCACGTGTGATCTCCATTCCTCCATGGATATAAAGCTTGAATCCCTTCAATCCATAGGACAAAAGAGGCTTTACACTTGTCTATGCCATGCTAAAAAGGATCATCTCTGCTAGACCTAAAAATTTCATCTTGAAACACTGAAGACTGAGATTTCCCAGTCTCCCATAATTGACAAGATGGGGAGTAAGAGGGACTCTATCACATTTTGCTGCATTTTATGAAAAGCAGAATACAACCTGGGAATAGAATTTTGAGAGTAACATGTCTCTAGTCCAAAAATTTGACATTTGTGGTTAAAGATGGTAAAGCCATAATCAAACACCATCTGATTTCCAAACAAGGATTTGGATTCATTAATTCATTTGGATTCATTTCCCGTCCTTTGACATTTTGACAGCAGGCACCTGAGGGTGCAGAGAATGTTCCCCTTGGGGGACACATCCCTTTGAGGATTAAATGTAGGATTATTCAACCAGAAAATTTAATTTTAGAAGACAAGTACTAGGAAACAGATTTCTTTTTTTCATTTGCTCTTCACACTTGTAATAATCTGAATATTACTAAAAATAAAGGCAGAAGGATGGCATAACCAATGCCTGTTAATACAAAAATAATTGGTTTAAATGAGGCACACACTCATATGCACAAAAAATAAATGGCCCAAGAATTCTTTTGAGAGTTACAATATTTTTAGCCATATGGTATTTCTTATTAATTGTTATAATTACTAAATAAGAGCCAAAAGTATGCTCAGCAGTGTATAACACATCCAAATACTGTCAACCCCTAGGCTCAAATGCTTACAGTTCAATAGATAAGACATGCAGGAAGAGGAGATACTGAGAATTTCAGTGACAAAAACAACAGCCCAAGGTCTCCTGGATATTAGGAGGTGCTTTTGGCCCTACTCTTCCAGCTGCATCAGCTACATCCCTCCTCTGAGAATGACAAAAATGGGCTCTAAGCCTTTTCTCCACCACAGAGTCAGCAGAGAAAAAAGAAGCGAGAAAAAAGACGCAAGAAAAAGGGAACGTATTTTGAGGCTTAACAATTCACACTGGCTCTGCAACATATTTTGGGCCCTTAGCAATTTATGCAAATTGACTGTAACCCTCAAGCTGTTCTTTCTGTGATGGGGCTGCTCTGGAGCACAGCCAGCCCATGGTCCACAGAAGCACAGGCTGCTGTGCTGAGTTGTGCTGTGCAGCTCTGGGTTGCCACAGAGCCTCTGAACCAGGGGAATGAAACTGAAAATTTGGATGCAGCAGTGAAAACCACTGTGGAAAAGGCATGTTGCTCTGAAGCGCCAGAAGCAGGGAGCAGCAGAAGTCATTAAATGGTGTCACCACCTTCTGCAAGAAAGAGAGATCGTTTTCATGTCAGAAAATACTGGTGCCCTGGAACTGAGAGAAGCTTATAGCTAGGAGCATTACAAGATGTTCCCAACAACAATTCAGACCAAGGGTTTTCTTTAGAGCAGCCTTTCATTTCTGAAACAAATTTTCCTTGAAAGAAGCGCTAGTCAAGTCTATGTACACTGCACCCCACTCACCCCAGGTTTTCTGCAGATCCATGAACTACAAGGAAAAAGGACCTTCCTTTTTCCTGTAGGAGCCCTTTCTTTGACAATGCACACTAAGCATTCTCTGCCTTATCCTGTCTCCAGTTCATTCCCTTCCACCTCAGAGGCTAGAGGATTTATATCTGATTCCCTGTCAGTCACATACACGCTCAGCGGTGACTTTGAAACAAATGGTCCCTGTCATAAATGTCCCAAGGGCAAGAACAGATGCACTGCAGCGTGCATTGCTGAAGCCCAGGGTTCCATAACTCCTATCTTGTAGATGATCTCTCCCATAAGGGATTGTCCTGCATGAAAAAAAAAAAAAAAAAAAAAAGAGCTGCTACTGTCCATTCCTAATAAGCTGTAAACGCTACTCCATTCCTGAACATCCTCCTTGTTTGCTCCTGGGAATCAGCCTTGGAGGATACTCTTTCCCTAAGCACCTATTGCCCTTTCTCCAGCACAAGCTTCATCCTTAATAACTTTCAGGGTACCTCTGTGCAGTACAGACTGTAATGTGATTAACTTTATGCTTCACAACCTCAGCATTAAGAAGTAGGTCCCGGGGCAGGGATTTAACGTGAGGCTTTCAGGCATGTACAGAACCTTGATCAGAAAAACAGCTCTTCCTTCCTGAAATGGCACAACAAAACAGCTTTGAACTAGGTGAAATGGCCAGGTTCTCTAAGGAAAAAATAGTGTCAAACCCCAGCACTGTTGAAGTGAACAACAAAAAATGGGAGATAATTGATCCATTCTACCTCCAAGACAAGGCTGAAAGCTCACAGGATTTTAAGTCACTTTTTTTCTCTCCCTGTGCTTTAAGGCAAAACTTAATCTGTCTATACAAATACAAGTGTTTTGCCCTGCAAGCATGCTGTTATTAATTTATCAGGTTCTCTCCTTGTTTTTTATCTTTACCTTCCTGTCTTTGACATCTTCATTGTGGTGTTTGTATGTTAATTGTTAATGCCCTCAGCAATGAAAAGCTGCAATAGCCTAATGAATTTGTAGCCTCTACAGGAGCCAGTGAAATCCAATGCTTTAGAAGATAGTGCAAAGTCATCATCCTTCCTATGCAGTGCTAACTTAAGGATGCAGTGCCTTTCCAAATGAATAAAGAATGAGAAACCTCGGATTAGAAAACTGAGCATCCCTCACAGGCTGGCTGCATGGGAATTCCAGGAGCAACAAAGCCATGGGTTTTACAAAATGGATTTATAATGTGGCCAGAAATCATGCTGCTTTTTACAGTTGCACATCAAAGTACTGTCCATAATACTCACTGGTTCACTCTGAAAGTCACAATAAAATGTGATGTGAAGTCACCTAAGAGTGCACAAAAATTTCCAGCTCTTTCAGGGTCTCCTGCAATGACTCATAACAACTGATGGCAGTGGTCATCTACTTATTTAAGACCAATATTCCTCAGGGATGAGAGAGAATTGCTGGTTCCTTTTCTAGCAATAAGGAAGGTCTATGGGTTAACCTCATGAGACAGAGTTTGTTGTGTGGTCTGAACATTTTGCTCTAAGCAATATTTTAGGTTTCTATGCAGAGCAAGCTTTACTCTGCCATAGGACACACATTTCTACTGATGATGACAGTGGCTAGAAGGACATTTACACGTTGCTGCAGTACAGAGTTATGGAAAACAGTCCAATGAATACAGAACAGTCACACAATAAATCCAACCAGCACAAGTGTTTCAAATGGGTATGTGAAATATACCTAAAGATTACAATGAAACCTGCAATAAGAAATGGATATATTTACTTTATTATGAATATATTTATTATGAGGAATATATAGCCGTCTCTCTACCCATCCACACTGTTTTACTTCCTTCAACATGCCTCCTTTTTTGTTTTTCCCCCTTCCTTATAACTTGGTCTTAGCAAGCACTGAATATTGCTCATAATATTGAGGCAAAGTATTTATGCTCTGTATAGTATTACACAGTTTTGAAACAAAGTCTGCTCCCTTATATTCGAGGGAAAGGGATCAGATTTTCCAAAATATCTTGGCACTCTGTATTAGAGAGACATGCCTCATGCACTTCTCCAAGCCACCTGCAGAAGTTTCCTGCTCCAGCCACCAGGAAGAAAGCAGGTTAATCTGCTTAGGTACTTAGGAAAACTCACAGAGTGCCAAAATCAGTTATTAAGCATGTGCTGATATGGAAAACCTGGCCCCAGAAATCCTGTCCTTGGCCCTGGATATGACCAGGAACCTGGTCTTGAGCAATAGGAATAGCTCAGTAATGGGAAAACTGGCCAGGCTACACTGCGCTATTCCTCCAAAACCTGAAGTGGTGGCTCCTCCTGGGCACTCGTGATGCACATAATGAGATACACACCAGCCAGAGTGGAGAGCCAGCACCTCAACCCCAAGGAAATATGGCCTCACTGTTGTGGTTCCCTTGCCTTCTCCAGCTGAAAGGCTGTGACCTGCTATAAACTTTTTCTCCTCATTTCCAGAATCTTTTGTGAACCCAGTAGAGGGATGGCTTTAAGTTACCAGAGCAGGGATGGAGTATTTTTCCTGCCAAGATCACTTTTCAAGCATCTTGTGTAGGACATATAACAAACATCTTCCTCTTATCCAAAAATAATATGGGGAATAACATTATGTGAAAGGAGACTGTGGCTTTTCCCAGACCTTGGGAGCACATCCTGCCCTTGAGGTTTCAGACGTTAGAGGATACACGCAGTTTAAACCAATAATGTACTAAAAACAATACATTCATACCAATTATGTACAGGGCCTTGATTTGTCAAGGAAGTTTTGTAGATGCTTGTCTTCAAATAAAGACCAGATGAATACACTGCCTCTAGAAGCAAAGGCTTTGTTCCAAAGGCTAACTTGGATAATGATTCACACCAAGTTTTTTCACAGGTGGTTTTGAAGTTGTTCATTGAGTTGAATGTGCTTAAGTTCTTTGGAGAATTTTTGTAGATCCACAGAGGGCATCCATACATTTTCTATTTAGAGAAGGGACAGGGATAATACCCATCACATGCTGCTGAATTAGATGACACTTTGGTGTTTGTGTATTTCTTCCAAACTGTTTCCACTGCCTGCACCGAGCCTGGTTTTACAAGTAAATTATTTACACAGCATGCAGTGAGCTACAATGAACACACAACTGAGCAATGAAAGCTGCCATAACATCCACAGTTAAGTCTTTCCTGCTCAAAAATAGCAGAGCATAGCATGCCAAGGGGTGGCTGGAGGGAGAAAAGTTCAAAGGCATTGCAAGTAGTAAAAGACAGTTTTAACATATAAGAGTTTCAGCACCTAAACACGGGGGTCTAAATATTGCTTTGGTACTGATACCAGCGGTACCGATCCTTGTGCAGGGCAGTTCTCACATGGGGAAGATCAGATAACAATGTGACAGAGTACCTAACAGCAATTTTTGTGTCTTTCCCGCAGGAGCACTGTCACAGGCATTGGATAATTCACGGACAGGAGACACCAGTGCGCATGTTGACATATAAATTTTCTTATTTCAAATTATTGGAACATAGTTCAATGGCAATTCGAGCCCAAGGCTAGTGGCTGCTGTAGGAGCAGTCTGGCTGGGGTAACAACTCAATTTACATATTTAACCATCTCTGCTGAATTAGGCCTTGATTGCAATATTGTCAAAAACCATAACAATGTTTCTTAGGCACAGCCAGGAAGAAAATAAGGCTTTGGGGAAAGAAATAAATGTCTGATAGGATATTTTCGTTTTATATTGCAACATATCGAAGCAATGAAGCTGGGAACATGAAGGCTGGGAATAAAATCCCAATCCTACTAATGTCAATGGGAGTTTTGCCATTGAACTCAATAGGACTGATATTTCATGGTTGCTAGGCCTGCACAACAGCAACATTTCTTTCTCCACTTGACACTGGGTCTCAAAACACACACATGAATTTGCACAGGCTGCTAAGTCTTTGTTCCTGAAGTTTCATTTCTGTTAGAGATGGATGAATAGACTTTTGAAAGGGAAAATAGAGGAAAGCCACATTTGTACTCCTGCCTATTCACCCTCCCTCTAAAACATGTCTCTCAGGGCTTGAGGCAAACAGCACTGAATCTAAAACAGATTAGACAGATATGGTGTCATACAATGGAGATCACTTCAGGTCCAAAATACAAATAATTCAAAACATAAGATGGAAGTAATACTGTGGGTTTATATCAGATTATTGTTTTAACAAGGTGGTAAGGAATTTTAAAACCAAATCCTTGCAGCATTTTCAAATTTGGTTAAGCATACATATTTTTATGTATTTCCTTAATATCTCTTGGTTTTCTGGCACACTAATCATGGACATTGTTACCAGAATGCCGCACAACTGGTGTGTGAATGCTTGATGAATATAAACACTCTAAAGAACCCATGCTCATTAATTTTGAAAAATCTACAGGGTTCTAGTGCAAATAGCATCAGTATAAGCATAAAATTGAAGGTGCTCAATAACAAGAACATACTCAGACTATCAAATGATGTATGCAAAGGCATGAATATCTTGTTTGCAAATACAAAGAGCAAATATAATAATGCAATTGCCTGTTGCCATTTTATCCCAAATTCAGTGTCAAGGACCTAAACCATGACTTGATATTCTCCAGCCCCAGGCCTATTCCACATTTTTCTGTGTCTTTGAGCAAATCTTCAAGAAAAGTGGAGAACTTTACACAGTATGTTAGTTGTTTGTGTTGCTACGTCCTGAATGTTTATCCGCTCTTGGCAAAGCAAGGCAGAAGATCCCCACCCCAGAGACGTACCTCAAACTTGTTAAAGAGTTCACACTATCTGTGAAATCCTACCAAACTGTAATGCCTTTAAGGGCACAGCTCATGGAGCCAGCAAATATAAAATAAATACTGCAAGCTATTCATGGGAACAATCTCAGCTTTGGAATGGCGAGAGCCATCCGATTCACAGTTTTGCTTATTCAGGCTGCAAGCAGGAACCCTCTCTCTTGTGTGTGTGTATGTGTTTAAGCTGAAATCTCTCTAAAGGGCACATCAAGGACACTGGAGCCTACATCTGATAAGAAAATGTAAATTCTATTTAGTTTCTTTATAAGGTGCATTGGTTTGCTTTTAAAGTCCCCTTTTATGAGGTCTGTTTTTCAGGACAGGATCACAAAATGGAAGGTCGCAGCTTTTTTCAAGAAGGCAGTTTTTGCTGAGAAACTGAAGCAACCACCTTTAATTGAATTCTGGGAAAAGAAAGTGTTGAGGGACTGCTTGCTGTGAGCTGCCCGATGGGCAGGCTGTTACCAAGCCACGTGACTCTCAAACAAAAATGCCTCAGCCCAGTGAGTACCCCAAAAAGCTTTGTACATGATACACTGCATAGCCAGAGGCTGTTTACCTTTCTAATTTTTAAGCAAACCAGATGGAATCTGTTTGCTGGATAACCACTCCCCACTGCTGTCTCTGCTCAAGCTAATACCTGCCAATCTAACAGAGCACAACAAAAATGCCGTTTTCTTTCCTCTCTTTGGGTCCTCGTGAATGACAGGAAGACACTCTCTGCTGATGTGTATCAAGTGATCCCCAGTACTTTTAAGCCCATGTCAGCTGTGCATCTCTATCGAATGGATTAATAATACATGGCTAGTGCAAGCTGAGAGCTCTCTGTGGAAGCAAGCAGGCTCATTTGCACTAAGGACACAGTACCTAGTGGTCACAGGAACAGAGGGTTTGAAGGGAGCTTTTGAAATCATCTAGATGACCTCTGTCTCCCCTGAGAGATGGGGGTTTTTTCCATTTGGTGCTTCACTGGTAGACTTAAATCCTCCTGACTAGCCTGTTCTAGGGTTTCAATACCTTAACCTGATAAAGCACTTTTGCCTGATGCCTAATGTCAAGCTACCTGCTCTATAAATCCATTTCTTCACATCTCGTCTACCACTCTGGGCAGAGAACAGTTATTCCCCTGCATCTGGCAGCAGTCTTTCCTGTACTGTTACCATGCCTCTTCACTTGCACTAAATGAGCCATGTGTAATTGTATAAACGAGCCATCAGTGCATACCATCTTATTAATAACATGTAATTATTCACAGACAGCACTCAGCAATAGAAAGAAAAGCTGGTGGGTGTGGGTTCCTACCAGGGGCAAGAGGCATTAGGAGGCTGCTCAACCCCTTTCAGAAGGTACTTAGAACTGGGTCTTCTCTAATACAGGAATTTTACAGACTCACATTGCTTATCAAATATTTACGCGAAGAGGGATGAGCCCCTGGACTTGCTTCAGACTGGAATGGAGTGCAGGCGTGTGCTAACCCTTTCTGCTGGGTGAGCTTCACTGCAAAGACTTGACTGAGAGGCAGCCAGGCTGCCAGTTAACACTGGGGAAGGCAAGCTGCATCCACAGCAAGGGGATAGGAGACTTGTGACAGCCTGTGTTGCAAGGCACAGCCACTCACAGCCATTTTTGCTCATTTTACTACAGAGAGTGGTACATTCTTGCAAACAGGAAACTCTTTCTATTGATATTACTGGGCATCGTGCCAGGCTTCTGAGATGAAAGAGTGATACTTGGGAACACACTAAGTGATAATGACATGAAGAAGCACTCAGATGGCCGTTTATTTCAGATGCTGTGGTGTGACAGGTCCTCACACAGACCCTAGTGCTGTAAGTAAACAAGAAATAAAAGTCCTTGCATTTTTTCAGGAAAATAAATGCTTGAGGAAGAAAGTCTCATACAGAGGTTGCGCACCAAAAGCTTCATCAGTTACCTGTGCCCACATTTTTCTCTAGCTTATATGCAACTTAGAAGCCCTGAGTAAACAGTGCATGCATGGCAAATTATGATGTGCATGTTTTACTACAGAAAATGCAGACATATTGTGGCTCATGCTGTAGGGCTTAAATCATCACATTAGGTCTTTATAAAAAACAGAGATCGCTCTGCCTCATGGGAAAGACATTTGCATCTTCATCATTACAGAGGCAACAAACTTCATCCATAAAGATGTGCCTAGAACAAATGGCAGCAAATTGTGGACACATGTTTTGCTTTAATTGGTCCTCATCAATTCAATCTAGCTAGTGACTTCAAAGAGCTCTTACTAAGAAACCACTTCCAATTTTTTTGTTGCAATCTTTTTTGGAGTTTTTTTTTTGTCTTAAGAAATTTCAGATTAAATAGAATCTTTGAAGATACAGTATGAAAGCATTACTTCTTCATAGCCTTACATCACGTGTTTAATTACTTATTCATAAATTATGAATGACTAGAGGTAAAGTAGCATCGCCCAGAGCCCCTGTCCTGGGCCAGGTGCAGTGCTACAATTTTCACAGACTCTACTCCTTGACAGCTGGGATCAGATTCAAGCCAGCTACAACTCTATTCAAAAGAGCAGCTGTTGCTAGTGCCATTTTCACATGCTATTCTTGATCAGCATGAATGGATGGAATGTGCTCTTTTTGGAAAGCAAAAGAGTATGGATTGCAATAGAATGCTTACATAACTCATGTGAAATTCACTAAAAAGCCCAGACATGTTACAATCAAAATCTTATTTATATACGGGTCTGATTTTAAAAATACAGCTAAGAAATCCCACTGTTTGACAATCAAACCAATATCTACATAAGTCTTTTCTTCCAGCCCCAAAGCCAAGAAACCCTCTAGAGTACAGAGTCCTACTGTCTCAGACACTGCACAAACACAGCTGAACACAGCACAGATGAACAGAGGTGGAAAAGAATTTGCATATGAGTGTAGCCATTACTGGCCCAGTAGCACAGCTGGGGCTCAAGCAAAATGTGGCAAGACTCATAACAACACACCAGTTTGGAGGTGAAACTGCTTCTTCCTACGTTTCTTTGCCACAGGCACATCCACAAGCACACACAGAGTCTTGTCTCTCCGGCTGATCACTGTTTCTACAAAACCCACCAACACTTTGTTCCAGATATCCCAGGTTTCCTATGCATGCCCTATGCTTCTATTTGCAAGAATGCATACATAGGGCCCTTCTGTCTATAACCTGAACCTCAATCACTCACTCATGCCACAGCAGACAAGATGAAAACGCTGCCACATTATCGAGGCAGCGCCACAGACCCACTTGTTGCAGTTGCAGATGAGGAAGGCAGGCAGATGGAAGACATTGGTGAATCAGCCCAAAGCAGAATATCCTCTTTGGATAATTTCTCTGAAAATTTGCTTTTTCTTCAGCTGTATAGTAGCAGCAATTTTCCTCTTTTGTCCAAATGAAACAAATAAGACCATGCTGCAGGCCTTTCTTATACCATGAAGAACAGTCACAGGAAACACATTAAAGTAATTTCCTCTTCCTTGGACAGAATGCACTCTCTTGGAGTTTGTTTTTAGCACTGTGATGTAACTGGGGAAAAAGTGAGCTTAGGTAACACACCTTAGTGCATCTAAAAGCAAGCTGAGATAATAGGAATTAAGTAACTTGCAGCTGGCTTTTTATAAACCAACCAGTGAAAACATTCATTCCAGATGCCCAAAATACTTCTGATATAGCTATAGTTGCTGCTGCATTTGTTAATGAAAACTACATTTATTACAAGTTTTTGCTGCACTCAGAGAAATAGAGCAGTTTTTTCTCCTGTCATCAGAAGTAGTAAGTTCAGAAACCATCTTTTCAAATTACATCAGAGAGTTGACAATATTGCTGCATAGTCATACTACATATATATGTGTGTGCATATACATATATACAGTTTTCTCAGTTCTTCCCTCTTTATATTCAGTGTTCCTCTATTTGCCACGTATCTTGTCAACATATGACCCTGAAAAATACAGTTCAAAGCAGCAGGGATAACAAAGGGGAATGTTGCCAAGCAGGGAAGTATGGTATTAAAAAAATAAAAATAGTTACAGAAAGACTCAACACTGTGATAGATTGGATTAACAGTACACCTTCCTTCTTTTCCCCACACGATGATAGAAATGTATTTATACAGTTCTGCTTCATATTTTCTTTACAATGAACCTAATGTTGGTCCAGAAACCAAGTTAGTTTTAGAATTAAATCACATTTCAACATGACAAAATGCGGTGATGTATTCTGGGTCCTTAACTGTGGTAAAAATACCACAGCCCCCACTACTCTCAGCAGGTTCCTGGTTAAAGTTCTCCTTGAGGAGCTCTTCCTACATTGCACTCCAGCCAGTCAGCAAATCTGAGAAGGCCAAAATCATGCTGCTGGGCAGGTCATGTAGGCACATCTGGCCCAGCTTTATGCTCAAGCAAAATAACCTTGAGCACACCTCTGGAGCCTCCCCTCTAATGTCATGAGGGCACTCCTGTTTCCCCTGTGTCACAGGAGAAGCTGTACACAGGAATAAGAACATCAACCAGTACAGCAAAGCAAAACAAAATCTCTCACTCTATACCCTGATGATCATGAGTAAAGCAAAGATGTGATAGTAACCAGATTTCTGTAACAGCCCACAAAATATTTCTTAGATTTAATTTTCACACATCCAATAAAATGACAGTCCTTCCATTGCTCATTCCAAGCACACTAAGCATGATTTTCTGGTTTTTCTCTTGCCTTGGCCAGAATAAGGGAAATTCATACAAAATTGTCTATGAAAATATGTATATTGAAGTGAAACATTCTGCCAAATTGAAGCGACAACATTAAAAAGCCTGGATTTTTTTTTCATTTTTACTGGAAATTAGCAATTTTCCTTGTAAAACATGAGAGCAAGCAGTTGTACTTACATTTTATCTAGTCCTACTTTATTTAATCTCTACAATTTTGAAGAAAAGGTGCTACTTGATGCTTGCACTGAAAAGCGTCAGTTTATAAAATTGCCTCAACAATGTCAGTACTGTTTTACAAATAAAACTTCCCCTTACTTCCATGAACAGGGGAGCCAGCCCCCGTCCACACAGTCTAAATTCCACCTGATGTTTTTGCTGGACTTTCACATTGGATGGACTCTTCCGAAAGCCAAAACTTAGAAAAAGAAAGAAACTTGTCATCTCAGGAAGCGACACAGAATTTAGGTCTGTGTGAGACTAGACTTTTCCTCACTCACACATCTTTTACTGAGTGGCAAGCACCAGAAATGCCAAGTGGGATAGATCCCTCTTCCAAAAAATGTTGCGTTATTTCTTCCAGCCACAATCCTCTGTATCTTCATTTCATTTTTCTGAGGGTGATAGTTGCCTCACTTGCAAGACACAGCAAATCAATTCTATTCTTGTACAAAACTCTGCAGAATCAGCTGATCCTTCAACTCATTTTTAATACATCTCTAAATATCTCAGACAACAGGATAATTTAACTTTCATATGGTTCCTCCAGGCACCTGAAGCAAGACATGTGGTTAAATTCCCTGAATTGTGCCCTGCATAAATATTACTATCTTACATAAGGATTTGAATAGTTTCTTTCTTACAGAATAAAAAATTAATATTTACTTACTAAACAGTTGGCAATAGAGGACCTGTAAGCTTCTCTTCATGGTATCATGTGGTCCTGCTGGTCTGCCAGTTTATTCATGATTCTGTCAAAAAAAAGTCAAGAGGAGAAAATTATGTTTGAAAAATATAGACTGCCTTGTTATACCTGTTCATTACAAAGTCAGATGAAGCTTCACAAGAAAATTTTATTGATAAGCATTGGGAAATTGCCTGACTGCCCTTTGCTTGCTTTGGCCATGCTCTCCACCAGCTTGGCAGGGAAGGATATAGTCATGGCCAAACAGGGAAAAATTTCTTGAGTATTTGAAATAAACACACTGAAAATTACTTTCATGTCATGCTTATGTCTTGATAAAATTAATTTCATCGGAGTCTTTTTAGTTTAGAGGAAGGGTCCTCAGTGGAGAAGCAAACACAAGATGCAGACACCACCAGGCAGCTGTGCTGGGCACACGGGGCTGTAGTTTTCTCCCTGAGCCTCCCCTTTCCACATCCCTCAAGAAATACAGCACAGGGAAAGCCCACCCCCTCCCTTCCCAATGAAAATTTCAGTGGTGCCAAGCAGAGGAGATCCCAAACTCTGCTGAAATCTCTGCACAGAGGGCAGCTTTGCCCTGGCATTTTTAGCTTTATTTTAGTCAGCTGTTGTAGGTCATATTCCTTCCTGATATACCACATCGGCTGCCTGGGCTGGAGAACCTTCTCTATGTCCCTAGACATTTTCTGTTTCTTCTAAATTGAACTGTCTTGGTGCAGAAGGGGATCTCATAATTCTTGTGCCTACTGTCTGAAAATGTGATGTGGCAAAAACATGTGACCACCTTACCTTCCTGCCTTTGCCCACTTGGGGAGCATCTAACAATATTTTATGAGTCCTCAGATGGTATTTTCAAATACTTGACATGGATATTTTTCCACCTTGGTTTAAAAGATACTATGAAAAAATAAATCCCAATCATGCTGATATTAATTATTCACATTGTGAGGAAAATAAATGCATAAATCAGAAGTGAAAAGCAAATGTGGTCCCAAAGCACTGCTGTGAATAATGTCTCACCAAGTACCCAAAGACAACACAACACTCAAGCTCTTTTTTTCCAGAAAAAATAATTTGCTAAACATTCAGAACTAACTGTGAAAAGCAGGACCCTGAGATCACCTCCTTGAAGTCCCTTGGTCAATATTAAAGAGCATGTAGTATCCTCTAGCTTTCAGTTCCACACATTTTCATCTTCTGAACTCCAAGGGACATTTCTGAGTCATTTTAACATGCATATAAATCTTTCAGAGCTTATTTAAAATGCAATCTTGAAGACATAAGATAAACAAGTCAAACCAATGAATAGCACCTTTGAACTGCATAAATGCTGCAGAGCTTGTGAAAACAGAGCTATATTTGACTTTTATGTAGAAAACGAAAAAGGATAGTGACTTTTTTTGCCCATAACAAAAGATGCTTGGGTTTTGTTAAGTTATTCCACACAGAAATTTATGCACACAAATGCCGTGTGTTTGGATTCCTCCACACTTTCCATTTAACACTGGACCTTAAAAACATCTCTGTAACTTGCAGAAATGTCAGTATTTGCAAGGCATTTTCTCCTAAATGGAAGCAATCACCCGTGAATTAGCCTATCATTTTTAATCAGAATTAGTGTTAGATTCATGCTATAGTTTTATCATGGAAACTTGCTGAGGGACTTCTGTTTACCCCTTTTTCCCTATGGTTTACCAAATGATGAACCAGATGTAGCAAAAAACCTCAGTCTTCATCTATAAACCGATATCATATAATCTATTACAGCACTCTTCAAAGATACATACAATTGGCCTGTGTTTAGCAGCCCCTGAGATATTAATAAAAATATATGCAGGAAAAGACAAGAACCAGATAAGCCACTGACAATGTAGAAACCATATACCCAAGTACTCCTACAAAGTACAAATAAATTAAGTTTGTATCAAAATAGGATTTACAAGCACTGACCCATGTGAAGTCATAAAAATACAATGGAAAAAAGGGAGAATCTGAAATCGCAACCCTAAATCCACATTATTGACTTTGCATAATTTTAACTATCCTTGGCAATGTTGATATGATGCAGTTCTTGGGTGTGAACCATATTTTTTTTGTATTTCTCTCCCATCTCCATATTAGTACTATCAATAATAAAGAAAGATATTTGCTCATAAATTCTGGTGTTGTGGTTGAAATAAATTGCATGCTGTTGTGTATATATTTATTTAGTCCAGGAATTTACCCTGTGCTAAGAAATATGAACTAGGGTGCATATGGGCAAAGAAACTAAGGTTATCACTGGAAAACTTTACTAAGTTCTTCTGTTGGTCTCAGTTAGAAGATTTATCCTTTTGACCACATGGCCATAAAATAATACATGGAGAACTCAGTGAACATACATAAAGGAAATGTTGCCATGAATTTACAAGGTCTTAACTTCTTCAAAGTCCTTAGTGTTACTTGGGCTTAAAAGATCCTTTCAGTCAGAAGGGACCCACAATGATCATCTAGTACAACTAATTTAAATTTAAACATTTTTAAAACATTTTTTAAACATTTTTTCCCCACAGTTTTTAATACCTTATTTCTTGTGTACAGGAAATATGTGCAAAACAAGGATTTGTTTTATTGCAAGGCAAGAGACATCTTATAAGATTTATTTCTATAGCTTTGGAATCCCAGGAACACCAGTGATGGTTTTCCAAAGGCAGAGACTGCTTGCAATGACTATCAAGGCTGCACAAAGTTGAGGCAGCTGAACCAGCCCATCAAATCCCTGAATCAAGACCTGACTTGAGAACAGAGGAACCACTGCTGCACCCACCCAGGTGAAAGCTCCAGCAAGCCCATTACCCTGACTTAAACATGAGCTGCCAGCAGGACAGCAGGGAAATTATTTGTGAAACAGCCTCAGTACAAGGTAATCTTTACACCCTGGCATAGATTGCGCTATATCCAGCAACCATGAGTGGAACAAACTACCTAAGACGCCATATTTTTTTAACTTGAGAATAATTATTCCTCACTTATCTCCTCCATATCATACAATTTTAGTCTTTCATTAGATCATTTAGAATACCTTTTTCAAGCTGAGGAATTCCTATCTTTTATCTTTTTTCATAAAGAAGATATATCTAATGTCTGATAATTGTCATGCCTTAAACTGTACTTACCCATTCCAGTTCAGATCTGAGGAGAAGGGAACAAAATTGTATGTAGCCACCAAAATTTGGGTGTACTGGGTTTTCATACTGCACAGTGATATTTCCTGTTTCTTCTCTAGTCTGTTCCCAGTTGTGCCTATGATTGTCTTCATCACTGCCCCCGAGCTCTACTGCACTGTTTTACAGAGCTGCCTGCTAAGTAACAACTCCTCTGAAGCCTTTCCTCAGGTATTTAGAGCTTGGACTAATTTTTGCCTGTGGATGTGACTTTGGAATTATCACCATGGAATTTCATCTGCCATTTTTGCCACGCAATCATTTACTACCTTGACTCTTCTGAGAGATGGCAACGAAGGGCTGAATTACTGTTGTTATTATTATGATACTACAAATATGTACCTATCATATAAGGACCTCTGAAGCTGCCACAGTTTCTACAATAATACCTTCCAATCATGGAAATTCTTCTGTACCTCTAAGACAAAGCAAAATCTCATGGCCAGACATTTCAATAGCTGCAGAGGAAATCTCCTTTCTGAGTATTAAGCCATGTCCAGCCATCATGATACTCTTCTCAGGGCCCTGTAGGCGCATTTATTTATCATAATCAAGGAAGGTTACAGATTGAGTGGCTGGTAGCTGAGAGGGCTCTAGTTCACCAACCCATGTTCTCCTAGGTATTTGAGAATGCAATTTTAGGCACTAATAGATTAGCAACGTTGTGCATATGCAGATGGAAAATGCAGACACACAGCCAGTTCCTGACTTTGGACAGTTTAATTTAAAACCAGAGTACCACCACCTGTTTTAAATACACAAACTGTCATTTACAAGAAAAAAAAAATATGAAGAATGTGCAGAAATAGAAGTGGTCTTGGAAAAAAAATTAGTTGGAAAATGTGTGCTAAACTTCAATAATCCAAAATCTAATGTGAGTCTCTGAGTTTTGTATCCATTTCATACTCCTCACTCATTTCTTCAACACCTCCCTGAGGTTTTTTGGGAGCAGACTTCTCCAAAATATTAATTTTGAAAAATACTGAGCTTTAATGTTTGAGAAGCCATTCTGAATATTTGGGGGAATTATCTGATACAACTATAGCTGATCCCTGAGATTTTTTTTTAAGTATTGTAAAGTAAATTTCCTAGATTTTGGTCTCCAAGTGAAAGGGCATATTCCCAATTCCTCTGAACTTCCTCTGAAAACCAGGAAAAAAAGGTTTAATTATGACCTTCATTGCAGTTCATATTGGTGTACCTACTGACATACTCTGAAACAAAGCAACAAAGTTAGTGCAAGTTTGTAGTCAAATCAATGTCAACTTTGAAATACTCATCTTCTATAGTTAAATTAGACAAAATTTGTATGCAGAAAACATGTCATATACCTAACCACCTAACCTATTTGTGGTTAAAAATACTGGTTAAGCACTTGGTGTCTGGAATGGACTTACATATTTTGCATTATTTAGTACACAATATTTCACATACAGTTTATCTAACCAAGATGATGAATAGATGTGTGAAATCCCAGTGGACAGCTAGCAATATTGTCTTTCACAGTAAGTGATCCCCTCAACATCTCAGTTAAATTAAAGAGGACAATGAAGACATAATGATGGATTGAAGACAAAAGAGTCCAAAAGAGCAGACAGCTCCCAGCCATTCATTATGTCTGATGGGTAAAAAATGCCAACCAGGCCTTAAATTAAAGAAGAAATAGAGGAGAAAGAACAGAAGATGCACGTTGAGGCAAAGCTAACAGTCAGTGGAGAACTCTTTTTCTTGTCTGTCCAATGGAAAACAGGAGACTAAAATAAAGAAGCTGAAAAATGGTGATGAAAAGAGGAGACAGGCAAAAGACATGCCACTCCCATCCACGAAGCACATAAACCTTTTTATGTTACTTCTGACTGCCTTCTCTCTGCTATGGATCATTCTGAAAAGAAGAAAATGGTACATCACAGACAGTTTTCAACAATAGTATTTCTCCAGAAACGAAAGAGAAAAAGCAGACAGACTCAGAAGTACCTCCATCTCCAATCTTTTTGGACTCCCCTATCACGGAAACCCAGCCTTGATCCTTTCAGTATAATACTGCCCCAGGATGTTCAATTAATTTCTCATAAGACATCAACAGCAGAGGCTGCTCACTTACAACTCAAGAGAGCTGAGACTACTCCCAGGAGTTATTCCCCCAGTGTAAATTCCACCACCATGGTCTTCATCCACTGCATCCCACGGGTTAGTCACAGTGGGTGTTCCGGCGTGCCTCATAAAAGGAAGCAGGTGTCCTCTTCTTGACTACACACAGCTCAAGCACAACTCTGTGTTTTCTTTGTGTTTGTTTCTTAATTTTATGGCCTGCTCGAACAATCCAGATGTTATTTTGCAAAATTTATATCAAAAAAAGCTTCAGGGCATGCTAATAAAAAAATGATTAACTTGCAGCAATAAGATTCCTCCAAGCAGGAATTCTCTGTTCTTGTTCAACATGTGCCTCATTGTTTGCTGTGATTTATTTCCCACTGCTTGGAACACGCAAACCATTGTTATCATCTTTCTTCATAACATTCTGAGCGCAGAATTTTTTATATTTATGTCCATTTTATACTTAGATCTTTCAGCACTTTTTGAAGTAGATTCCTCTTTGCAGATTTAAGAATGAGCAATTCACATCTACGTCCACTATTACCCAGAGAAGTGTACACCCTTTGCTTTCCTAAGGTCTCCAGAGAGTGGGGTCTACCCTCAGGATATCACAGCTGATCAAAACCAGTCTTGGTGGTGGAGTGCAGGCCTGTCATATGTGCATAAGGAATAGTCAGGTGGGATCTGAACTAGGCTACTACCATGCTTTTCTTGCATCCTATGTGACATGAACTTGGCAGCAGAGAACTTCAGAGCATCCAGAACAAAAACAAAACCAACCAACCTTCCCAAAGCCTCTCCCCTCTGGATTCAGATGCACAGCATCTACAATCCCCACTGGGCCTGAGGCTGGCTGTGGTTTTCCTTGTATTGGTGTTTGGATCCATACCTCTCCATTAGCACAATGACAAACACCAGTCAAGGAAAACACACAGAGCAAGCAGTGTCGATGTGCAAGAGAAACCTTACAGCAATTGTTCCCTCTTCCTCAGCTTCCCTACTTAATTATGAACTATTGAAGTCCCAATCCCTCATCTCTCTAACACAACAGTTCCAATTCCTGCGTTCCCACAGCCCTGCTCCCAGCTGTGACAATGTTTCCATGAACAACCCTAGGCAAGATGATCACTTAAGGACTACTGTCATTCCTGTGGGAAGTGGAGGCCATGGCCAGCTAGCTCACCCTTTACCATCTTCCTTTATTCACATGTCAGAGCTGGGGCATGCTTATGAAAGGGAGAGGGAAGAAAGGAACTCTTGGGGTTCACTATCATAAAAATAGATGGGCATGAAGAACCTCACGTCTAAGTGACCATAGGCAGGGGAAGGACTTAGTCAGCAAAGGCTGGGTAAAACTACTGTTGCCTTTGGCTATTTAATGCCTTGGCATCTACGGTCATCTCATAAACAATCACTGATTGCAAAAGGCAATCATTCAAAGGGTAGGGAAAACTGAGAGGAAAAATACCAGGGTGGAAATGAACTGTCATTTCACAAGAGACATGACCATTCTGGAAAAGCTGTGATGGCCAGGGTCACTCTCTTGGCTGATTATAACTGAGAAATCCCAGAGATGAAGAACAGAAAAATCTAAAGCCCTAGGCTGCTAAATGTCCTTCACACTACATTAGTGGTGCAAGGGACTATTTATTGACTATTTCTTTGTTCCTAATTACCTACCATTAGTAAATACTTCTTATGGCAGCTCCAGTGGGAGAAAAGTCTGAACAGTTGTTCTGGTTGCTTCTTGTTCCCAATGGTGCAAAGACATGACTGTGTCTGTCTGTCTGTCCAGTTTTAGTATAAGAAAAGAAGAAGCTTTTCCTTTACATCATTCATGTCTATGGAGCCCTGAGAAGCTAACATCTTCATAAAGATCAAACTGACTTAGCAGCTGTAGGGATTATTAGAATTTGGTCATTAATACATATTAGGGATGGGCAGGGGAAGACTTCTTTTTAAAACCTTTATATGGCTGAATACAAAATATCCAATGATGAAATAGTGAAATATTTTTGTGAAATCCCTGTGGACACCTAGCAATACTCTCTTTCCCAGTAAGCAATCCCCTCAATACATGAGAATATATGGGCATCTGAAACTTTGATAATGAAATTTTTTTTCATCGAAATATGAAATTGAAATACCTTGAAAAATGCTGTTTTGGGTAACTGAAGGAAGAAGGTCCAACTTCTCTGAGTTTTTTTGAGAATAATCCTTCACAATGCAATATGAAAAAAGAAAGTGGTACAACTGAGTCAAGAAAGTTGTCCAGAAAAAGTCCATAGTGAAAAGCATTTTTCACTGTCCTCTTGAAAAGGCTTTTTTTAATATGAAATATGACAAATTTAGGACTAAGTTGTGTAATTTTTCAAAATTTTCTTTGTGGGTCTTATGACAGCCAAACCAAAGAAAATCTTTTAATATTAATTTCAAGCTCATGATGAAAATTTCACAGGCTGCACTACACCGAGGAAGCATCAAGGCAGTATAAATTACCTGCTCTTTGATAAAAAAACTTTATAACCACTGGAAGCTCTCCTGGTAAAACACTTTTCTGGCACACAAGACTATGTTAGTAAAGGTGCGTCTATAACTTAAAAAAAAAAGAAAGATAAAGAAAATACAGCCTGTTTATCCTTGTCGCTCACAGCAGGGAATGGATGTAGAAACAAGCTCTACTTCCACACCACTCTTGTGATGATGGGTTTTCCCTGGAGGATCTCCTGTGGCATCTCATAGGCCTCAGGGTGTCCACACTGTGGATGTGACATTTGATTTACACACTAAAATTCCCTCTGCAATGAGCAGGTGGATTGGCTCCTCTGAATCCTGGTGCTTGGGCCCTGCTTGAAATGCCTCTCTTGGGAGGAAGAGGCCCATTCCTTTCGTGGGGCTGTTTTTCTCCACTGAGTTTCAAAGGGCTGAAGGTCAAGCAATTGATTCCAGCCCATAACACTAAAAATGAGGATGTCAACATCTGTAAAAGGAATCTCACCCAAAGCTTTCTCCAGCTACAGGGATTTCAAGGCTTATGGAGTTAACTTCTCTGCAGCTGTGTTAAACTATTCTCTTGTTCCCATTGTGTAGGATATACAATAAAAAAAGACAATGTAAAGGACAGGCAAGCAAATAGCTTTGCCTGCATTGTAATAAACACAGGAGAGTTGAAAAAGGGTTTACCTTTGTGAAGCAGCTGAACTCAGGCTTTTCACATTATTCAGCTTGATTAAATGCAAGTATTTCAAGTAGATTAAAAAAAACATGCATAAAAGAAGGCACAATTTTCCCTGTTTTATAATATGGTACTGTATTCCTAAGGTCAATTGACTGGGTCAAATTTTCAAGCTGTACAAAAAGAAGAGTATGCATGCTCCGTGCCTCTGAAATTCAGGCCAATATATCAGTTTAATAAAGATGCTCCAAAATGCAAGCAAGTTCTGTGCTGTCAAACATATCTGTATTGGAGTCCTGAAAACACTGTTACACAGGCCCCAGATGGCTTCAAAGGAAATCTATAGTAGAGATGGAAACATCCCAATATAACATTTTAACTGCAAGATCATCTTCCCTTTAGTGAACGTCACAATTACCCAGCTAAACAAATAATCCTTAAGACACCACCACAAAGGAGGCTCAATATTGCGCATCAGCATTATCTGATTTACAGTGAACTAAGGATGCAAGCTAGGAGATGAAAGCGCCTCTAATTGTTTTGACAAAAATCTCACATACTGGGTTTTGGCTTTGAAAACTTCATCTGTAAAAAAGGTCCCTTGTACTAACTTTCCTCAAGAGACTGTAAAGATTAACAAGATTGAGGGATATCAAAGAAGAAAAATATCAAGATAGGCTAATTAAGTTTTGGAGCATCTCTACGGGAACTTCAACTGACCTGCTGTAACATAAGCACAGCAGACCTGAGTCAAAGACCCATCCACTCTGCCTTGCCTCTCAGCTCCCTAGGCTGGTTTACATCTACAAAGCACAGAGGAAATAATCACCAGCGAAGGATGGCAATGTAGTGCTCTTCTGGCTCCATCAGATGCTGAGCCCAGTCCACAGACCCAGCCTTTCTGAGAACTGAAGATGGGTGAAAACACAAGAACTTTGAGTCAGGTCAGAGTGCCCTGCCTGTATATTTTGGTTGTGGCCCATCCTATTGTACCAAACAAGATCCCACAGTTAAGGAAAAGATAACCATTTCAGTTACCAAAAAAATTAAATAAATGAGATGCATTCAATATTGTAATTTTGAATTGCACATATATATATATTTGTTTGTGGATATATGTATAGATGATAGCTATGTTTTCTGTTTGCTTTTCCTTCTCTGTTTATACTAGCATGCCTCTCAGTGACAAAAGGTAACAAAAAAAAAAAGAAAAAAGAAGAAAGGAAAAAAATTAATAAAACTGTACAACATATCTCCTTTTTCTTTTCAGTCAAAAAAAATCCTATTAAGTTTCCTATCAAAATACATGTTCAAGATTATTTCCATGTCAGTTTTGGATTGAATGTTTTGAACCAGCTCTAACCATAATGTGTGAGTACAGCATAAGGATCTAATTTCACAATGACAGGTTATAATAGACATACACAAATACCTAAGATTGAAAGAAACATTTTATTATAATTGAAAAAAGCATGGTAGGAAAGCATAACCACCTTTTGAATTCTTAACCATTCAGTCTCAATGGTGCATTAATGTATTTAATACTAACCTATATTGCTAGCTTTTCTAACAGACCATAAATCCCAAGAAAACCCAACATAGTTTATATAAATATTTTTAGTAAAAATTTCAGTATGGTAAACAGATGTGAAAGTTTGGGCATTTCTAAGACCTTCTTGAGTGCTCTGCCAGATCCTCTTGCCCCCACGACAGGGTGATAGTTCAGGGGCAATCCCAACTGAAATGTTTGCTGGTTTCCTTTGCTCAGCTATTTTAGAGCACACATTCATCTTGAAATGAAGTCTATCACTTCGAAGACAAAGTCTGTCTGAACTAGCTTCTTCTATGAAATTATAACAACTTCAGCTCTAAGAATAGGAACATCTTTGGCAGATCTGGATGGATGGATCCATAAATGCATAATCATTTGACACAGAAAGTAAGACAATGTCTTGACCTACATCTCTGGTTAAACCTCCTTTTAACAGAGCCATTTACTACCTCCTCTATAATCCGACATTCAATATGGTAAGGAGAGAAGGGAGATAAAGTGAGCTCTGAAATATGACTGCACTGCTTTGGCGGCCTGATCAACACACACTGGAAAGTGGAATAGTACACCGGCTTAGGCTTGACATCTCATCTCAGAGTTTATCATAACCATGTCTAGTTCAAGGGACACCATTTATTTATCCTCAACTTTCCCAGGGTTTGATGTCAAAGGAAGAAATGGCCACAGAAAAAATAGGAGACTACCAACCAGTGATCCAGACATTAATAACAACCCTTTTTTATAGAAGACTATTTTCCACACCATTTTGAGACAGTGGGTGGAAATAAATAAAAAAAAAATCACATGGCATCACACAGAAATATAGCCGCATAAAAATTTAGGTTTGAAGGAAGGTGGCAGGAAATAGGCTCTTGGTAATTTCCAAATTTATCATTCTTTTGCCTACAAGGTTACTGTAGTGCAAACACTGAATTTCATTTGAAAATGCATGTAGTGCTGTCTGATTCAATGGGAAGAATTTCCAAGAAAATTAAATGTCAGAGCAGCATGGCGTATTGGTTTTACTCAATGTAAATTCACTTTTTATGCAACTCTGAATAATAATAATGCCCTAGTCTGTGTCAACGTGATGTCTACAGCTTGAGGCTTTGGAGAGGGGAACTGAAGGCAAAAGAAGGAGAGGTAGGGTAAGATGATTGGGCAAGATGCTAACCTGGCACTGACAAAGATTTAGCTCTACATGACAAGTCTGAAGCTTTAGAGAGGATTTAGCATACAGATCAGTGTGTGTCTTATTTTCTTCCTTTTCAGTTTGTGCAGCCAGCAAGACTGCTACTGGCTAAACAGCTCATCTTCCCTCCTTCAAAAGGTTCACTGGCATGTACAGAGGTGCAATTAAGCTAGAAGGAAAAGCATATGAAAAAAAAAAGGGAAATCTCAAAACACCAGCATCTAAAACCACATTATCCTGTCAAATAAGATTATGGTCAGATGCACAGCTTATTCTAATAGGTTAGTGAAAACTCTATTTACTGCCTGGGACTGTGAAGTTCTTCCTCAGGTGAAGTTCTCCCTCAGGTGAAGCCCACTGACCCTGACAGGAGATTTCAGTATAGATTCAGCATCTGGCTCAAGATTCATAAAGCAGTGCAAGCAAATACCACCATTTCAAGAAGGTTGGTTTTTTTTCCTGACAGGTGTAAGGAAGAGCCTAGACAGGGAAAGAATAGGATGGCTTAGGTGAAGTACTGATAGGTGGATTTAATAAATAAACATGTGCCTAAATAGCTGACTAGAGCTAAAATGTGAGGACCATTTCAGGTGTGTCAGATACTTTCTGCTACACTGCAACTGAGATGGGCTAAGCCATGTTCTGAGCTGCCGACTGCAAATCCAGAGTAATTCCAGTGACTGTCCCACCACAGTGGGATTCAATACGAAAATGAACTGATGAAGGAAAATAGGGAAGAATGGTCTTGAACAGAACAGGAGAGGATGTGGGGGAGACTGGATTGTTACAGCAGGATTTTTGCAGTTACAGACTTCAGTGAGACACCCTTCTCATTGTGAAAGCTAATAGAGACTATCTTCTATTTGTGCATCTGAAAAACATTCTCTGTACCTTTCTATCTTTTTCTTTTCCTACTAAAGAAAAATTTTTCAGTGAAGCAGAGATGACCTCTTCCATGTCCTGCTTGATTGTACCATGGCTTTGCTGCTACAGGCTGTAAAAAGTTGGGGAAAACATGCTGTGTCTTCTGGGTGCAATGCACTTCTGAGCCATGAGTTCAACCTTGCAAGGACAAGGACAGGAGATGTCCAGCCATAGGTGTATTTTGTGACACAGTTCCCACCTTATCCCCAAATCACCTCCCACAATTTGAGGCCACCCAGGGACACAATGAAGGATTCATTTCAAATAAAATTGCAGCTTCTCTCTGCTTCAGGATCCCCTGCTCCTGTGTGCTAAGATTGTCACAACAGAGTTACAGAACATATGAATCAATATGAAGGAATGAGAGCTCTTTTGGTGCATCTATCCCGGCAAGTGCAAGAAATCTGCACTGGCTCCAGTCTGTACACACTGCAACAATGCAAATAATAAACTCACATACCTTGGTTTTTAATCTAATATCCAGCCTCACTCAGTGTAAGAACAAGGACTGATTGCACACATTCAGCAAGTCAAGGTCAAAAGAAGAAGAAACTTGCTGTTTGCTGCTTCTCTGCCTCACCACCGATGGCACTGGACAGTCCAACAAGACTGAGGTAAGGGTTTGGAAAACCACCGTGATTGTGCCTAGGGCAGTGGAAAGCTGCCCTGGAGAACTGGATTCTGTCTCTGCCTCAGTGCCTAATGCCAAGGGAGTCACAAAACACAAACTTCATGCAGGCAGTCATTAATTGTATCTTCTTTGTTTGCTTAGAGCAGAGCATGGAACACCTGCGCTCTGAACTGTGGAAGCGTGGAGCAATTCCAACTGTGATGGACTCAGCAGAAGCCGACTCCAAAACAAAGAGAAGATGATCCAATGCTGTTTCTTGAAAGTCAGGTCATGAACATCTCAAGTTGGGCATCTAAATTAAATGTCCTTTGTTGACATTATGATTCTGCGCATAATTTTTCCCGGTGCATAATGTCATTTCACCTTATCGGCACATTGTGCAGATAAATTCATTAATGTTTTTAAAGTGCTCGGATGCCACAATAATGAGAGCCACAGAAGTGCTCCCCAGGAAATTAATAACTCTGGCTTCAAAGCTGGCTTTGAATGATGTACAGTTACAGGAAGAAGAGGTGACATAATGAACTACTATGATAAAATAAAATATTGATTCATCTGAGCAGTGTTGACTGAAATCTCTCCATATTTCAGAGAGCTTTGCTTTGTACCCTTAAAAGGGCTTTTAGGTGTAACTTACACAGTTTAAAAACACAAAAAGAAAATCGTAAATTTAAAAAAATTAAAAACAATCTGCCAGAGAACTGGAGCCTTTTCTGTTCTGAGCCCAGACTTTAACCCTTGAGCTGACACCTGACCTTGCCTTACTTCTAGTCTGGTCCCTACTGCCAGAATCCTGCCCACCTCTCTCTCTTCTGTGTATTGGTTTCATCCTTTCTTAAACTTCCCATCCTCTCCCCGCTTAGCACCCTTCTGTGCCTTCTCTCTTTGCCTCACCATGTTATCTCCACATATTAATAATCTCTTTGTCCCTTTCCTAGCTTCCCCTCCATGGGGACCACACCCCAGCCCTGCCCTTTCTTAATCATTTCAATACCCAAGGCAACCACTTAGGCCATAGCCACAACCTTCGTATCTCCCTCATCTGAAGCATGCTCCCTACTGACCAAATCCT
>NW_005054361.1:2798420-2814291 GCF_000277835.1 Geospiza fortis
GGATTTTTCAGACCAGAAGGCAGTCTAATGTGGCAGTTCTCCACTAATATGAGGAAAGCTCTAA
Organism: Geospiza fortis; assembly: GCF_000277835.1. Lineage (NCBI taxonomy): Eukaryota > Metazoa > Chordata > Aves > Passeriformes > Thraupidae > Geospiza > Geospiza fortis. The sequence continues at coordinate 2,798,485 of NW_005054361.1, forward strand.
CCTTGACTTCCATGACAGAAATCCCTCTTAGTTTTTGTCCTGCATGGTCCTCTCTCCCCAATAGATTTCAACTTCCTGATCTGTGATATGGAAATCCCACATAATAATACAAGGTACTGCAATGAGACCAAACATGATTGCCCATCCCCCTGTTTTATTAATTTCTTTTTCTCTCAGAGACTAAATTATTCTCACTGAAATGAAAAAAATTACAGACTAAAATAGGCATCAGGCAACCTTTGCCAGACTCAAGGTCAAAGAGTCCTTGTCTATATTTTTCTGCATTCAGGAAGACTCTGACCCACCAAACCAGCAGGCCCTCAAGTCTTTGCAAGGAGACAATCAAACCATTAAGAAGGGGGAGTCCTGTAGATAAATGTGTCTAATTCTTCATATGCTTCACTCCAAATTCTGTGAGCAAACTTTCTGGATTCTGCTGGACTATATACAGAGAGGTATATTATGATTTGCAGGATTTATCACTGAAGCATTCTTCAATCTCCTTCATATTGAAAGATATGAATGCAAATCCTTAACTGAAATATATTTAAAGAAATTAAGTAAAATAACATATGGAATACTTTTGCAACAAATGCATTAATTGTATGCAAACTGAATTAAGTCTTTTATTAGCATGTAATTGGGAGAAATATTAATACATTATTTTAATTTGAAAAAATCATAAGTTAGAAGCTTTGAAACAGAAAGCTGCATAATAGCAGCTTTAACATTAAGATATCATTGTAAAAATGAATGTATATAATGAACTCAGAAAAATAGAAATATAACTGCCTGATCCTTTCCTTGTTTCCTGTACATCTGCATTGGAGTTTGTCTATTGTTATTCAACTAGCTAATCATCATCTTTTGTGTGGTGTGCCTGTGTTTTTACTCCAAGAGGCTAATCTGTGAAGACATCTGTTATTTGGTAGATAATAGGGCATTTCAAGTCTCAAAGCCCTGCAAAGCATTTCTGAAGAAGGAGAAGTAGATACATCTGTTCCCACCAGGTAGGAGTACAACTGAGCATGCTGTAACACAGCAGAACAAAACTTTCACTTGCTATTCACCAGAAGGCTAAATGCATATGGAACAATGAAAACAAAGAGCAGTTCTGGAGTAATTTGTTAGGGCTGGGAGTGAGATTGACTTTATATAAACCATTTAATGTTTTCTTGGGAAAATAGTGCATCTCACACGAAAGAACAGTGGGATTTGTCACAGTGATCCTGGATCTATAAACCAGGCACAGTCACAAAAGCAGTGGTCCACTGAATCTGATGTTCTTTTGTTGGGAAAAGTCAATATTAGACATTTTGAGGGCAATGTAGATGCTTGATTATTCACTTGCAAAGAAAATCTTGTGCCATTCCTCTCTAATAACTTATCTGTATGAACCAGTTCTCTCTGCATTCCAGTGAAAATATACTACATCTGCATTATCCATGAATCAATTGCAGCTTTGAATAATCCTTCTTATCACAGATTCAGGAAAAAACCAGGACATATCTTTATGTTAGAATGCCAAAGTAACTTAGCACACAGCACCTGAATTGTGCAAGCTTCCATTTCTTAAATCTTCATCACTCTGTCAAGTCTTTCCCATTGTGCTATGAATGCAGATGAGACCCATATATTCAGATTTATCTTACCTAGGGTCTGTGATGCTTTTACTGACATCTGCTCTGAAAGCAGGCTGCCCATGCAAACAGCACTACAGATGTCAGTAGGAGGACAGTTCATATATGTGAATTTAACATACATGTAAGTTCCTTGTATTTACACTTTGGAACTGCACTGTGGTATATTCAGGGAGCCCCGATGAAGGGAGGAATGATGTATCTGACTCCATGTTCTTAGAAGGCTAATTTATTATGCTCTATATTATATTAAAGAATACTATACTAAACTATACTAAAGAATACAGAAAGGATACAGACAGAAGGCTAAAGGATACTACTAAAAACTCATGACTCTCTCTTCAGAGTCCAACACAGCTTGGCCCCTGATTGGCCAATAATTCAAAATAATTCACAGCAGAAACCAATGAACAATCACCTGTTGGTAAACAATGTCCAAACCACATTCCAAAGCAGCAAAACACAGTAGAAGCAAATCAGATAGTTATTGTTTTCATTTTTCTCTGAACCTTCTCATCTTCCCAGGAGAAGAATCCTGGGCAAAGAGATTTTTCAGAAAATGTGATGGTGACACTGCACTAGCCACAAACTGCAAATTCAAGGAGTAATGTGATTTCTTACTCCAGTTTTACCTACTTGTGCATTTTGGAGAATCGTTGCTTACACAGGAGTTAAAGTTTTGGCTTGTTTTTTTAACTGCATCAGATCACAGGCCTAGAATACTGCAGCAATAGCAGAGTTGATGCAGTGTTGTCCCAACCTCTGATTTGTCAACTGTGGAAATATTAAGCTGAGAAGTGGCAGATGATGTTGACACTTTCTGATGGTGTGTACAACTAAAAGTGTTGTTCAGTGAGATGAGTTAGATATTTTTCACACCGCAATTTTTTTTTTCTTTTATTGAGGTTTCAGATATTTGATCACTCTTCTTGGATGGAAAAATGGCCTTTCAACTCTTTTCTCAGAAAAATAAGGCTTCTTCCAGTTTGATGGTTAAGCTAGTTATCCACGGCCTAGGTAAGTACTTTAACCATCATTCTGCTGAGTACTCTAACATAAGGCTTCCTTCCCTGCCCTCCTAGATCTGTTTTTCCATTTTGTATAAATAAGACACAAAACCTAAGTCTTCTTTCTGCAATGAGAATGCCCTGAAATCTCCACTAAACGGAATGATGAGTTTCTTTGTCTCTCTCTCTGGTCATGAATACTGAAATATATTTTTGAGACAAAACAGCTATAGCAGGACTAAGATGCGAAGATTGACTGCAGCCTGTTAATTTACACTTTAGGTGAAAAGAATAAAATGATTTAAAGTTCGGATAGTTATTTCCTCTATTTCTTGACTGAGACATCTATGTATCAACATTAACAGCCTGAGATTTGTGATCAATATTAAATCCTGTTCCTAATGTATGCTCATTTTATCAGAGATATTAAGCACAGGAATGCAAAACCACTGAGCTAATTCTTGTGTTGAGAATATTTTGGCTACAGCAATAGTTAAGAAAGACCACAGATGCTGCAAATGATTAGCAGGTGCCTTGAAAGCCTCCCTGTGTGATGGAATGATTCCAGTCAATGTCACAGTGTGCATTTACCTTTAATATATGCCATAAAAGCATCCTGGATGCACATTCAGTCTGTTTCTCCACATGAAGGGCAGGGTTTCAAACATCCTAAAGGTTTGGGAACGGCAGCAACTATTGCTCCTAGATACCATCTACATACAAAGAAGTATCTCCCCAAGGAGCCAAGAGCTGGCAAGACACATTCACTCTACATATCAGTGTTACAGCTACACAGCCTTTTGCAGATAAGCACAGACATATTTTACTGATGATGTGAGCTGGCTGAAGGCAAAAGCCACACAGTGTGGCACTATGCTCTAGGGAATAAATCCAGCCTCCTGAGAGAGCTTATTGGATCAAGCACAGCTAAGGTAGCTGCAGGGCTTCCCATTCATTGGGGAAGTCAAGATCAAAGTGAACTCAGACTGGTCTGCAAAACTCCATCAAAGGACAATGAATAGGCAGGAAACCCTACTCCTGGTAAGAGATTTCTCTGTAAAACATGAAGTAATAGCTCTCTGTGCAAAACAGACACATCCTGGAAGAACTGAATTATACATTTATGGCATGAAATGCTCTGCAGACGAAGAAGGAAACTTTGGAAATGTACTTATAACAAAAAAGATCATTATTAATGATATAAAACACAATATATCACACACAAGTTTCCCAGCAATGGTGCAAATATGGTTTATAAGTTGTGACCTCATCAGTGGCTATTCCTCCCTATCAATGCAGGACCCCTGCACATTAATTCTTGCTTTGCAAGACTCCACATATTGCCTCCAGGTGTCTGGAAGAAACATTATGCTGTTAAATGGCAGATTTTAGGCAAGGCCCATCTTTGGGAATCTACTGTAAGCCATTTACATAAGCCTCTTTTTAATCTTAACAAAGTTGGGATGAGGTCATGTATTAAAATAGGATGGGTCATTAACCACAGGTTAGTGCAAAATCAGATCTGGAAACTTGAGCAGGGTCAGAAATCAAACAAGCCCCAAGTTTCTCTTCCAAGTGGGTACTGCAGTGGAACACATGGATGAGATTCCTCCCAATGACATCTCTAGAATAACTGCATGTAAAATAATGCCACTCAGTCCTTGACATAGCACTGCCAAACAGATGCTAGCACTGAAGTACATTCAGGGATAAAGCTGATCAAAGAACTGAAAATTATCTACAAAGAACAGTTTTAATAGACAGTGGATAAACAATTTATGGACACGTGAAGTATAGAGATGGTGGAATCAAGGAAGAATCAAGACAAATTAAAAAAAAGAAAGTACAGAGAAAATATCATACAGGATTTCACAGCACCTAGATACATTCTGTTATGGAACAGTTTTGTAAGACAAGTGGGGTGAGTAGAGCCAGCACATTATAAAACAGATAGGCAAAACATTTTTGAAACATACTGCCAGTCAGAATTACTTCACAGGAATTTAGTGCCTGAACAGCCCATGCATCTCTGCAGCTTCCATTCTTCTATCTGATCACAATCAGTTCAGCTCTGCACTTGCTTTTCAGTCCACAAGAAATATTAAAATGAAATCTGGAGACACAGCTTGAAATTGCAAACAATGATCAATTAGCATCTCTCACCATGCAATTTATTACCTTTCTTTTTCATGGCCTTTGCCATGCCCTTAAGTGCCACACTGATTTACTGCACTGCTCTGCTTAATTATCTCTAGTGCTTTATTTCAGAAGCAATACTATTCTTAGCTGTTTCTTTACTGGTGGTATTGCATTTGGAGGGCCAATTCCATCACCTGTTTCAAAGCTGTAGCAGTAAGACCAGATCTGCAGTTTAGAAACAAGGGATACCTTTCAAGTGTTTAGGAAAGAAGAAGCTGCTGCAAATTACAGAAAGCAAATTCCAAAGTTAGTTTACACCAACAGGCCTGAGAAAAGTAAAGCTAGAAAGCACCCACCTCCTCTCTGGAAAATTATTCTTGAGGGTGAGATAAGACAACATTCAGACACCTGGGAAATTAATATTTTCTGAGAGTTCTTAACTCAATTACAGCATTCTGCAAGGAGGCTTTCACCTATCCCACCTAGGAGCACAGGAACATGCAGACTGGAATACGTGAGGACATGGTGACAGCCAGCTGGGAACACATTCAAAGTGGAAATCAAGAGTCAATAAATAGGAGAGATTTTAGACCATAGTAGTGTTAAAAAAACCAAAAACCCTTAATTTTTAAAATGAAGCTCAGTGTGTCTGTCAAAGGGTAATTGATACAGCAGTTCAGACAGAAGGGGACTGGATTCCAGGTCTGCATTTCTCTGTTCCTGGAAAGGCTGTTTTGTTAAGGCCAAGCCAAATGACAATGACTCTGTCATCTCACTATTGTGCTCCTACTAAACAGTACTTCACAGTATGTGTGAAAACTACATGAATTAAATGTGGAAGAGAAAGATACAAGTGCCTAACTTCCATTAATAAAAGCAGTGTGTATGTTCAATGAGACAGAGATTCCTGCAATCCAAACTCACCATTGACAAGAGAATGTGGACTTGACAATAGAATGTAGACTCTTGTAGTATTTACTTTTAAAAATCCAACTCAGTTCAGAACTGAACTAAAAGTTGCAGAAATACCAGAAATAATGGTTGAATAGCCTCCCTAGCGCACATTCATTCTTAAAAGTCAAAATTTGCCAAAAGGTAACAGAATATTTCTGCGAGCCGTAACGGGAAAGACCTGTTGTAACAGCAATGTGTGATACCACTGAACAAAAGTCGCTTTTTTACTACTGGACCTTGCATAAGGAAGAGTAACCAAGGTAAGAGGATATGTGTTTATGCAGAAGAAAAAACATATTAGGTAGCTAACAACAACATAGCTTTGAAGGAAAATGTGATTTTTGTCAGAAGTCATGGCCAATACAATGCCATTTCTTAAATTATTCCTCATTTCCACATTCTTTCTTTTTCGTGCCAGTTGCTGCCCCTATCTTTAACAGGAAAGTGTCAGTGTCAAAAATGAGAGACATAGCATAACTGAAAATAAAAGTTAATTACTGTGGAAATTCAACTCCAGAGCTTTAATTAAAGCCTGACAAATGTATCATGGACCCCAGGCACCAGCATGGAGTACACCCATTACAGAGATTACTCTTCTTTCTATGGCCTCCCATGCTAACACAAAGGAAATATCAATCAAGCCAGAAAATGGCTTTTCCAAATCAAAGATGCTGGGAATTATTCTATTACCTTTCTCGTAGATAATTTTCAGAGCTGCTGAGAGGGATTTTTATGCAAGAAAGCAGCATGTTAGCGTAAATTTTTGCTTAATTGCTAGGTTAATGTTAAATTGCAGCTTTTCTTTTAGGAAAAATGGCAGCTGATGAGCCCCTTTCTATAAACCTAAATTTCCTCTGTAACTTCTCAATATGTAAGTAGGTATGTGAGAGACAAACAGCTTCAAAATGACATGTGATGAAAAGAAGCAGAGGACACAGAGATGCTTGCAGCAATCCTCTCATGGTGAAAACTGCAGTGGACTCCATCTAGAATTCTTCAGCAAGCCCATGAATGTTTTTGCTGCCCGCCCTGCCCAGAAGAAATATTCCCACCGGCGTCCCCATTAAGAGCTGTTTGGGATGAGTCGCCTACCACAACATGGACAGTATCATGCTCTCTTTTGGGGTCTAACCTTCCAGCCAGTTGCTGTGAGGGCACTGCTGAAACAAGGAAAGGATTCCTTTTAGATATACTTTATAGCTCCACTGCAATTATTTTATCATCTGCTGAGCACTCAGAAGCAATGAACAATGCTGACAAGATAATGGAGTAAGAGAGATGAACATTCTTGCTTTTATTTGCTTAATATTTAAGGCTTGGGGTTTTAGGTGATCAAGAAGTAAAAGCAAAGTATGCTCAAATCTCAAGAGTTGTTTTCTTACTCCTTCTTCTGCTAAGATATTTAAATAAAGTAAGGGGTGTACTTTCTCTTTCACAGCCCAGGTTCTCCCCCCTTTGATCCTAAAGCAATAATCCCACATTTATGAGATTATTTTTCGTTGCCATGGAAATTGACTATGTCAGAAATTCAGCGTTATCATTCCTGTATAGGCAGGCAAGATGCAGTCCTTTTGAAAGACAGATATTTTCCAGACACCTCTCCCTACCCCCACCCTCCTACACACAAGAGAGGTCACAACACAAGAAGCAGAAGACAAACATGCCAGTGCCACAGCAGACTTCACTTGTGGTGCTATGAACCCCCATAAAAACTAGAGACAGCAGTTTGTGGTAGTTTGGGATTACAGGACCTTACCCTACAATGTAGTAGTCTAAAATCAGCCACTCCTTTCCCCAAAAAACCCAATTTGAGATTATTAAAAGCGTTTTGAGATACAGCCTCTTTGTTCTTTGCATAGGCACCGAACAGCACCACAATCTGTGAAGTGGGACTCCAGTGTTTCAGCACTCTCCCCACTCATCCTGCATGAGACTACTTACCAACACTGACTGGCAGGCATCTCAGGCTTTAGCAAATCCACAAAGCCACTCAGGAACAAAGGCACCCTCAGAGCATCCCGCTCTTACGTCTTGCATGTGCTGGTGGCTGATAAGCTATAGCACCCACAGCAAATCTGAAGTTGTTCCTCAGTAAAGTAATGTCTAAACACCTTATTTTGTCTGCAAATTTACTCTTGGGTCTGAAGAGTTGTTGTTATGCAGAGAAAGGACAAAAAAACAGGATTCAGGAAATTGCATTTTCATAAAATCTTTGAATCTGAAAAACATACAGCCAGATCCCAGGCATATCCAATGAGTCTGACTTACACTCTTTTGGGAATCAGTGAAAGAATTTGCACACAGCTCCCCAAAATTGCCCCACAGCACTCAGATCAACTCTCTGTTCTGATAAGTTCTCTTCTTCACAGTGATCCAAGTGCTTGTGCCAGGATTGGGGATAAAACTCAATTCCTTCTCCCACTCCTTTTGCATTAAATCCTTAATGCATCCCCCTCCCAGGCTCAGCATAGTGTGAATAAAGTAACAATCACACAACAACATTGTCGACATATTTTTGGTTATAACTCTCTTTTAATAACAAGATATCCCTAGAGGACAGCAACAGGAACCAAGGGATTTCAAAACCCCTGCAATATAACATCCAAGTAACAAATCCTTTGTTACTTGGATGTTATATTCCCTGCAATATAACATCCAAGTAACAAAGCAGGTTTCTTTACTCTCCTTTGCTACTCTCTCAGGCCTGACCTAGAGAGACAAAGAGGTGTAAAACTCCTCATCTCTTCAGTCCTTAGATGCATTTCTGAGACAGGCAAGGTTTCAAGCCAACTGTGATGGTGATTGTTATGATGTGGACATCTGTTTGCTGAGACTGGCACATTTGTTTCCTTACAAATGAAAGGGTTGAAGAAGCCAGTTTTTAATCATCCTTATGGATTTACTTGACAGTAATACTCAAGAAAATAAAACTTACACAATCTACATTCAGCTTTATGATTTTGGTGGTAGAAAAAATGTTTTAGCTACAGAAAATTTATCTCTTGAAGCAGGAAACATTTTCTTGACCAAGCTTCGTATTATTTCATTCTTTAGTGAAACAGACTTAATTTTGTAGCATGTCTGAAGAGTAAACAGGGAGCTATGCTGAGTAACAATTCATATTTATGACTCTTTTTCTGTATTAATATCATACTTATCCCAGTTTTCTGACCATTAGCCATGAACACACATGGAAAAAGTACCTGTCCCCCTTCTATTACAGGAGTAAATTGTACCTGACTCTTGTAGATGCTTTAAACCAGATATCAGTGTAGAGGTGATGAGGCTTACAATTGATGGGATACATACACAGATTTACTTTTCTCCCTCACAATTTTCTTATTTACTTGCATGTTTATTTCTTGCTGCTCTTTCAAGAAAGATGCAATCTCCAATTCAATTTATTGAACAGCAGTTAAGGAACCTACAGTTAAGAGTTCGTGTAGAATGACCACAGACCACCTACAGCAGCTACAGAAAATGGGCTTTAGCACCAAAGTGCACCCGTTTGTCCAACTGAACAGATATTACCATTCACTAGCAACAGCAGACAAACTCATGTTCTCCTCTACAACCGCCGCTGGGATCAATTCTACTGAGTTATTAAGAGTGCCACAGAATTTCTCTGCCCATATGGACAGACACAGATGTGAAGAACTCCACACTGCTGCCATACTGCTTAGGTTTCCTTCTCTGTGGACCAGGTGCTGATCTGCTCATCACACATCAGAAAAAAACAACATCTTGCTCCCTTTTCTAAGGAAAAGTTTTGTTTAGCAAAATAAAAGCCCCGTGTACCTGAGGTTGTCAAGCCAGAGCAATTCCCAAGTGCTGAAATCACAAGATGTAAAGAATTTATTTGAAGAGGCCAAATTGCTTTCCTGAAATAAAAAGACTTCTAATACTCAGAGAAGACACATTTGTCTGTGTTTACAAACAAGGCCCCAGCCAAGCTATGATACCTGAACACGAATACATTGGAATTCTGACAAGAGATAGAAAGATTAATGTACTTTAAGTCCAGAGGGAAATCCCTCCAGACATTGTTTCTAAAAGCTTAGAAATCAGCTTGTTTTTTACCCTGTGGTTGCTGCTATTCCTTAGCAACAAAGCCAGTCTGCTGAACATGGCTCTGCTCTAACACATTCCAGAAATAACTCCCAGGGCTGGCATTGCTTGGACTAACAGGGGAAAACTAATCGGGTCATTTGCTGTATGCTAGGGCTCTCCACCTGCTGACCACCTGCATGTCCCCAGGACAATCCAAGGAATACCCACATGCCCTCACACATGAGTGTGTGTGTGCCTAAACACACAGACATGTATCTGAAAAGTATTTCTAAGGAGAGATTTTCACAGCTCTTACGTGGGGGATGGAGAGAAAGATGGAGGAGAACAAAACAAAGGCTTTCTTCTATCTCTAACAGAAGACAATAAGAGCTCTACCGAAGGCCCAAGTGCCTTCCGCACCCACCCAAGAGCTCCACAGTGGCCAGGAGGAACCGATGTCCTTGCCCTCCAGACAACAAAAGAACAACCCTCTGTCCCAAACTGCAAACTCCACTCCCCAAAAGTGGAGACAATGCTGAGAGCAGCTTCTGTTCCCACATTCCTTCATCTTTACAAAAAATGTGGATATAGTAGCTCCCAAAACCTCTGTGCTAATGCAAAACCTCCCTTGTGGCTGTAGGGAGTGTTTGGAGACTTTGTTTCTCGCTTTTCAGGGCTTTCCACTGAGATGGGGTTGCAGACCAGCACATATTACAATGTTTTCTTCCTGAATGACACATCTCTTAAATAAAGGGTTCCTTGCAAACTATCATAAAGGGCAGGATTGTTTTTTTCCGTTAAGAAAATTGCAAGCACTTTAAATATTTTTCTCTTCCATGCTGGGGTAAGGAATTTACACTTAAAATTGTACAAAAAAGAATAAAAAAAAAACCCAACACAAAGCCAAATGCCATAAATGGAACCTCACCTAGGATCTAGAAAAGTACAAGCTCAAATTGTTGCTTTATCTGATTCAACCAGGGACTTGAATCCATAGCTCCAGCTTCTCACCTGAGTGTCTACATCAGGAGGGAAATACATACCCTGGAGAGGGACATTCTTAGTCTAACATTGAACTTGACGAACAGGGATTAGGTGAATTGGTTGTTTATTTTAGTAAAACAACACCTTCCTTTCAATGCAAAAGTATTTTCTGACAAAATATATTGCATTTTGAACATCGAGGATTGCTGTAATTCATATCTAAGAGGTCCAGGCTCAGTGCCAACAGGAGTACTGACTGCACAACCCTTCACGTGCACAGACAAAATGCTCTGCCATGAAGTAAATGTATGCAAACCATAATGCTACACTAACAAAGTATGGACAAAACCAAACAAAACATGTCCGAACTTCAAGAGAACATAGCCAGGCCCTGTTAAGTAGTGCTTCATCTGTTCTAGCTAGTGGCACGACCTGAGGATTTTCTCTCTGTTTTCAATGCTGTCTGTGCTGCTGCTAACATGCTACCATTATACTGAATTCAAGGTCAAAAAAGAAGGAAGGAGGAAAGAAAATTTAGGAGGTTTTAACTTACTTTGGTTTCTTTTTTAAAGGCATGGGATAAATTGTTTTCTCCCACCCTCAGCCCAACAAAAATGGCTGGAAAGCAGAGAGAAGCATAAATCACACCTATGAAAAGTTCAATACACCTGCCACTACCAGCCAGAAGATTTTCTTTCTGCTCTGACTCACAAGATGCCTCAAGGTGCAATCCAGCCTACTGCACATAAACCCCTTCATTTTGAATTTTACACATTTGCCTCTTCATAAAAGAGTTCAATATTTCAGTACCAATGAACTGAGCACATAAGTAAACTTGGGTTTGTAAAAATGATTGAGCCTTTCCAAGATGCTTCACACCATGCCTCAGGTGTGTTCAGTGGGCTGTGACGCACACCAAGAGCCAAGTTGCTGTGTGCTGTTGTGTATTTTACATACCCTGCAGTACCTCATCCCTGACACAACAGCCTCCAGCATGATGGTGCCTCCAGGGGAGAGGAACACAGCTAAAACACAGAGCAGCATGGTGGGTGCCCAGATTAAGGTGCACCCAAAATTATGGCAGCCATGAACCATTTAACAGACAAATCACCTTATAAATTAAAACATAGCTATTAGAAGTCTCCTCTTCTGACAGCCTTCAATTACAAAGACTTGCTCTATTCACACACAAATTATATGTAAAAATCTCACTTTCAACTTTTAATTAGCAGTAGAAGATAGTAATATTTGTTACAGCATGTTATACTTTCTGTCAATATTTATTTACTCCCACTGTTTTAAAACAGCCAGTTGATATCTAGCAATGTTAAATGCATTTTTGCATTTAACATTTAACAAAACCAAACCAACCAAGTAGAAAAGATTCAGGCATCTCTTTGTGTCACAGACATCTTTTATGAAAAATCCTTTCCTTAGTATTTTTCCTCCTGAGAAGCTGAGAGGCCTCAGGAACAAAATGTAAACAATGGTTATCTGCTGCTGTGGAATGCAACAGGTGGATCTATGAGTGGCCCATGTTAGATGTTTCTGATTAATAGCCAATCACAGCCCAGCTGGCTCAGACAGAGAGTCCGAGCCACAAGCCTTTGTTATGATTCTTTCTTCTTCTATTCTTAGCTAGCCTTCTGATGAAATCCTTTCTTCTATTCTTTTAGTATAGTTTTAATATAATGTATATCATAATATAATAAATTAAGCCTTCTGAAACATGGAGTCAGATCCTCATCTCTTCCCTCATCCTAAGACCCCTGTCACATCTTTGGAAGAAAAGACAGACTAAAATAGAGTATCAGGTGTTTGGTCAAAATCAACATATGTCTACTGAGGTCAGTGGGGCCAAAGGGATTCCTAAACATCCTGGAAATCCTCCCCAGTACTACTTATATCCATTAAAAAGGAGTCAGGAAAGGTGTGGAAAGGAGAGAAGAAGGAAGATACAAAAGTGTTTTTTATTTAAAGATCTGAAAAAATTCCACCAAGAACTTAACCTTTTGGTGACCTTTTCTTAATTGAAGCTTCATCAGTTAGTACCAAAAGGGTAAAAACAGCAATGGTGAAAGAACTTTCTTGTGTCACATGGAGGGTTATTAACATAAGTAGCATTAACATCTCCTAAAGCCTACTTTTGTGTTCTGATGATTTACTCCTTGGCTTGTGTATTTAACAAGCCAGGGCTCAGCACTCCCCTCCCAGCGACTCAAAGTCACAGCTCTGTAAACTGGACTGTTTGCTGTCTTAAGCTGTGCTATTTTTCACACTTGCGCTAATTACAGAAATAAACACAATTATATGTCAGGGAAATAAAAAGAATGCAGTGTATCAACTTTTTCCTTACTAATACAGGATTTGTAGGGGTTTTAATTTGCTTCAACTGATTTAGAGATTCCTGAGATTAAATTCAGGTTCTTCAACAACTTATACAAGGAGAAATGCAATACCTTCTAATGAAATATGATGAGTTTTCAATGAAAATCAATATTTTGCTTAATTGATCCTTTTCAGTAACACTAAGCTGGATTATACACTAGCATAGAATCTTAGAAAGTTTGATACTATCTAATTACTGAGTACATTAAATGCTAAAAAAAGCTGGCAATAGATGAAAATGACCCTTAATGTTTTATTTTCTTTTTCATGTAATTGGAGTCGTGCTCCAAATAATTTCTCCAAAGCTCCCATATATATCCAGAGGAGCTTGAGGTCAAATTTTGCCACTTACAAGATCTCTGGTATAATTGTCATTGACTTCAGGAGGGTCAGATTTTGGATTTACAGGATTTTCAGACATAAAAAACTCTTTCTGTTTCCAATGAAATCAATAGGGAATGTACTTATGGTAGACTTGGGCTTTAAATATGAATCAGATCATTAAATGCACATCACAACATGAAAAAAAGGATTATCCCTCCTTTTCCCATTCTATGAGTAATAGCAACTGAGGTCATGAAAATCTGACCTTTCTGAAATATGTCTTTTGGAGGTGGTTTCAATAAAGAATGGATTATTACAACCCACCTCTTTCTTTCATAATCTAAGGAGACAATCAGAAACCAACAAGCATCTCAGCTTTCTTCTTGAAGGATGGTTACTAAAATTCCAAGCATATTTATTAGAAATGGAAAGCTAGCGCCTGTCAATTTGAGAAAATGGATCAAGTGCTTAACAGGTTACATTTAACCTGGAATTCAAGAGCCATGAAAATGTCTAAACTGAACACAAAGGAGATTTTAAAACTAATGGAAATGTAATCAGTTCTTTTTTTTATCCTCCAGGATTCTGTTATATTGCTCCAGACTGCCCCTGCTATCTCCTGTCTCGGAAGCTCAATCTTCTCATGCAAAGGCTTTGATCTACATGTTCTTTGCTAAGTAGTTTCAAGTATTAAAGAATTAATAACCATGCAGTGTATTTCCCCTCGCCTAATTCTGCATGCTGCATGGTTCTTCAGAAAATCAAACATTATCTGTCAGACAAATGGCACCACGGTTATTTGGAACATTTGATTTGGCAGTTTTCTAGCAATTCAGTAGTATTTTCAATTATGGTAATGTAATACTGAAAACATTGGCATTGTTTGGCTACCACAGACTGTTTTCTGGTACAGCATGAAAGAAACAGGCCCACCCAGTTGTCCTGGCAAGAGTGAACTGGGCTGGTTACTACCCAGCCCACACTGTGGGAATAAGCTGCAACTCCACTCTTATGTTCAGCTGCTGTGGGGCATCCTCTGAACTTCCACAGCCTCCATACAAAGTGTGTTCTGTTGATCATTTAATAACTATATAACTACAATAAACTGTCCTGTTTCATCCAGACAGTAATAATAATAAACATTGCTACACAGGAAGTATTTGTATCCTGTGCTGTATTCAGCAGCTTTTAATTAACAGCTTGTAAAATGAAGCAGTCACAATTGTTCTTCTATTCCTCAACACATCCAGTGGTGGCATTTCATTACAGCACTGAGGAAGTTAAATGAAAGTGGAGTTCATACAGATCATCCATCTTCAAAGGACCAGAGTTATTGTAGGATAAAGGAGGCATTCCTCCCGGGGCAGCTGGGAATCTGCAGGTGTCTGAAGTCATCTCACCCTGCCCTGCTGTGAATACTCAGGGGCTGATGAGAAAATCACCATCACCACCTCCATGAAGAGAGGTTTTGAATATGGACTCTCCTACATGACAGTAAAGATGCATGAAGGCTTGAGCTGAACTCCATGGAATGAGTTGCTCTACAGAGCTCAGTAGTTCCGGGCTACATCTATTAAGCAAGTAGTGTAGCGCCCAGCTGGAGTAGTTTTTCATGACAATATTGCTAAAGATCCAGCAACTACATCCTATATGTTTCAGGGTGACTTACTTAGGATTAGCTTTGCTTTACTCTCCCATGGTTTGAATAAGAGAAATTTGCAAACAGCGCTAGCTTCTGGTTCCGTTTTATCCTAAACCAGTCCAGTTCACAAGCACCAGGACTGCTGTGAATGAAAGCATAAGAAGTGCAGACAACAGGAAGGATTCTCTAAACCAAACTCAATGCAGATCCTCCACTGTCTACCTTTCTTTTTCAATTGGGCTGATCACTGAAAACACAGATGTGAGATCACAACAGAAGTAGACCCAAGAAAGATGTTTATAGCTGGGTTAGAATGGATGGGTTTTCAACTTCTGCTTCAACAGAGGTAAGGTTGGTGAGTTTGTGCAATGACTGAGGCTTCCAGGTATACCATGAAAATGGAAATTTTCCCCAAATTTTCTCTTTATGTCCCCCCCTAACCATAAATAAACTGAGGTAATTGTACTAGCTACTGAGCAGAGAGCTGTAGAGCCTGCCAAGCAGGCGACCCAGCATGCAATGATTGTTGCCGCTGGCTACGGAATAGCTGCAGCTGTTCCTCTCCTTTATTTTTCAGCCATAGCTGAGGGACATATACAGTGCTCACAATGCACTCTACTACTGGTGAAAAGAAAATAAATTCCTGTCATGTTCAAAGGATGAAAAGCAGAATACATAA
>NW_005054361.1:2814307-2847994 GCF_000277835.1 Geospiza fortis
AAAGCAATATGCCCTATCCTGCAGCTCTTGATAGCCTTGCTAAAGCCACTAACACAAGAACAAGAAGTCTGGGCCTCAGGATATCTATGCAATTAAATACAAACTTTCAAAAACGCTGTTGCAGAGGACACTAGGAAGAATGGTTAATAGCACAGCGGAGCCACATGGATGATGCAAATAACCCTGCTATTTAACTGCCTGATCGCAACTCACTGTGGCATGAATCCATTGCTAAATGCCTGGATTTTCTCTGCCAGCCACTCTATCTAATAGTTATCCTTGACCTTTACGTACCAAAATGCTTGCTAGTTTACTGACTCCTCTCATGTTAACTTCAAAGCTCTCAAAGGTAAAACTCCTTTTCCAAGAAGCTAGCAGGGATATTTTCACTTCTGAAAATAGTCTCTCCTCTTATTAAGTGACAATTAAGTTGCAGAAAAATCCCACTGATGTAACAGCAGTGTTGCCTGAACTGAGATGCTGAAGAGTATCAACTCACCAGGCCACTGCCCACATATGCTATGTTTCAAGAGAGAAAGTGCATTTATCCCATGTAAAATTACAGCTTCTCCATAACACTTTCTGTCATCCAGAGGATTTCTGAGTAGCAACGTCAAAAACTGCATGCTCACAGGACACCGTTTTTCACAGTAATCCCATTAAAGCTGAATTTTGTGCTCCTTTTTTGGTCTTTTCTGATGGTCACCATATTTCAGTCATTCAACTACAGCTGATATGCCTGCAACCACTTAGTCCTCGCTTTGTCTCAGACAAACACACTGTAATGTCTAAAAAAACTGCACTGTTGCTTTTTTCTTAGAGACCTCTGTCGGGAAGAGGCCACCCCATGCCAACCAAAGTCAGACACATTGTGAGGAAAGCAGACTTATTGTGTGTTAAAAAAGGTCCAACCTGATGGCTGTTTTCAACTGCCCCTTTAATGCATCCTGCTACCAGAGCCAGAGAACAGAAATGTCCACAGCACCAGAGCTTTATTAAAGTTGGGTGCTGCTCCAGGACTTAAGGAGTCGGAGTAACAAAATCACCCACATCCTGCAACTTTGCGCAGCTGAGAGAGAATGACTGTTCTTCATAGCCAGGTACTGCCTGCAATACTGAGCATTATGTCAGGGAATGCTCCTCTCTGGCAAACCATCTAACACTGGCACAATACAGCTTTCCGTGCCAAATCTTCAACCTGTGTATATGAACTAGCACTATACATTTTTTCACTCTGCTCTGGCTACTGTTCCAGCATAATTTACTGAAAGGGTCTCAAAATTAATTGTGGTATTTTTGGGGTTCCTCAGACGGAGGAGGAATGAAGGAATCCGACTCCATGTTCTTAGAAGGCTAATTTAATATTTCATTATATTATGTTTTATAAAGAATACTATACCAAAACTATACTAAAGAATAGACAAAGGATACAGACAGAAGGCTAAAAGATAATAATGAAAACTCATGACTCCTTCCAGAGTCCCAACACAGCTTGACGGTGATTGGTCATTAAGTAAAAACAATTCACATGAAACCAATGAAACAAGCACCTGTTCGTAAACAATGTCCAAACCACATTCCAAAGCAGCAAAACACAGGAGAAGCAAATCAGATAATTATTCTTTTTATTTTTCTCAGCTTCTCAGCTTCCCAAGAGAAGAATCCTGGCAAAGAGATTTTTCAGAAAATATGAAGGCGACATTTAATCACCTAAGTCTTGTGCATAAAGGCATAATTTTCAGGCCCTTTCCCTGCAATAAGCTGAGCCCTTCCAACTCCCATTACAGACAAATGTAGTTGAAGGAGCTCCCTAAAAAACAAAATATTCAAATGATAGATCATTACTCCTTATAAATGTTCTGGGTAAAAGAGAAATCAGCTCCTTCTTACAGGTTGGTTTAATGAAATATTGTCAAGAGACAGCCCTTCTTGGTACTTGAGATCTCTTTTTACTGATTTTACAAGGGGAAAAATACCAAAAATCTTTTCTCTGCCACTTTTACATGAGTATTGTAGGCCATCTCCTAAGTTGACAGTCTCATGGCAAGTAAAATCAGCAAGAATGTTAACCATTCACCACTGCTGACAGCAACCAGCCTTGCTAATATGAAGGGAAAAGTCAAAAAGGAGACAAGGCATTTAAATATGATGTTTAAAGGTTCTATCCACACAGGGTAGCACCTTTCAAAAATTATGTTGCTGATATGAAAACACAGAGGAAAAGAACTGGCTGTCAGTTTTCTTCAGTGCCACATGGCTCGGAGACCAGACGCATGACAATATTTCCAATTCATGGAAAATATTAATCCTCTTACACATACATTTGTATAATTTCAATGAAATAAATATGTAAATAAGCAAGACGTTAAGTCTTTAGCAGGTACATACAGGTCATCTTCTTGACACCCTCTAGATTTTTCTAGGATTGACTGTGGCTTCAATCACAAGCTGTAATGCTGGCTCAGGATGCTCCATCTTGTAATTAAAGGCTTAATCTCCTCTTAGTCATCTGGGCAGTTGTAATGAAATATGCCAGTTACTCCCCACTCTTTTTTTGGAAAAATGCCCAGCAGATTACAACAGCAACAAAATTAAATTACCCATTCTGTACGTCCACTTCACAGCACACTCATATTGCCCTTTACCAGTCTTGCATTAAAGCAAGATATATTAAACCAAAACTGCTTTCCCCATTTTTCAGATTTAGTTACCCTTCAGCAAAAAAAATAAAAGTCTTGCTCAGGACTCAGTATGTCACTTTGCTTTTCTGACATGTTGCTTCACACTTTAGTTGGGACACAGCTTTCTGCAGACTAGGCAGAACACATTTTAGCTGTTACACATTGGTGACAAAGCAATATTAACCACAGACTCTTATGTCATTTAAAAAAAATTTAAATAACAAGGGTAGAAAATATTCTCAGAAGCCAGATATCTTTCCCCAAACATACTCTTATACCATCTGGCTTTGACCACACTGCCAGATTCTTTCCTGTCCCTTTCTCCCTCCTGTTTTTCCTTTCCTGCTCCATGTACTGCAGGCACTAGTGACAAGTCTGAGTCACATTTGGGTAAAAACAAGGCTGAAACAAAATTAAAGTAACAGAAGTAACAGATCAAAAATTACAAAGTGAGTGAGGAAAAGGTAAGCAGCAGCTGTTTGCTGGCTTCCAAAAATATTCAACAACCCAACTGAACTGAGGGAAGTCACATCTTACAAACACAAACACTTTTACTGGTCTAGGCTAAGAAGTTTTCAGTCACATCCTGCTCCAGTGGATCTGGCAAGGTAGAGTCCCACCAAATGCTACAACTGCCTCAACAAAACACCCCCAGTATCTCTCTGGAGCACTGCAGGGAAGATTCACCTCTTTTTACACTGACCAGAATGCAAGTTTTTTGGTACCACTGACAATCCCAATGAATAGATGTGGGACACAGTTCTCGGCGTAAAAGAGTGCATGGGTCAGGCTGAAATTTAGGTGCATATTGAAAATCCATTCTGCACTAACAGAACACATTTGTAACTGCCTCTCTGCCAGTAGCACCAAGAAAAGAATTAGTGAACTACATGTAGCTGGTTTTATTAAGAAAAGTTGAAAACAATAATAAATGCAATAAAAATCTAAATACAAGTGGTATTGATCAAGTCTATTTTTGGAGCAAGGGCGTTTGCATTGTTTGTGATCCTGAGAAAGGAGGAGCAGCAGAGTATCTTTCAGTAAGCCCTCCTGGACTGAGTGTAATGTCAATTTTAAGGGACTCAACTTAATGATCATTTTATTTCTGATACTCTGCATCAAGGACTAAATTATGCTTTCAATTAGCTTAAGAAAAATATGAAATAAAACTGTATCATTTGTTCTGGATTTACAACAGATCAGAAACCATACTGTTCTGAAAATTGTTCTGATAGCACACACCTTTATGCAATAAGAGGTTCATGCAAAGCTCTTGCTCCAAATCCTTCAACTCTTCAGAAGGACAATGTGGGGAGACACTTGGCATGTGTACTCTAATCTAGAATAGCTGCTGTCTCACAGCCCATCCTTTACAAAGTGCCAGTGTGGAAGGAAGTCGATAAAAAGCAGATGGACCTGTATTTCTGCTGTGAGCCATTCACACGCAGAAGTGGGACAGGCTTTTCAGCAACGCTCAGCTCACACAAGCCCTGCAGTTAACAAGGAACCAGGCTGCACAGTTGTAGAAATCGGACATGTACAACACTACACCAAAAACTCCAGTATCAAGTTAAAAAGTTGCTCCAGAGCCTCATCTGTTAACAAATATTCATACATATTTACATTCCAAGTCTGGTCTTTCCCCTTTTCACGAAGATATTACAAGCAACTTTAGCCAGCACAGTGTTTGCAGAGCATGATTTTAACCAGCAGAACAAAACCCTAGTGTTTACACTCAGATCTTTGTAGATGCTTTTATGTGACAGAGATGGCCAAACTCCATGACTCATTTCTTATAAAAGCAGACAAACATGAATACCCTCAGGAGGATCAGGGAGATGACAGTCATTAAGCAGACATACATCAAGATACAGAGACAAAAGGAATGCCTTAATGAGAATGGGAATTACCCTTCCTTTTGTGGGTTTTTATTCCACTCCTGCGAAGCCTCCACCAAAATGACTTCGATGATGTTATTAAAAATCACAAGTTCTTACAGAAAATGGGCTCAGTATGTCTCAAGGCAGCTATTCTGACTCCTGTAGTAGGGGCCAAATTACCTTGGTACAAAATGGTTGCTTCTGCAACCAATAAAAGTGACTGTGGGACTGATGCAACAAACAGCAGTTCTGGAGAAGCTTCCAAACAATTCATGTTTAATTTAGGAATTTGGACTGTGAGTTTGACATTTGATTAAATATGAATTTCCAAATTAAACAATCTAAAAAGCATTAAATTAACAACAGCATTGTATCTCGCCAGTGACACAACAACTCCCAGTGCCTCCCTGGGTGCTGTTAGGCACCAGCAGTTGATCAGAAGTCTTGATGAAGCTCAGAGACAACTCTCCCCAGACTGATTAAATGCAGGTGCTTTTTACATCTGGTTTTCAGAGTCTGCACAAGCCTACCATGCATCACAGCTGAGACTCACTGCACTTCTGTTCTGCGGCTCTTTTTAAATAACCCCACTCATCACTTCAGATGTAAAGGTGTTCAGCTTCAGTTCTTGACTCCTGACACCCTGCCCCAGCTGAATCTGGCATTTATCTCATATGCAAGTATTTGAGAATGTATGTAAGTGCTCACAAAGACAGGGTCTAGCAGCAGATGTCCAGTGCTCCAAATGATAGGATGCTCAGGCCGGAGCGGGGGAAGCCAGCAGACAGGTGTTCCCACTCCTCCTGCTGCCAAGTCTGCCCCATTAAGGAAACGAGGCTGAAGGCCATCAGTGCAACAGTCAAAACTTAATCACCAAATGTGTCTCTGTTCTAAATACCTCTCACCAGCTGGTTACTACTTATCCCCTGATGGTGTCTGGGCACATTCCCTCCAAAAAAGCAATCAAGCCCTTCTGATGTGGTGTGAAAAGCCAAGTCTGTTCCTTCCTCAGTGTACGAACACATGATCCACCTATAAAAAGTTCACAGAGCACCAAAAAAGTGCTCAAAAACTCATTTTTCCATGCTAGGCTGGGAAAACCCCAAAATCAGGGCTGGTGTTTTGCTTTTGTCATCAGGAATTTTTTCCAGTGTAGCAGAGGCAACGTTAATGCCCTCCTCATCTACCCCTGACATGACATGACATCAAATTCCTCACTACTGGGTGCAGTTCCATGGATTCAGTGGAAAATGTAGTCCAAATCAGGATTTTTGTGGTCCTGCTACTGCTTCTGCATAGGTGTTTTCTGACTCATAACCCAAGGATGTTTTAAGAATAAATAAACCATGTTTTATCAGCTTCTTCAAAACCAAAAAAGTTTGTGTTTGTTTTTCGGTTTTTTGGTTTTTTTTAATGGTTAGGATTGAACACTTAAAGGTCTTTTCCCATGCAAATGATTCTATCATTCTGGTTTTTTAAGAGAATTTATGAGTTTAACAGTGCTTTTGTACCTCCCCTGCTGGAGTCCTTGCCTCTATGGAAAAATACTTAGGCTTAGGTTCAATTTAAAAATAAGGACTTGAGTTTGCTGCATATTTCAGGGAAGGACTTTGCTTAAAACATTCAGTCCTGAGTTAGGGAGCAGTCACTGACAGCATAGGAATGCAGAAAAGTGATCCAGGAGCATAAACAGCAAACCTTGGTCACAACTTTTGTTACTAGGAGCTTAAATACACACTTCACCTTTTTTGCTCCTTCTTATCCAAGCATCCAGATTAACCCTGAGTGCTAAAAGGAGATATTCCAACTATGAAGTAGTGCTCTGAGTCAAGTAGAAGCAATTTTTACATTTTTAGCACTGTCACTAAAATATCTGTAAATTATTTAGAGGGGGAAAAAAGAAAAGCTAATTTATTTGTATGATCTCTGTTTACTTTTGCGCCTTCCCTACTTGCTACAGCGCTTTTTTTTTTTTTCATCTACTAGAAGAATGTTACTTAGCTTCCAGCCTAAGGGAGATATGCTCGAATTTTGTTTAAAAATCACAAAGCAGGAGAATTGTCTTTTTTATCAGAGTAGTGTACTGGGACTCAAGAAACCTCAGCTCATTCCCTACTCTAACAGGAATTCTCTTTTTGACATTTGGCAAAATGCTTTATTTCTCCACACTTCTGAAAACAGTGTTACTGTTCTGTTATCCTGTGTGAATAGTGAAACCCCATCTGAAAAAGAGAGATACCATTTCCTTTTTGCTACCCATCTTCTTGCCTGATTATACTGCAGTCTCTGCAGGATTGGGACTTTTCCCCACTAAACTATGGGTTTATACAGAGTCTGTGACACAATGGAGCTCTGGTACAGCTCAAAACCCCTAGACACCACTGGACTACTAATATTAATTCAACCTCTACCACTAAGAAGCCAAAATTACTGGGGGAAAGTAATCCAAAATCAAGTCCTGGAGTCCTCATCCTGGTAAAACACTTCCTGCTACCAAGATGTCAGGCTTCAGCCTAAATAAGGGAGGCATTATTTTATCAACCAAGCTGGTAACGTCTTCTCAGTAATAAATGTAGAAGTGGAACCCAGTCTGGAAACAAATCTGTGACAAAAAAGGGGTGTAAAGCCCTGCCTGACTGACAAATTCCAGTTTTCCATTATTCATACCAGAAGATTCCATATGAAGGGAACTGCAAAGGAGGGAGCCTAATTTATCCTATATTAAGATTCAAAGTGTTCAGAGATAGACTGTCACTGATTTAACTCCACTCTACAAGATATCATGGCCTATGATTTAATTGGCCAATTACTTATCTCTGATGAGAAACTGGTGAGAATGCTGTGCCTCATACATGAAGCAGTGGTTGTAGTAAAATGTGGATGAAATGTGCAAGTCTGAATCAGAGCATTTTATCAATCATTTGCAAAGCTGACAGGTTTAATGGGTTTGGAATGATGAATATATTGACATTTTGTTATTTGTCACAAACTAATACAAAGCCCTATTAAAGTTATGCAGATTTCCTGTCCAGCATAAACAAATGATGATCCATATTCATATTTGCCTCAGGAGGAATAAAACACATGCATTAACTCATTAGTTGGTTTTTCTGGCTAATACTTCACACAAAGTGTGGGGAAATTTATTTTTTTAAATGCCCATCTACTTCCCAGGTTTTTGCCTAACGTGTTCAGGGGAACCAAATCTCCCTTAGACTTTGAGTCAAGAATTGGACAAGATGCTGCCATTTGGAGCACACAACAAGCTCCTGGGCCAGTACCATTCTCTGGGTGCAGAGTCAGCCGAGGAAGTCAAGGAAGAATTTATTGATGCCTGAATGAAAAGCCCCAAGGAAGACTTAGAAAAAACTGAGATCTTTCAAGGGAGAAGATAATGTTTCAGTTCTGAGGTCATTTTCTGTCTGTCCTGCCCTTGCAAGATGCAGTTCAGATAGAGGTTGTTGCACAGATACTTTTATGGTGCTGAAAGGCCTCATACAGGATCACTGTGCAGGATTAGGCTGGGTGAAGCCCAATTTTGCCTGTGCATAAGTGAGAAAAGTGGGTGACAAGAACACTTACAGAAGAACACTGGAGCATAGAAGCCCACACATGAACAGTTATGCACTTTAACATACCCTCTTCAGCAATATATTCACCCAGCATGTGAAATACTCTTTGTGGTAAAATGTATTATTTGCTCAATCCACTCCAAAATCTTTTGTTCTCATTCCTGTGTCTATCCAGTTTATCCCCCTAAGGGATGAGAACATTTCTATATCTTATGCTGCACTTTACAATGGCCAAGCAATTCCAGCTCCATCAGGAGTTCACTGCTCACACAGCCTTGGGAGAAGAGCCACAAGTGGTACTGCATGCAGAACAAGATGTGGGCCTCTGCTGTTTGGGCTGTAGGAAGTGAGCAGGGGACAGTGGATTTCCAATGTCCAGGCAATGCCAAACTAGCATAAGAAGCATGCTAACCTTTGGGCCTTGTTTTTTCCATTGCCTTCTGATGGTGAGGGGTTATCTCATCTATGGTGCCTGAATAGGAAAGCATCATCCTTCCTAAATCCAAAGGGAAGGATCTGCAGGTACAAGCAGCTTTGCTGCTTTATCACTGAAGGGAATATACCACACTTTGGAATTGAGTGCTCCCAGTAATTCACATCAGTTTCTGGGAGAGCAAAGAAGAAGAACTGGGCCTGTGATTTACCTTATTTTTCAGCTGGCATAGCTGCAAACATTTCCATTGCAGACAACAAAAAATAATAATCCTTAATATTCTGAGGATTCACAACTTACACATCTTTGATGCTTAGCTCCATCCTGCAGTGCATGATATTTAGGATTTTGCTTGAAACAGGTGATACCATTGAAAATTATTTTACAGAGGAGATATTCCAAGGAAAACTGCTAAGAAAGGACGGCCTTACAGAGATCTTCTAGACAGATGTGCAAAATATGTCAAGTGAAATGAAGCTTTTAGCCTGCACCATTGGCTTGTTCAGTGCCTAGAGAAGGAATGTCTGAAAACACAAGAGGTGCTAGGTTGGTAGTGACCCTTGTGTGTTTAGAGACAGTCAGCCTCCTCACCATCCTCCTGAACAGACCCTTTGTTGACTGTGCAAGAGAAGTCCCTGGGGATTAACAAACAAGGCCTGCCAATTTAGCTGAAGTGCTAGAGCCCCACTGCACTGGCATCCAGAAAAGACCACTGAGCCACATGGCTTCACACAACCCTGGGCTCCTGGGCTGTTAAATGAGGGAGTCTTATTTAAAAGTCCACTGCGTTCAGCAGAGGCTCTTAATAAATCTTGAAATGAAAAAAAAAAAAAAATTCAAATTTCAAATGTTGTGCTTATGAGAATCCCACATTATCAAACTATTAAGGTGAAGTGGTGTCTAGGGAGAAGGAAGAATTTCAGACTTGCATCCTGCCAGTGCTTTAAAAAATTTCTGCTACTACTGTGCAGGGTATGAATCTTATTACACTTGAGAGTATTCCTGCATATAAATGAAAGCAGAGAGAAATCATTGAGAGGAATCAATGAGCTGAATGGAAGTAGTCTTTTCTTATAATCATGTTCCAATTTTGTGTTTTCTGAAAGTTATTCTTATCTCTTTCTTTCTATTATCCTCAAGTGCCTGAAATTCCCTTTGATGGAAGACAGCTGCATCCTACTACAACTGACAAGCCCTGGAAAAATGCATCTGACAACCATGCTCTGGAAAGATGCATCTGTAATGGCTTCTTTCAGTGCAAAAAAGAATCAGTGCAGCAACTTAAGAGCTCTTGCTCAGCTGCTGCTTTCTGACACTCTGATCTCTGCTTGCAAGGTGATCTAGCCTGAAGGCATGCCAGGGAGGCCTCCAGTCTTGTCAGATCTCATAAACAAAGCAGGACTACAAATGGTCAGTGTTTAGGTGGAAAGCTAAATTTTGCAGGAGATAATGTTGAGGCTTCAATAGATGGCAGTCTTACCTCAGAGTCAAGACTGAGGAGAGGAATGAATGTAATATCAAGGGCTGGGGGTGCCATCTGTCAGAGGTGCAAAAATCAGGTACCAGGCTGAAAAAACTCCAAGGTACGTTTGGTAGATCATGACCAGCTGGTAATGTTCCACTGAGAAATGCCATTTGCTAGCCTGTAGACATTGTCTCATAATTTCAAAGCCCTACTCTTGTGGTCTCCCATCTCCTGCTCCAGAGATTGCTCAGCTTATGAAAAATTATCTGTGTATATGAGACCAAAATTTCTCCGTACAAGGCACTGAAGACAGTGTCAGATGGGCAGTAAAGATCACAAGAGTAACACTGAAGTGTGGATTTTTTAGGTTTCAGCTTTAAATCTTTCTTGAATTAAACATACAAGAGATGACTGAGCTGTGATTGTATTCAGAAGGGAGAGAAGCAGAAGAATTTCACTTACAACCTGTACAATTTATCATTTCCTTGAGTCTGCGAAAAAGCAGTCCTGAGCAGGTAGGAGATAAAAATTTTCTGCTACTTTATGCATGCCTTGTCTAGCTAGCAGAGATCAACCAGCCTCAGACATGAGTTGTCTGGACCAACAGCAATATCCATGCCAAATTTTTAATGCAAAAAGCAGACATGCATCAAGAATTAATGTATCTCTAACTGTCCTATCTTCACTGGCCTTACAAAAAGGCATTATTTATCAAGAGTTCAAGACACCTATCCATGCCCACATGGGGGAAAATAGTACATATGCATGTACTATTTTCAATCATCTGGTCCTAAACATGAACTGACTTTGAGCTGCTGTCCAACTAAACCTACACAAATAATTGGATACTTTTGTCATACCAAACTCCAAGCAATTTTAATACTTCTGCATCGGTAGGTCTTCTGATGTGTTTATTGAGATCTTTGAGGTCTGTCTCCCACTTTTTTTTTTTTTTTTTTTGTCAGAGTGCTGTAGGGACTTAATTAATGCAGTTCCAGCTCAGGGAGACTGGAAAAACTACAAGCTAGGACGACCTTATCTCATACAATGTCATCTTCATTTCAAACAATTTTTTCCCTGACACAGGAAAAAGAAAGTGTTGATGTACACGAGTTGACAATCTCATAAATACAATTGTGAACAAGATGCATCTCAAGCAGCTGTAGTGACTTAGCAAAACCATGCATGAGTTTGTATCTTTAGTTAGGTATGCAGGTATATTAATATACTTACATATATGCACAGTATTTTTCTTTTTCAAAATTTGTACACTTAGTTGTTGGGTTTGTTTCCATATTATTTTGAACACAGAGGCAATTTTCCACAGTGTTCTTTATGTACAAACTCTTTTGCCTTGTTTGCAGAAAAAACAAAATAACTTTTAAGCAGTAAAAGAGAAAAGGCATTGAACAATGATCAATGGAGACAATCTAAAAGGTGTAAACAAACATACTTAAAAGGAGCCCTACCAGGCACAGATAACTATTTCAACCCTTTGAAGAATTTCATCCCATTCCATCACAGGTAAGATTTACTGTACCAAGAAATCAACTATTCTTTGGTACGTGCTGCAGAGGGATCTGCGCCCAATGAAGAAAAGGCCTCAAGAAGTGGTTTAGTGAAGTTGACTCTTGCCCTTTTGCTAGCAATTTATGACATTCTCAGTGTATTGCTGACAGAGCACTCAGAAAACCTGAGTTAACAAAAATATTAGCAAATGGTGCTGGTTAAATGATTGGCATATGACTGGCATGAGGAAAAAGTCAGGAAATACAGAAAACAGCATTGTTGTTCATTTGTGTGGCTACCTGCTAATTTCATGTGCATATTATTATGTCAGGACCCAGCAGCGCTAGGGAAGGGGAAGTCTAGGATTCTTAACTACATAATAGACCTGAAGTGCTGTCATCAAGAATAACCCCTTTAACAGAAAAAACCTGTGATGTATATTTCAAGGGGTTCCAGCCATTTTTATTGATTCATTTCTTACAGAGGCAGAAAATATTTAACCTATTAGCAGAAAGAGAGATGGAAAGAAATACAAACTTCTCAGTCATTACTTTTCAATGCAATAAGTGGGTGCAACAGAGCTGGCATGGATTGCAAGGGAAGACCATTGATAATGGTATCTGTACAGCTTTAAGACCTGGCATACCTGTGACTGTACATACAATCAAGTCTGATAGCCATTCACAAAGAGAACAAAAAGTTCTCTAGCTTTGTTTTCTCCTGAAACAGAAACAACTTGTGTTCTGTGACATTTTTCGCTTCTCAGTTTTAAATGAACTGCTGTTCCGTCTCTCCTGCTTTTGGCTAGCAATCAGGAGTCATCAATATTCTCCTCCTGTTTTCACTGTAAGTCAACCTTGGTGACCTAGCTGCCTCATAACAAAATCTTGACTGAACAAAGAAACCATTTCTCATCCATTTCACATAATGCAGCACAAATGAAAGCCCTGGAAATGTCTTATTCCTCCATATTGCTTGTCACATCTAGCTTTTCAGCAGCGCTTCATTTGTCCTCTATCCATTTCCACACGGTAATTTTATTATCATCCAGCCCCAGAAGGGCAGGAACTGGCTGTTATTAAAATGTGAGAACACATTTTGAACTACTTAATGCCCATGGCAACCTGCAAATTCAACTGCAGCAAGTCCACATCTGGATAAGCACACCTAAGCAGCAGGGCTCAGCAGGGAAGTGGCACCCAAAGCAAGACCTGCCTTCAGGCACTCATCTCTAAGTCAGGTGAATTCCTGAAAAGTAGATATGAAATCTTGCTGGACTGTTGAAACAAATATTGCAAATTTTCAGGTGTATTCCATCATTCAGGAGTTGTAACAAACCAATTGCTTGTTCTTGAAATTCAAGGACATGGGAAAATTTGCTCACAAAATGCACACAAAATTTCCAGTGGGAAGTAGTTTGA
Organism: Geospiza fortis; assembly: GCF_000277835.1. Taxonomy (NCBI): domain Eukaryota; kingdom Metazoa; phylum Chordata; class Aves; order Passeriformes; family Thraupidae; genus Geospiza; species Geospiza fortis. The sequence goes on from NW_005054361.1 coordinate 2,827,269, forward strand.
AAGAATCTTGAAGAGTTTCTACACACTGCAAAACCAAGGGTCAAAGGATCTCCATCACTGTTATTCCCACATAGTAAGTCTTATTTCTAGCAGAAATCAAAACTTTGGAAAGTGAGTATGTTTCCTTGCCCCAATTCAGACTTCATGGGGTTCATTCCAACTTTCAAATCATCTACTGTGGTATCTAGTTGTGTCCAGCTTGACCTACTCCGTTCTTTTCCTTTTTTATTGAAATCTATAACTACATTATTTATCAAATGGCATCATATTAACCACGAGAGATGCTCATCTCAGTGTAACATCATACACAATCACCTCTGCAGTTTACATATTTTAAGAAAGCCTATCTTACAAGCCAGTGAAAAGGGTTTACAAGCAGATTAAAGGATAAAACTGCCAAGTGCACTAAAATACATGGTCGATATGCTGCTAACCACAAATCCATAACTGTTTTGCTGATAAAGCATTGCCTAAGCTGCAGTTTGTTCAGACTGCTGCTTCAGATTCCTCATAACATCATCAGCAAAATGAGGAGCACCAATTCTGCTATTTCTAAAAGAGATGTGTTGGCATGCAGTCATGTCTGTATAACTGATTTTCAAATTTCTCTGTTGAGCTATGAAGTGATTAAAGGAAACCTGCATGGAATTACCCCTTTATGCTTTCTTCAACAAACCTACTTATGGAAAGTGTTTTGATTTACAGTGTAGGTCTTGCAGTTTGAGAGATTAATTCCTCCTTCTTTGACCTAGAACTGTGTACTCAAGAAACACCGATTACTAGCTGAACCTCTTGCCCAAGAGCAAAATGACCATACTGGAGGGCTGCTTTGCTCAAAGAGGTTGCAAAACCTCCTTTGGAGGTTTGCAAGGCTCAGCAAGGCAAAGCCAAGCCACATTGCAGCTGATCTACTGTTGGCAGTAGCCCCCTTTGAGCTGGAGGCTGGACCAGGTGATCTCCAGAGATGCCTGGTAATCACCAATTTATATGGTTCTGTGACTTTGTACTTGGTCAGTGATTAAGAAGGCACTGCTCCTGGAACAGCTATTTCTAGAGCATTCCTCTCTCAGTGGAGAGCCTTCAGGGATAATCAGAAATGGAAATGTTCTTCATTCAGACTCAAACATAAATATAAAATAATCACATTTTAAAAATCACCCCAGAACATCAATATGCATTTGCTAAGAAATGACAAGAAGTACCTCAAATACATTGAAGCTAAGCTAAAACAAGAGATTGTTCACCATACTTGTATCTTCTAAAAATTCTATGCCATTAAGTAGTAGTCTACCTTATGGTTTAGAACTAAATATTCACCTAATCTACAAATATCTATACATGTGATCATCTCAATCTCTAGACAAAAGTAAGCATGTACTATCTAAACATGACTTCATGCATGAAACTCACCTATCCTGCCCAAAGTCTGCTCAAAAAAGCACCCATATTGTAGTAACTGGTCCCAGCCATTAGAAGTTGGTCTATGTGAAACACTCCACCCATCACATAAGCAAAACTTACAAGAAATTACAAAAAAACCCCACAAAAACTTCACTTGTAAATAGAATTGAGTATGCAAGTACTATTGTTCAAGGTATGCACATTACTTGAAGCATAAATCACACTAACAGCAGAAAGACACTTTCATTTCTCTCTGGAGAGCAATCTACTTTAAAAGTCATTGCTTGAAGACAACAGTTGTGCCAAGGTAGCATTTGATATCTAAAGAATTGATTTGAAAGTCTTGTTAGTTGATGGCTGACCATAAAAGCATTCTTTCTGTTGGCTAAAATACCTCCAAACAGACCAGACACTAGTAAGAGTGTCTGGGTTTTTGATCCCACCAGATGGGACAAGTGAGCTTTAACACTTAACATTCTTCATCTGAAGAAATCAAAACAACAGCAATTTCTTTTCCATTATAAACACAATGTCAAGTGTTAAAGCAACCCATATTGAGAGCTTTTACCTGCAGTTAGACTAGCTCCCTGTAATAATATACATATGAATTCTGTAGTCTAGTGATTTTCAATCTATCTCTATTTGCAGACCTCCCCTAGGTATTTTTCAATGGAGGTGAGCCTGTGTTTCAATGAATTTTAAACCTCCTGAAGTAAACTTACTTTACTTTGCTCTGTGCTGTAGAACATTTAGGAAGTAGCTCAGTGTTACCCAGGGACCTGTAGACAGCTCCAGGACCACAGTGCTGCCTCCATGAGTCTGCTCATACTGGCATGGGCATGGTCCTGAGCAGAGGAACTTCAACTAGTACTTGAACTCTGTTTTCCTAGTTGGAACAATTTCACAAGCCTTCCTTAGCATACCTCACAGCTATTGAAGATAGTACTCTCATATCTCTAGTTTCGGGGTTTTTTTTCAAATTAAAAAAAAACCAACTTAAGATTAAATTTATCTGCCTTACTGTATATCTCATGTCTCAGCTTTTTAATATGTATGAAAATCAAAAAGAACATAAGGTTCATTACAAATTTCACATAAAACATTCACTTGTGTACTTGAAAAATATTCTCTATTATGTGCAGAAGTACTTAAAAGCTTTTGCCTCAGCTACTTCTACTTAAGTTTGGTTTTGATTCAAAATATGATCCTCTCATTATATCCTGGTCAGGTGTCTCACCTGGTCAAGGATCTGAAATCAAGCCCAGTCAAAAACAAATCATTAGTTGTTTCCAAACTGAGGACTCTTCTTTCAATAGCCTCTCCCCAGAACACTGGGAGCACTGAATTAAGTTGAAGGTAAGAAGAATTGCACTCCTTTCACTGCCCCTGGTCAGTGGTACTAAAACAGACGCCTTCTTTGCATTTCAAACTTGTGTTCACAGCATGAATGCTGCAGAGCAGACAGGGCACTTTGCTAAGTCAGCTCCAAAAAGGAAGTTTGCTTCAGAAGACATTTGAAGTTCATGCCAAGAAACACTTTAATTTTTACAATTTTGTTTTTTTAAAGTACGGCCTAGAAAAAGATAAGAAGGACAAAATTTAATAGGTTTCCACAGAAGTTACATCCTTTCTTCAGTGAAATTCATGCAAAATCAATTCAAGTTTATATGTATTAATGAAAATGAAAATATAGTATCAGTCCATTAGGCTATCAAATGAAAGATAAGTTTTCACAAGAATGTTCAATAACTGCCTGCAAAAGTGTTCATGTACAAAAACAAAAATGTCTTGTACATAGACAAGCAAACATTTGGCTTGTCTATGGCAAACATTTGGCTGTGCATCCTGAGAGCTGCTATCTGCTTGTAGGCACCATAAGCCAACATACTTGTTCAAATATGAGTTTGTCTTCTGCAGACATGAGCATAATTTAGCTAGAAAACCTTTATTGTTTGCCAGCCAGCAAGTACTACTGTTGCTCCCAGGGACTACAAGATAAGTATGTTCTATCCCACCTTTTGACAGAGGGTGGTAATGACAAATGCCTATTTGAAGTTTGCCTTATTTTAGAAGTTGCACTGGATACAATTAGATATAATTAGTTCTACTCACATATCATGTTGCTATATAGTCTTATTAGAAACTCTGCCTTTCATAGCTTGCCATTTTCACAAATTATTACACTAACTTGCATATTTGGAAGGTGTTTCTCTAAAAATTACGACACTTGGCTTTAAGAAAAAAATACTCTGTAAAACTTGATTTTTATCCCATTATTTATTTATGCAGACTTTCTAATCTCATCTAGTCTTTACCGTTCATTACTTATTCCGTGTCTCAGGGAGGCAGAGAGAGCAGACATGAGAGCTCTGCTTAATTTGGTGCCAGCCCAGCCCTTCAAACTCACAACACCAAAAATAAGGCAGAGAGCTGGAAGGAAATCCTTAAAAAACTTCATTATACAGAACAGAAACAGGCTCTTAATCATCAAAAACACCTTAACATTGCACAGAAATTATAGAGCTGGTTTCGGTGGCAGACTTAGATGCTACTGTGTTATCACTTAATCTTAAAGTGTTTTGAGCACTAAAATGTCTAGAACTATGCCACAAAAATAAAAAAAAACCTTCAGAATTTCATTTTTGTTGTTCATAAATTATTAAAAATTTACAGAAGGAGAAAAACCACAGAATACAAGGCAAAGTTCTGAACTACAATACCTACTTTTAAAGATTTTCTCAACAGAACGTGCTTTTCAACTACAGCCAATGTTTTACACAATTTATTCTAATATATTGATTTTTCAGGCCACAGGTGTTGTCCTTTGGACTTCATTCACAGCTGTCTCTTCTTTTTCTTGTAATCAATGCTACAAAAGCTAGTGCAGTATTCACTTTTGCCAACTTAGTTCACACAAGTTTGGTTGCCTTCTCCTTTTTTTTATTTTCATTTTGGCAAAAACATTTTGTTTTTAGCCTAGCTTCAAGGTTGAATCAAAACTTTTGCCTGTATCTCTCATAACTACTTACTGTATATAAAATAAAAATCAATCAAGTGTGAATAACAAAACTAAGGATAATCAAAATTCTGCACTTCTCAAGCATATCATGAGCCTGTTCCAAATAATAGGGATTTACTGCCCTTGCAGAGCATTTTTCCATCCCAGCATGCCATATGCCAGCTTAAAAATGGGATATGCATCTCTTCAAACAAAAATATGGCTAAAGTCAATGCATAAGAGTTACATTTGATTTATTTTCCTCCACTTAACAAAAGAACAACTCTCTAAAGTATTCACTGCCTCTACAGGTGTCTCTTCCCTTCCTTTTCCTCCTTTGAGCCCCCCAAATATTGGAATTAAATTCAAGCTGTTGGAGCAGGCCCTGCTCAACTAGGACATAACTGTACACGTGCATGTGAAACAAAGCTGTTATAAATGTCACTGCAGGACTCCTGGACTCGACTATATTATTGTAATGAGTTCAGTATCAATCAAACATGCTCCTCTTGTCAGAAATAAAGCCTAGGTTCTGACTTTTAAAAATAGCTATTAACGTCAATCATGATTCACAGTCAATCGCACCAGGAGAGCCGTGGTTGGATCCTGAAAATTATAAATATGACATGACAGATGGTAATTGGAAGCTTTTGTTACTCCTGCAGCAGCAACACCAGCTACTCTGCTGCCAGGATATACAAAGAGAAACACAAGTGAGGCTTTAGGTCAGCATTTCACACCGAGATGAGACACACAGTGCAATGAAGGGTTTTTTGTTGTACAGGAACATCTGAACCTGTAATCCACAAATCTCCACAAAAGTGGAACCTGCATTTCAAATGCCTGGGTTAGTAAAGCTGTCATGTAAAAGTTATTTAAAAAAAATTTTAAAATTTCCTATATGACAAGAGATACATATAACAAATCCCCAAAAAAGCCAAATATCCCCTGCTAAAAGGGTGTCTACATGGGAAACCAGCACCAGCTGCATCCATGTAAAAATCACTGCACCCAAATAAGTCAAGCAAACAACTCTTTCATTACATCTAGCCTTGTACTTTATATTCCAAGTGTTTATCTTTACTGAAGTGCCTCTGAGAAGGACCAAGACTAAAAAGCTTTCCTTCTTTAGACATAAACCAACAACATAATTGAAAAAGGGCTTCACAAAAATGGCCAAACAGTATCCTGAACAACGTACTCTGTAAGGCATAAACATGACTGGCAAGCAAGTTAAAGAAAAGAAATATAAGCCTAATATCACTCTAGCTGCATTATGAAAACATTGAACAGATTTTTGGAACAAAAAGTACAATAGCCTGAATTTTCATTTCATCACAGGCTACTGAATATCTACAAAAGAAAGGCTGGGCAGGGGCAGTGACTCCTTTCTACGGGACACATAAAAAACACAGGATCTTGTCACTGAACTGGTGGCTACTACAGAAACTACCCAAGGTGACCAGGATACAGCAAGCCCTTCTCTTTCTCTTTGCAAATCAACATACTGCTCCTGAGAGCAGCCTGGCTGCCAGGCAGTCCTGCAAAGGAAAATGACAAACATCACTGCACTTACCCCTTGGAGCAACAATGCACCTTGTGAGATACAGCTGCATTTCTTCTAGTCCCCCTTTCTCTGATACTGCCACCTTAGGTGAATGACAAGGACATTCTCCATCAGGCTGCTGCCTCCCTTCTGTCTCCTCTCACGTGACAGTCATTGCCATCATGAATGTCCCACTAAAACTGGTGCTTGGTTTCTACCCCAGCTGATTCCCTACCCACAGCCTTGCAAATCCAGAAAAGCTCCAAAGAGAAAAAGTTACCATTTGTCAAAGTTTTTCACTCAGCTGCTTGCCTCAGCGGTGTTCCCTTTTTACACTTCCTGATGAGATAATAGTTTTCACTTTCTGTGCTTCTGGGTTATACACTTTTCATTGTGCCTATTGTACAGTGGCTTGTAAAGCTTATAGATATCTAAAAACCAATCTACAAAGCAGTCTTTGCAGAACTCTGCACATGAAAAATCAGGCTGTTCAGGTCTTGAGGCTTAGCCCTCTCTTAAATTAACAAAGATCTACAATTCGTACAGAACTAACACAACACAGATTAGAATTCCCCAACAGCACATCAGAATTTTTCCCTCTCCTTCAGGCCCATGCAGTTGAGATACATGTCTACCATTCACCCCTGAGTGAGGCATTTCTAGGCCTGCCAATGCCTTTTTTTTGGCAGTCTCTGAAACTGTGCTAGTTCTCAGTGAGACTTTCTGCCTTGATCTTACAGATCTTGTGCAGAGCACAGCATAAGGTTATAATTCAAGGCAGATACTGCTCATTTTTCAAAGTCTTCCAATTAGTGTCCATCATGTGCTCTTATCCTCAAAGGATGCACTCCAACACTGCAGCTGCTTAAGTGTAAATAAACAATTCTTTGTCATCCAGGTGTCCAAATTAATGCTTTCTAGTCATAGGTACAGCAAGCAGAAAAGCAAAGCTTCCTGGAATAAGAGATGGAACACAGAGATCATTAAAGCAAGTAAAGGTCAGTAAACAACTTGCTTTACCTCAGACAAAACAGGTGAGAACACGTAATTCTATTTTCTACATCTGCTTTTTTATCTTCAGTTTTCCAAGTGAACCCACACCAAGTTTGCCCAGAACTCAGCAAGGGAGAGCACAATCCTATTTATGAGCGGCACAGCCCATGCAGGAGGACAAGCAAAGGGACAGGGCCTGCAGCCAATGTGACTGAGCAATTTTTTTGCAGTAAAGCATGTCAGAAGCATCAAGATTATCAGCCTTTTTTTGAATTCCAAGCCTATTACAGCAGATAACTGTGATTAACACTACTCTGTTTGTTTTGCTCTTCACATCTTTTTTTTTTTTTTTTTTTAGGAATTGTACAGACAAGGAAAAGAAGAAAGTTTCAACTCTTTGGAATTTCTGGGATGTTAAACACCCCTGGTCAGACGACTACCTCATAACAAAAATGCATTTGACAACTGTACAAGATCTTCCCTATAGATTAAACTTTCCAAAGTGCAGTGTGTCCAACACAACTAGACAGAAGCAGAACTGCTGCACACATGCAGGGAAAGAATGTCTTGCTGTGCAGTGAGGGCTCAGCAGCATTTAGAGGCAGAATGTTTCTTACTGGCTGGTGTGAAACTGATGCACTGAAGATTCATCTCTTGCTGTTTATGCTCTGCTTGTAAAGGTTGAGGAAGAGACCTTGGAGAACATTAACTACTTTGAAAAGGAAAAAATCAGTCAGTTGTTTATTCCTAGAAAACACGCTCCTCCATCTAGCTGGAAAATTATCTAACCTGCTCTATTTTGCATTCCACCTAAAACTAAATTCTAACTGTAAATTCACTGGGTTACCAGACTAAAATTTCAGCCATGGAATGTACCTGGCATTTATAAGTAATTTTCCTATCCAAATCAGGTTTCTTTCCGCAAAACATACAAATAACTTCCCATCCCATCATAGAATGCACCTTCAGCTGACATCCCTAAAAAAAATCAATCTACTAGCTGAGACACAATTTGAACAACAGGGGCATTTTTAACATGAAGTAATACATAGTTCAGTATTCAGAGCAAGCTTTCTTCAGGCAGCAGCCCAATCCAAACAATTTTCTTTGGTTTTCATTTTGACCAGCTTTCAGATCTCTCCATTCCTGACAGGCTGCAAATAAAATGCGACCTTTTTCCCAGAGGGACGCTATTCATACAGTATTTCCAGCTTTGCAAGAATAAAGATGTAAAAGGTGCCAAAATAATCAAAAAACCCCTGCTCCTACTGACTGTTGGAAAGAGCTGATTTGGCTTCTCTGAAATACAACAAACTTTCTTTACACTGCCTTTGGCTGACCATAGTGGAAATGGCTATTTAACCATAAGTTTAGTGTAATTCCTCTAAAGGAACAAGGCAAATGCTCATATTTTTCAGGTGATTTGTATTCAATTCACTATCAAAGCTGAGATCATTCCCAAACCCCACAAATCAGCATTTTTAGCAAGAGATGGATTAGTTTTCCTTGTTATGTAAGATTTGAATATGACATTTCCTTTCCATAAAGTTCCATGCCACATACACTTTGGTGAGGGGAACTGTAAGAAATGCTATAATTTCATCTTGCAGTTTTAACCTGTGAGTGATGTGTTTTGTTAAAGTAGCTAAACAGGTGAAGTACCTGAATCCATCTGCTGTGGAAAGTTGCTGTGGATGTGGAATAGGAAAGAAGAGGGGTGATGTCAGTTTGATAACACAGTTGCAAGAAGAAAACATTTTATATGGGTAGCAAGGGTCATCAATAAAAATCATAGCCATCATAAAGCACTGTTATAATATAAATGTGACATCCATGCTGAGATAGGGCTGTTGGGTGTTTAACTGCACCATGAAATATGATATTTCCTAATGTTTTATGTCAGTCAACAGTGGCAGGGCCATGTTCATTGGTTGTCTATTTGTTTGGCTGCAATAAAAATGTTTGAGATCCACTTCATTATTTAAATTGTACCACTTTCTTGTTCAGAGCTGCAGTAAGTTTTAAGATGTGCAGCTGGGCTGTGACTGTCATAGTGGGATTTTCCAATTCTCCTAGGAAAAATCTGCTGTGATGACACAGCTGAATTACAGTCAGCTCTTCATACAGATTCATTGCTGGATTCTTGCTGGATGTAACATAAGTTATTAAATACATGCATAATTATATGTATAAACAAATAAAACAAGTATTCCAGAAATATGTGGTGCAAAAGGAAAAAGTTGTCTATTAGAAAGTGAATGTATATCTTGGCAATAGCAGCTGGATAGAAAGACAGGTCAATGGAGAGTTGGTACCTCAAAAATTGAACAAAAATCAGAATCTCAGTCTTCCTGACTCAGAGCCATGCTGATCCACTGGCACAGTTACCATTAGATATTTATTAGCACACTTTAAAATTGTCTAACCTTGATGGAAATGGTACTGTACTGTTATTAAGAAGGAAGACAATAATGCAAAGTGTCTTTTTCCAGTGGTTAAGGTTGACACCAATTTTATCAGATTCTTCTGAAATCAATTCAGATATGTTCTCAGTGACAAAGAGACCAGAGTTTTCCCTTCCTTCACAGAAATTCCTTTGGCATCAAAGCAAAAATTCAAACAGGGGCCAGTTCCTTTTGGACAACAGTTTTCAGGACTTTTGCCATACTTCTACAAACAAAGTAATAATTAAAAAATTCTCAGCCTAAGAACAACAAAGTAAATCTATTAACATCAAAGAAAGGAAAAAAAAAGTGACGCTTCCTATGCTCGGAAGACAGCGAAATAACCCATATTGTACAGGAAATAAAAAAGTGCCATTATGGAAAAAAAGTCCGTTGAAAGACTTGAAAGAATAACCGAATATACAGTCAGTAACTAAAGAAGACATCTGGGACTATTAGCTCAAAAAGCAGTCATTCTACCAAATTGCTTAAAAAAGCAATCATTTGATTGGTAGCCTGTTTCCTAAACAGTAATTTTCTTTCACCTCTACCTTAATAATCTCAGAAAAGCTCCCCACCCACACATCCCAGTGTCTTTCCTCACTCCTGTGGCTCATTCACATCTATGAACCAGACAGGCTGAGCAGCTGGCTTGAGCCAGACTGAGCCTAGAACAGGAAAGCTTGGGAAATTCATGCTTTCTCTTACAACCAGTCATGGAAGCTGTCCTGTTATTTTCATGGCATTTTTTCTCCACTTGGTTAATTTTTGAAGGGGAAAAGTAAACTGGGAATAAGACGAATAGTTTGTTGTGCTTAAGCATGACAGAATAACGAACACAGACTGAAGACCACTAGCTTCAGTACAGTGGCATGGCTCATGTAAATTAATCCTTTGAATGGCCCTGAACACACAGCATATGCCTAACACACCCCAACCAACCATCACATGGCCACTGAGCACACAGCTCCAGCTGCTGCTCCTGTGACATTGAAGTTGTCAAGGGCATGCCAAACAGGCACTTGGGGATTAGCCAGCACTTTTGAGAGAGCATTAAATGCTCATCAGAGTGTATGGATTTCATGAGCCTAATAAGTACCAAGGAATCTGAGAAATGGATCCAAACAATTCAGGTTATGCGAGTCCCAGAGCAGCACAAGATACTGACATATCAATCTTAGCAGAAGTACTTCCTGATGTCAGGGAAGCACACTCTAGAAAAAAACCCAACTTGTAATTATCATCCCTGAACCCTCTCCATTTGCTGTCCATCCCTAGACCATGGGAATCAGGGCCAGAATGAGCCCTTGGGACGAAAGAGTGAGTGATCTCCTTCCTGTGCCACAAATAATGGTCTCCTTCCTGTGCTACTAAATCCAGCAACATCTTCCACTCCAGGCTATGTCACCTTCCTTTGATTCCCAGACAATAAGGCTGGTATCTTTTGTGACATAGACAAAACTGGTTCTCATGAAGCCTTGTAGCAAAGGTAACATAAAGCTTTCTTTCTTCACCTTTACCTAACAGCTCGAGTGGAGCACGTGGCTCCTTCTGCTGCTTGGGACCTGATTTAAGAGCCTGTAGAAATTATGTGCTGCCAGTTTTCTGCTTGTCCACCAGAAAAATGCCTTCAGTTCCCTCCTCCACAGAGCATTAACACCTGCTTTAGCAGCACACAAGCATTCCTGATGAATGCTGGAAGCCACCAAGCTTATGTAATGCCAGACAAGACACTTCTCCTTTTATATTTTAATCTAAAATAAAGAGCCTAGATAACAGGACAAAAGTATTTGAAATTATGACTGCTTTGAGATGTTATTAACTGTTATTCAAACTCCTCTGTGAAAGAAGTAGCAAAGATCACAGGAAAGTGATGTCTATGATCCTAGACTTGAGAAGCATATAATCTTTTTCACTAACAAGAGCTTACTACCTTTTAGACAGTGTCTGCTCAAAGACAGGCAGTTAAGCATATGTGAAGAGGTCCTGTCTGACCACTGTGCATCTTACAGCATTATTTGTACAACTTCAACTCAGTAGAATTATCTTAGCATGAGACTGGCATAACACAGTGTCTAATCAGTCTTATTATCCTAAATTCTCAATTGTTTCCTAGTAAGCTGCATTTATGTCTTAGCTGATTATCCACTTAAACTATCAAGTACCAATTATAAAATGCAGTAACATTAACGTCACAGATGCTTGAATTCAGAGAGAAGCAACCCCGGATCATTTTTGGGATAATAAGTTGCACTACAGAGGCAGCAGACCTCAGTATGAAATGCCTGCCTCTGTGATTTTTAATAAATAAATAAATAATTCTGTAGTACAGATTACTCATTCCTAAATAAGACTTTAATTAGTTAGAAATAAACCATGGTACAAGTTTGCTTACAGCATTACTACAAATGGGCATTAGGATGACATCCACATAATGGCATTGGCAAGTGCAATTCCTCGTGCAGTCAACAGAAAAGTGCCTCTTTTTAGCCTTGTTTCATAGCTGGTCCTCATGGAATAAAGTCCCAATAATCTTGTTCTCTTTGTGGAGGGAGTTCTGAAAAAAACTGAAGCAGTTCTGTGGAAGAAGACTTGCAATCTGTCCCTGTTCACTTTTCCAACTGAGCCTCTCAGGCTCAAACAAACTTCAGACGTCCAAAAGCAAAACTTGTTCAAAATATTCTCTCAGTTCTTGAAGGTGGAGTAAAGTCAACCCAAAGCACTTTAGGCTGTAAAGAATGTCAAGATCAATGTGACTCATTGTGCATCCTCACAGCCTATCTCTGACCTTCCATTATCATTATAATGCCAGCTTTCCACCCCCTTCTATACCCTTCAGAGAAAGCCAACCTGTGGCCCCCTGGATGCTGGAAATCAATCACCAGTGCTGTTAGATCACTCAAAGGGTCACTGTCCTGGATCTGACAATTCCCAGACACACTTTGGGAGTTAGCAATCTACAGATACTGCACCAAGCAAGCAGTTTACAGGTGGCTGTCATCTGTAAACTAAAAAATGTTTGCTTATATAGAGGTGAGCTGCATGTAGCCCTGTGCTCAGGGCCTGAGTGACCCTGGGCATGCTGGCCACATTTATTAAGGGTGATGCAGCCATACTGGTTAGACAAAATAAACACTTCCCAACTGCAGCCCTGCAGCTTCTTCCCTTACTGCATGGCTTAATTGTAGAATCACAGAATGTTAAGGGATTGGAAGGGACCTTAAAGATATCTAGCCCCAAAACAGGCAGGGACATTTCGCAGGTAGGTCACAGCCTTATCTAACCTAGCCTTGAACAATGCCAAGGCTGGGGCATCCACAACTTCCCTAGGCAACCTGTTCCAGAGTTTCACCACCCTCACAGTAAAAAATTTCTTCCTAATATTGAACCTACATTTCCCCTCTTTCAGTTTGTACCCATGTACTAATGGCACAGGACACTTTCAAGAAGAAGCATGAACCAAAGTACTTGAGAGGTCTGTTTGTCTTTTGATCTAAAAAGCCAGGATCTTTTAACTCAGTGTGAAGAGGCCAAAGCTTTTTCCCCAGTAGTCAGCAGGTCACCATGGGCCACTCATCCCACAAAAGGCTCTGTCTGGGAAGAATGGTATTTCTCCACTTTCAAGCTCCGACCACCTTTGCCTTAGGTTCCCAGCTGTCTCCCTTCCCTGCACACTGCTTTGACATCACTTATCTTTCTTTGACAAATGCTGTTCCCTTGTACCTTCATGGCCTCTTACATTTCCTTTCATGCCACCTGTTACCTCTTGCCTGTGTCCCTGCTGACACACACCAATAGGCTTCTCTCTCAGTGGTGTAGCAAAAATGCTTTCAGGGAGCTCTCCCTTCTTGCTTTCTACTCCATCTGAACTGCCACAAGGACAGCAGAAACTGAAGAAAGATGAATATAAAGGAAAAATACATGGAAGATACAAATCAAGGGGAATGAATCCTACAGTGCTGTAGAAGAACAGGTTGGTGTTATTTTTGGCAGATCACTACAGCTTTAAATTGTTTTAAAGACAGAGTCTTAAAATGTGTTAACCAGTTAAATGGTTTAAAAACTGAGTGATTTGCAAATGGAATTGATGAGCCATAGGAGAAACAAGTGTTCAGAGAAGAACTGCTGAAGCTGACCAGGGAACTATCTACTCAGTACCCTGTTTTCAAGAAAAGCATGTTTGAAAAAGCCTTTTTATTTCTCCTCAGGATATAATTCTAGGGTATTGAAATTCTTTCATTTTAAATGCCAGTGACTTAACACTCTAGGGCTCTAGAGGAGAGAAAGAATGAATTTTGGTTCTAATGACAAGTTAAGTTACAAAGGAATTAAAAAACCTCAACAGATGATCCTTTATCCCCACACTTCTGCCTCTATCCATATCCATAAGTTGCATATCACTCCACATTTGTTGCTAAAAAAAAGCAACATCCAGTACATGTATGAAAAGATTCAAGGAATCACTTAATGGCTTCCAGAGGATTTCTTTCAGTCCTTTCCTCTGGTGGCAGTAATGCTGTGCTCTGTAACTGCAGTAGGCTAAGATGCATATCTGTATTTATTTCTACATCTGTACCTATCTAGCTGTAAATCTTCTCATTCAAATTTCCCAAAGCATTTTACAAAATAATCTGCAGAACCCTTTATTAAATCAGGTAACATAACCTTCTTATGGATGGGCGTACTGAAGAGCCAAGGTACTCTGTGTCACAGAATAAATCAGCTAAACTGAGAACAGCAGTCTATCAGCTGTGAAGTCAGGAACCCTGACCCCACCTTCTCCACTTGCTCAATTTGCCAAGCCACATGCACATCCTTCAGTCCAATTAATGTTGCCTCTCCCTCTCCTTCCATTCCTCTTATTTCATGAGCAAAGTGCTTTTGTCAGCACAATTCCTTAACAATGAGAACAAATGGGAATGAGTATTTAACATCTCTTTTCAAAACCAAGCATAAGCCATGCTTTTTGCATGCTTGCCTTTTTTGGTTTGTTTGCATTTAATCCTACAGAGATAATTAGCTGGACAGAATTGAGAAGGTTGGGCAAGCAGCTTCACTTTCTCAGTGCCAGGAAGAACAAAATTCAGTTGATGGATCTGCTAATCAAGCAAAATAAATGCTGGACTGTACATCCTTCAGCCATCACTTATGGTAGCTGGTTTAAGAGACAACACAAGCCTCAGAGGTTCAAGTTTTATAACTTCTTCAATGTTTTCCTCTATTAAACAAAAGAAGAGAGTGCAAAAGCTTTCTGCTTGAAGAAAGGGCTCACTTGAAGCACTTTCACACTGAAAATTATTTCTGGGAGACTGAGTGTAATTTTGCAAAAAGCAAAGGATTTTTAAAGTAATTTTTTAAATACAACTAAAGGTTTAGTTGAGGAGTAACTCTGTTGGGCTGTGGTAAAGAAGAGAGGAGAAAAAAGTTTTACCTGGATTAAGGTGACTTTATATGAGTAGGAGGGACTGCCAATCCCTTCACATAGAGTTACAAAATGGAAAAAGACTCATACTACAGATCAGCCTCTCTTTCTAGATTACAAGAAGGTTAGTAATTCTGCTTAAGAAATACAACCACTTCCGTGGTGAGGGACTGAATTCACAACTTTTCCTGGCTAACCAGGAAACCTAATTGCCACTGAATTCTCCTAGGAGGTTGGAATACAAAGCTCAATGTTTAGTGCAGAGTCCATAAACCAATCACTTAATAAACCACTTGTGGAGATCTTCAAGAAGCAACATTTCTACCTTTTCAGACCCTTAGAAGTCAAAGGGTCACATGCTTTCTCTTCCAGTTGCACCATCCAGTCATTAAGGTTTATAAACTGGTCCATTATTACACAAAACACATGGATTCATCTCAGCAAATGTCATTTTACATTGGTGAACTTCTGACTGCAGCAAAGAATGAGCCTCTTAATAAAACTCATTTAAGAACCTCAACCTTACCTAGACAGGAAGAGGAAATTAGGGACAATCTGTCCTTCAAGTTACCAAAAAGTCTACTGGGCAATGCAATGGAAAATATGACACCAGGAACAATCCTGCTTTGGCACAGCAACAAATCGAATTATCTATTATCTTTTTCATCATCTGCTGTTGAATTATGTGAATTGAAAGACAGTATAAATACTGTCGCAGACATCTTTTATGGAAAATCCTTTCCTTAGGATTTTTCCTCCTGAGAAGCTGAGAGGCCTCAGGAACAAAATGTAAACATTGATTATCTGCTGCTGTGGAATGCATCAGGTGGATCTTTGATTGGTCCATGTTGGATGTTTTTAATTAATGGCCAATCACAGCCCTACTGGCTCGGACAGAGAGTCCAAGACAGCTGACTTTGTTATCATTCTTACCTATTCTATTCTTAGCTAGCCTTCTGAGGAAATCCTTTATTCTATTCTTTTAGTATAGTTTTAATGTAATATATATCATAAAATAATAAATCAAGCCTTCTGAAACATGGAGTCAAATCCTCGTCTCTTCCCTCATCCTAAGACCCCTGTGAACACCGTTACACAATACACTGTAATTATTAATTTTAAAAAATACATTAAACTACTGGTATTTCATTTCACAGATCAGAATCGATAAATTATTTTGAAACCTGGGTCTATACTCCTGTTCATACCAAACAGTGACCTGCTTTAAAAACTGGGAGAGATTATCTGAGAGGACAATGGCTTAAGTACACAGCCTTGAAAGCATATGGTCCAGAATCAAGAATAAGTACAGAAAGCTGCCTAGTTTTTAAGGTGATTTGTTATCTTATTAGACTTCCATGGCACTCTGCAGTTAGCTATTAATGCATTTTGAATTATATCTTCACTAAATAAAGAAGAATAAATATATTAATAGCTGAATTTTTCCTTCCTACAAAGGAAAAGGAGTAAAGAGAAAGTGATGTGAAAGAGATAAGGAGTAAAGAGTGTGGTGATGACTAACTCATCATTCATCCCTGATGTTCCTGGAGTGTTCATTAATTTTTTCTGGTCTAAAGTAAACTATAATGTGTTATAAGCCTTTTAAATATAAGCCTTTTAAATAAACAGAAATTATACTGGAATCAAGTGATGGTGTTCTTCAGAAGATTATAAAAACATGACAACATAACATTGTTTTACTGCAAAATGACAGAAGAAATTATATTTTAAAACTATAAGCCTTTTAAATAAACAGAAATTATACTGGAATCAAGTGATGGTGTTCTTCAGAAGATTATAAAAACATGACAACATAACATTGTTTTACTGCAAAATGACAGAAGAAATTCTGACTTTGAGCAAAATATAATTTTCAAATGTGCTAAGCAATACTGTAGTACATAAAGTAACAAAAATAAACTCTGAGAGGAGTTCAACTAAAAGCACTGCATAAAAACATTGCAGTTAAAACCATGATCATTAATAGCATAGGATCAAAATCCCTCACATTGACTCACGAATCAGTGGGAGAAAGAGTAACTGATTTATCTTTATTCAAATAGTTCCAAAACAGAAACAAACAAAAAATAAGCTTCTTTCTCTCAATGAATGACACTTTCTGGAGAAGCACATTTTACAACAGCTTTATCCACATTTTGGGGTGTAACTGTTTGGGAGACAGGAAAGCAGTCTCATGTTCAACAAAAGCCATGCCTACTTCAGTGATCTCTAGGGTCATTACAGCACCCCACAGTTCCTAATTAACCCTATTTTCTTGCTGTTAAATCTTCATCATTCTCTTGTGATTAGTCCTGTCCAAATCATTGAAAACAACTGCACAAAACCACCAAAACTAATTTCAACCATTAAATCAATAGAAAGTTTACTTTTAATTTCAGTAAGAAATGTCCTGTACTTTTCCAAAATATGCATGGTGTAGTCTGTAATCTGCAGCCAAGATACAGGCATAAATTACTAAAGATTGCCTCATACTAAGAAGGGACTTGATTATCCTCACAGTAGAAAATGCTGCATAAATGAGAAAATACTCCTATGGATTCCCTTGAGGTGGCATCTCCAACACCAAGTTAAAAAAGCAAACCAAACCAAAAAAAAAAAAAAAAAATCAAACAAAACCAAAATCAAATTACAACTTGAAAATAAATAAATAAATTACAGCTGTAACAGCTGCTGCCCTTCCCATGCAGCGCTTTGGTATCAGCTACTTTTACTTTTCCTGACTAGGATTTATGGTCAGTGTATTATTCTGGAGCAGTCAATATGTTATTTTGGATGATGGTGATGTTAAAGCAAAGCAGTGGGCAGCCTGGTCCTTAGTAAAAGAAATTGGGCAAGCCATCTCAAAACAAAAGACTAAGCTTTTATTAGCTCCTTTTCTCATCACATTGGGTATGCCAGGAGGGAGATCTGAACAGAACCCACCTCTGCAGCCAGTTGCTATATTTAGAATGGGTCTGCAGTGCCAGAATGCAAAGAGGTGGATTACTTCTGACCTTTACCTAGTTACATGTATTCCCAGCTGTCAGCTACAGCTTGTAAGCTCCAGTGATAAGAAATCAGCTTTAACAGTCCTTTGGTGATCATGTTTTGCAAGTTTCGTTGCATTTAGAATGCAAAAATTATTATATGGTATAAAAAGACCTGGTTACACCTCACATGATAATCCAAATGATAGCAGAGTGAAGTTGTGCAGGCTGTCTAAAAAATGAGAATCTTAGCTTTTAACATCTACACAAAAAAATGAGGGTTGTGACACAGGGATGAGGGAAACAAAAAATGGTGTTGTGTTTTGGTTGATTTTCAGCAAACAAAACTAACAGAACCCAATTGCCTTGCAACATCAGTAAGGGCATTCCATTCCAAAAAGGTGCTTGAATGTTTTCAATTTTCATGCAGTATTGACTACACATTAAGGAGTTCAGTATAATTCCTAGTACATCTAACTTAAAAAGAAAGACAATGCAAACCTCCATGGAAGAGATGTATTATTGCAACTAACTGCATTTAAAATTTTATTTAGAATCAAGCTACTTCATTACAACAAAGGTAGAAAGAAGGTGGGTTAAAGCAAACCCACAGAAGGTCCTAAGGGAAGAGACACTGCCCAATGATGAAATAACTCTCCCCGGAGCTGAGTGAGACTCATCGTTTCTATTTTTGTCATTCCTGTCATCGCAGTGTTAAGACCTTGGGAGAACGATACACAGTATGTGATGGGGCCAGCTTCCATGACTTCACCCAACACCATACTTCCACTCATAAACAGCTAAAATAATTACAATATAACTACTCACCAGGCACTGCCTAACACAGGTCAGATGCTGCCTCAGAAGGGTATTGTAAAGTTAAATTATTGCACACAAAACACTGGGAAAGCCAGAGGCTAGGCCACTGCATCACTGCAAGGCTGTGTGCCACAGCCACTGAACAATATTACTGGAAGTTTGAAGAAAAATAGTAAATTATCCCATTGTTGCAAAGGGTCTGAATATTTGTCATAACCCACTAATGTATTCTATATCAGACATGGATAATGAAGGCAATTCAGTAGGACAAAGGGTTAAACTGGAGATAAGAAGCACTGAAAAAAAATGTGTGGAAAAATTTTCACAGCTACCCTTCCTGCAGTGTTTCAGTGAGTTCTCCTCTCGTCAAAGAAGAACTTACAATTAGTCTGTGAATATCCCCTGAGGATAGCTATCCATGTCAGATTTCAGGATATTAGATTAAACACAGAGCTTATGTTACTTGTGCAGAGTGTGAAAATTATCTTCCCACCCCCTCAACGCCTTCCCGACTGTCTCTTCCAAGCTCCCGCCTCGGCACCAAACTTCTACGGCTGTGCTATCAGACTGAGTGCTAGACTGGTTTTCTACTATTAGTTGCTGATATCTAAAATCACCTCTCCTTTTAAGAAGAAGTCACTGCTGGCAGCCATCTATCCAAACCTAATTCTTAGGGACCTCTCCTGGTACTCTGTACCCTATGGTGCTTAAAAACTAAACACAGATTTGGGAAAGTAGCCAATTATTTCTCTTTTGCTTCACTGAAACAGATGCACACCTTAGATGAGCTGGTGCCTCTAATATCTGAGGTAGTTAGAAATTTTCTGCAGTTTTGCAGGGAAAGATCTGCAGAATGGCTTCTTCTATGCCTGAATCAATCTACTGATCAGTCTAGACAGTTTTCATACTTGAAAGCAAACACTCTAGGGAAACTTTTATGGAATATTTCTCTTACATCAATTTTCTGTGCCTTTTCTACCTATGCAGGAGAAAATCACAGCACTTCTCTCCCAGCAGCTGCTAATGTAAAGAGAGAAAGGACTGCCATTTCATTAGGACTGCTTTGCTCTGATCTGCCATGTGTCCAGCATATGAATTTCGGTCTTTTATTTCTAAGCTTACTTTAAAATACACGAAACAAGCTACATCAGAGAGAAACCACACATTAAGTTTTCTCAACCTATTTCTGGCTGGGTTGTTGAAATTACCACCTCCACTTCTTGCCAAATTTTTTTAACAAGTTCCACGTTTCCTTCATTCTTCCAAGCCTGGAAGTCAGGTGTTCTGCAACTTGAATCATGAGACCCGCAACATTAAATTAGAAAAGATTCTGTATGGAACAAGACTGGAAACTCAGCAGATACCCAGCTGAAAGTCACTGGGAAGTTTTCTACAAGTGTGTGAAGAGCACAAAGCAGAGGTTTCATATACACATACACATAAAACTGGTGCTGCAAGAGACAGACATGATTTTAGCCGTGCCTAGCAAGTTTAGCCCAGGACTATAGCAATGCTAACATTAGATTAAGAGACACCATGTAAATCTCTTTGATATGCATTTTGTGTATTACCTACGTAAGGCACAAAAAAGCCACCTACTAGCATGAAAATGTGTTTGATATTTTTGTGATCGAGAAGCAGAATATTTCTACTTTTCCACAGAGCAAAAGTTCAAGGGATGAGACAGTCCCAGGAGGGAAACACAAAGAAGATTCCACTTAGTGTAAAGCTGGATAAAAACAGATTGATCACCCGTAAGCAGACAACTAAAATTAACCTGGAAAGGTGCAGGAAGATCAAAGAAGAATTCCAACAGCCTAAGGGGAAGGAAGAAAGATGTCACATCCTCCAAAAGGGTAAAGTCATAAAAGATGCCTTGCCTTAATGAAAGATGAAGAAAGATGCAGACTGCTGTTGAGAAACAGAAAACTGAAGATGTCGCCGGTTGGCCACAAGGTTTTCGGGGTGAAGGAAGAGACGAGATGGGCTCCATGATCAGAAGGCTTGATTTATTAAGTTATGATATAAACATCTATTTTAACTATACTAAAAAGAAAAAGAAAAGGAGAGTTTCCAGAAGCTGCTAGCTACCTAAGAATAGAAAGTAAAGAATGAT
>NW_005054361.1:2848054-2862492 GCF_000277835.1 Geospiza fortis
GCAGGAAAATCCTAAGAGAGGATTTTTCATAAAAGAAATGTCTGTGACATGAAGAATACAGTATTATTAAATTGCCAAAGAAAGCACAAAATTAAAGTGTGGTGGTTCCTGCCAATTGATACCTGACAGCTCCCATTCTGAAAGCTCTTAAGTTGTGTGACAGCATGAGAAAATAAAATAAATGTTGTCTGCCTACGACATCATGTTAAGAGAGACTGTACTCAAGGGCATGAAGATGACATTACAAAAGAGAAAGAAACAATTGCAAATTAGTATCTCTATAGTGAGAGGTAAAACATCTTTCAATTTAAAGAAAAGCTCTGAGATTAAGACTTTACATGCAATGTTTTTGGAATTGACTTCACCATAAGATAAGGCATGAGCAGTTAATAACACCAAATCAGAAAGAACAGAACAAGGTGACTCTCTGATGTCATTATTAGCTTTGAAAGTCTCTTCCGGACAATGGTGTGGAAAATTAAAAAATATTCAGCATAAAAGGCAGAGCAGCTCAACTACCTGAAGTTTATAGACAATATATCCTATCTGCAAAATGTGACTAAGCTGAGCAAGGAAAGTCAGCACTGGATACAGCTAAATGAGCAAGAAGTACAATTCTTCAGAGGAGTATTCAAAAAAAAAAGGATTAGGACAAAGAACATAACTTTAAAAAAAGGACCTTTTCTTTGAATAGCTATAAAAGAGAACATGAGTTATGACATTGATGCATACAAAAGACAACCACAATAGAGGATTTAGGGAATTAAATACTTATTTGGTAGTTCACTAGGATGCCTAGACAATGCTGCCTGCTGACATGTTGTTTAAATGAGACCAAAGTTGTATAATACCAGCAGTCTGTATTTTTAACAATCTGGAGCTTCAGCAACTGCACATGTATTTCCACCCCCTCATTTCATTTCCAAAGTCAAGCTATTTGTTCCATTCAACCAAAAGCAATATTTAAGGTAGATAATTAGGAAATTAGCTAAAGCCATGCAAAAAAACAAAACAAAACAAAACAAACAAACAAACAATCAGATCCTGCAGCTAAGACCATGTTCAGATCGTCCTTCATCTCACTTTCTAGCAAAAAACCACCACTGTGGCTTCTTCTGTCGTAGTGCATCCTATCTATCAGTTTCCCATGTCTGTACACATTTAGAAGAAGATAACAGTTTAACTTTGAATCCCACTCAGAAATGCATGAAAACAGGCTTTTACAGAACACATAGAAGTCAAAATCTTTCCCAACTTTTTAAGTACTTTGATTTGACAACTCAGCAGTCAGCAAGTTTTCACAGCCATAAACATCCCCAGCTAGTTGCAAAAGAGGATGCTGGCTTTCATATGTGAAATTTCACTTCAAGTGATTCTCCCTGCCTCCTTGCAGGCATTCCCTAGACTTCTTAGCACTGCTGTTGGCACACTAAGTGCCAAAAGACAGGTTTTTAAAAAGAATGTTACTTTGCTTTTGCAAAGGCGTGTTTTTAAGCAGTTTAACATCTAACTAAACCTAAGCAATCATGGCATGCATGTAAGGAAGAATACAAAACAAGAGGAAAACAGAAACAAAAAAAGAAAAGGTTAAATCACAAATAGAGTATTAAAAATTCCCTTCTAGTAATCTAACATGCAATTAATACCACAGATACAAAAACAAATACACAAGTCACCCTGTATAGATTTTCTATACTGACTTAATTTCCTGTATGAGGATCTTCATTTATAGGGACCTCTATAGCACAAAGTGATGCTATCTCAGCTGCAATTTCACTTTTGCAGACAGATTAGAGTTTAGAAGTTCAGTGTGTCCTGCTTCTTGAAAACTGAGTCTCTTGAATTTCTGTAGCTCTCTGTTCTCCATTTACTATTTTCAGTTCTCTTCCTGAAGAGCAAAGAGTTGAAGTGTGACCTTTTTACTCACTTTAAATCTGACCTAGAAATGAACAGCTGAAATTTAACAGACTGATCCTTAATCTGAGGACAGGTATGGCATGGCCCACTCATTCTGCAGAAAAATCAGCCCATGCATGTAAAAATATAGCCAGGTCTGGTGCTTAGTTTTAGAAGTGGAATTTAGTTCTCTGCTTTGCATGATGATCCTGGGCTAATCTCAGTGGCCATCTGTATGGGCCACTCTGTGGCATTTCCCCATCCCACAGAGCTGATACAAGGTTGTCCTCAAAACTATGGCTCATTATGGATTGTGAGGAACCTGAGGCTAGATAAGTAAATACCTAAAATTCTCCCTTTGTTTCTATGTTTGGTGAGAAACCAGAGGGAGCACTGTGACATCCTGCATAGCCAGGCTCCTGCTTCTTTCTTTCTGCCAGTACTGATGGACCCTCTTAGATCAGTCTCACAGCAAGCTCATCTTTTTATCAGATTTCACAGTCTGATTTTACACAATATACCAGTTTATTTTCTATATCAGATACTGAGCAAGAGACCATAATCCCAAATTTCCTCCACTTAATGGCAAATTCCCCACCACACTTGACAACATTTAACTGCACCCAAAAGACTTTTCATCCCCCGATATATACACTATCACTTACTAGTGATAGAAATAGTAATCAAACTCGTCAGGGCCAGATCACAAGGTGCAGTGAATTATGTACATTCAGTGTAACCAACATGAACAAGATGCTAGCAAAACAACTTTATTTTCCACCTAATCATCAAGAAATAAATGCTGCATCTCACACGCAGCTTGAGTACATGAATAAGTAGCAACAAGTGTTTCAATATTTTTACTAAAGAATACTGAATACTTTTCTTTTAGAAACAAATTGGAAACAAAATTTAAACAATTCCCCATCGAAACAAAAAAAACACTTTTGCATGTTTAGACTGTAATCTTTGTTCATACCATTTTCTTTTGATGGGTTTTGAATATAATATTCTGTGACTAGAGACCAGTGTTAGTAGTATTAGAGGCAAGAACAAACACACCTGATTATCAGGTGGCTCTGTTGCTACTTCTGTGTCTTAATGTCTGCTTTGGGAGGGCTGACTTGTGAAGCTAACTAACTCCCTCAGGATTTGGCTCATAGAGGATCAGTGACTTCTAGCATGCTCTAGACTAGCAACAAGGGAAAAACCTGGTGTTGCTAGCTGCTATCTCATCTTTTTACTTCAGGCAGCACTGGGAAACACTGCAAGGCAGAATTTATCACTGAGGATGAGGGATCAAGAGAGCTGAAATTAGAAAAGACAGTTTGGCTGCGTTCAGTTCAAGTGGAAGTATTATGAAAAAGTGTTCCAAATTATGTCACACAGGGCAAATGTCACTGCAGTTAGTAAGAACTTACTGTGCCAGCAAATGTCAGGACAAATTACACAGCAGGACAGGCAAGATGTATGTCACATTCACTTCCAAAAGGAAAATGCTTCCTCCCACTGCCAAGAACCTGCTCCCATTTCCAAGCCTGATTTAAATCAAATTGCTCTTATTCAAATCAAAACAGCATAGATGGAGTACTCCAGTGACACGATGTGCAGTTCTTCGGATCCTTCCCCACTTGCATGGATGAAAGGCTTTGATTCTCCACCACCTTAAAACACCACCACCTCAAGGCTACTGAGTTGTGTATGTAAATGGCTGCCTGCAGATTCCTGAAGGCACTGCTTACTATGCTGATGAAAAATGTCTCACCGTCCCTATGCTCCTGGGTCATACCCATCTAATCTTTCTTGCCTCTTTGATCATATATTCTTTGCAGAAAGATGCATTTTCTCTTTATATGGGACCCAACACAGTATGCAGAACAACTGAGGTCTCATCAAGGCTAGAAAAGTGAATAATAGGAACATAAAATTCAGTGCACCAGAAAGGAGGAAGACAGGACTAAGTCATTAGCAATTTTTTTTTTTAATTTAAGTATAAGAAAGTCTTTTGCTGGACTGCAAACTCCTAGCAAAGTGAACTCATTTTGATTCAGCTAACCTTAGTTTAAAAATAAATGTTTCAATTAAAAACTACCAGTGCTTCAAAATGGAGAAAAAACATGTCCTTATGTTCTACAGAGGAAATAAACAAACAAACAAAAAACCCACAACAAAACTAGAGCTACAAAATATTTGGATGAGTGGAAGAAAATGTTTATTCCATTTTTAACTTTTCTAATCTAGGATTTTCAGAGGTTTTCAGGCCTTCATTTTCATGACATGAATATTAACTGAAACTCACCTAGCTTCTTGTAATATTGGAGTATGTGTGTTTGGTATAAACCAGAAGGTCATTTGTTCCTTCAGTTCCTAAGCTTTGTCTGGTTCCTCAATCATTTCTCAGCCAAAACTGGATAAACATGGCCAAAGGGTTATCAAGAATAAACCCCACAAACAAATCACAATTTAAAAGCTCAGGAATTCAAAGTCTGGCTTTGATTTAAGCCACTATTACATCCAGTTATTTTTTCTATCCAACAGCTGCAGGCTACCATCAAGAATCACTATACAACATATACTATATAAACTATGCTTTATGTACTATACTAATTCCAAGAGTTACTGTAGTAGATCATCTCAGGTGCTTTAAAGCAGGGCATGAACAGCACTGAAAGATCAATGAAGTTTTAGGTGAAGACCAGGATGGTTCACAGAGGTAGCTGAGTTGCAAGCTCACATTTCCACACAGCAGCACTGCAGGGATGACAGCCTTTGGCAAATGAAAAGTAACAAAGCAACTCTGGGGCTCTAACAGCATTTCTACTGTGAAGCAGCACCAATAAATCCAGTTAACTAAGACACTGCAGAATACTCTGACCCTGTACATTTTTCTTAGCCACTAGTACAAGTTCTCTTCAGATACTCAGATACTCAATTTGTGTGCAACTCTGTCATTGACTGGTGTTCTGAATGGCTGGGCTTGAGCTATGTCTGTGTAAGCACAATTTGCCTCCATGCATTCAGCCTCTATCCCCAGAAGGGCTGCTGCAAGAATGCAAATCCTATTTGGAAGGATTACTTGCCACGCAACAGCCGGAGGCCCTGTCCAAGGCTGGGCTCCCTGCTGTGCCAAGAAGCACAAACTCAGGAAGCTCTGATCCAGAGAAGGACATGATTAAAGCAGGCAAGGTGGCACAGGAAATGGCATTGTCCCTTCACACAGGCAGAAGCAAAGCTGCCACTCCCCACCCCCCTGCACACACCTTGTGTAAAGATGTTTAAACAGGAAAGCACAGACCAGCAGGCATTTGTACTTGTGGGAGCTGGCAACAACTGGCGCAAAAACAGATTCCAGTGGGGCACTTGAGTGTGGACACCAGGGGTTACACAACCATCTGGTAGATGAAATAAAACTCTCTAGAGAAATGCTTGCTATCTAGACCAGATCCTACAGTTTTTTATGATCCATACATTCCTTCCTAACAAGAGTTGTGGAAAATTACTGGAATGTCCCAAGTCCTCAAGTGTTTGAATGTGTTTTTTCTTTTAAGTTGTATCTGCCTATTGCTTATCTTTGCATTTTCTGAATACTTTATACATGTCATTTCTGTTATTTCAGCATGCAAGGGGGCCCCGCCCCCCACTATATATCTACAGGATGCAGTGCCACAGTCTGTTACATTCCCCACCTAAGGATTTCTTCAATTTAGTTCTTCCACAAAAGAAGGAGACTGGTTATCTCACACTTCTGGAAATGGAAGACTGATAACACTGGTGGTCATATTTCCATAGAGAATAGAAGCAATGGCAGAGCACTGGACAGGATTGTTCCCTTATCATTTAACACTGGCTGGGGAAAATGGAGAAATTAAGAGTTGCACTGACTTGAGCTGAAAGTCCTCTCTTCAGCCTCTCTGGGTTAAAGTAGAGACCAGCTAAGCCCAGTTGCTGATTCCTCTTTTTCCAACTGCTCAGCTGCCTGATTTGAGCTCTTGAGTAACACAGAGCTGGTATGGTTTTGCATTTGCTTTGTAGCAAACTTGTGTTGATCCAAATCATTAAAACATGAAGTCCCACATAGCCACTCCTCAGACATGCAGAAACTACATAATGTCAAAAATGAAAAATTTTACTTAAAAACAAGTTCCGTTCATGTGTTTCTCAAGTGTTTCTACCAGCTTCAAGCAGCTTTTTGAAATTCTGTGTTTTGTACCTTCCCTGAAAGTAACTCAGTAAAGGAAACATTCAGAGTAAGCGAGAGTATATCTGGGCACCAGACAAAAGATGCCCAGCAAATCTATTAATCTCTCCACCACCTTCAGTTTAGACCAGCAAGTAAATATTTTTACTGGTAGGGGAAAAAAAAAGGAAAATCAAGCAGGTTTTGTAAACAAACCATATAACAATCCTGAAAATGAAAAACGAAAACTGTACAAAGAAAATGGCAAAACTTGCATCTCCAGTCAGAGACATTTTATAGCCTCCAGTTTAGAGACCTTTTCTCCTGATTAGCTGCTACACTACGTACAGGTTTCAAGTCTACTTCAATCTACAGCAATTAATAAGCACATAAAAAAGATGCCTTAGGTGAGCAGGAAGGTCTTCTATTAGCGCATGCTAAAAATAGACAACCTGTAGAGCTATCTAAGCAGGTACTTCATATAATAAAACTTTGAATTTTACAGGCCCCAAGGATCCAAATTTATCATTGGCTTTTGAAACTTTAGGCTTTTTTGGATCTGCATATCATCCACTTATGTCATTAATAACTGGCCACAGTTATTAGCAGTCAGCCACTAGGCTGAACAAGCTTTGGAGAACACCTCCACTACCATCTTGCAGCGCCACAAAAGGGAGCTGCACTGCACTGAAGAGACACAAAGCAGCAGAGAAATCCATTTGTGCCCTACCTTGTAAGGGGAAGAGCAGATGCCTTCAAACATATCTATATCCATACAGTCCATTGGTTCAGATCTTCCTGGTGACCAAAACTCTTCCAGCTTCTTGCTTTCTTATTTTTTAATCTGCCAGCTGGTGTAACCTGCAAATTTTCAGAAGTGGGTGTGTTATTCCAAGATGTTTATTCATCTCATTTCATAAGGCATTCAATTTAAATACATATGGCTCTGTGCCAGGTGGCTCCTATTGCTCTCCAGAGCTTTCAGTGTAATGGATTACAGACCACATTGTTTATGTAGGTTATTGATTTTTGGGTGTATAAGTAGAAGACTCTTTAGGATTTCTTTGCAGACTCAGACTTTCCAGACTGTCATATTCCATATGTGTATATCCTACAGATTTCCCAACATAGTCCTAATTTTATGAAATTCAAACACTTAACAAAAAACATGGTACTACTTGCATCTCTGAACCGTCAATTTCTTTGTTAATTTATCTGTTAAAGGTTGATTCTTGTGGAAAGAGACTAAATTCAATTTAAATACTAGTTTCAGAATAAGAATGCTACTGATCTGAGAAACTGGAGGTTGACAGAGTGACCAAGATTTATATTCAGCAATCAAGGTAATAAAAAAGAAGAAACCTTCCCAAAAAGTGACCCTGACCACTTTTCAATGGTTTTTAGGAACAAAACGAATTAGTGGGACAGTAGGAAAATTCAGTCAAAGATTTTTTTTTAAGTACTCAGGGTGTCACAGTGAGATTCCTCAAACGTATCCAGAGCTGCAGTGCCTTCCAGGTCTCTATATTTGGTCATCTAAATCAAAAGGACTTCTGAAAACCAAGCAACAGTTTCTCTGCTTATACACTTTTCCTCTGTGAAAGCTATGAGGGAGTCACTTATATATGCTTGACTCCCCACTGCACAGTGTTCAGCATATAGAGCATTACCTCTGTACTTGACACCCCTCCCCAGTATCTTGATCCCTATATGCAGGAACCTCAAGCAGGACACATTTTCATGGTGGACTTTACAAAAAACATATTGCAGTTTTCATGGAAGTTCAATTAAACAATGGAGTGCAATTGTCTGTTTACTGGCAGACAGGCAGCCCGTGTTAGTTCAATAGCTGCTTTGCTGGGCTGTATTCAACTGCTCAAACAACTGTTTCATTATGAGATTTCACCAGACACCCCTGGCTCCAGCATCATGGCATAGAAAATGGGATGCATATTTGCTGCTTTCCACATTTTGGCTCCTGCTGCTTAAAAGCCGTCCCTGCTCTCCACAGAAATTGTTTTTGAGTATTTCAAAGGTTCATGTATATGGGGTTTGCAGTATGCATATCCTCTGTAGGCTGCTCTCGCCCTCCCTTTTTTATTATGGAAAATTGAAAATTAATTCACATCAGTCAGAATGTCTAAAAATCCTAAGTGTGACACTTTATACTATATGAACCACTTGTAGCCTTACATCCTGATGTAAATTCTCACCATGAAGGGAGGCACAAAAAGCCACCCCATGCCTGCATGTCACACACTGATGGCACATGTTACATCTGGTTTGATTGCTATTCAAACATGAAACTCTTGATGGAGCCAGAAAAAGCCTTGATCCTGGAACATCTTTTAGGGATCTATGCCTCTGCCTTAATGTAGACAGATCTCAGATCTGAAAGGTCACACACAATTACCTGAGAATCTTTGATTTTCAGTCTCAGAGAAATAACAACATTACACAACATTTTACTGCCAACAAGTTTCAGGACTTGGTTTCTATGAAGTAAAAGTTTGTCCTTTAGAAGTACTGGATAAAATGACGGTCATGACCTAACATGGGGAAAAAATACAACACACACTCTTGCAAATTAAGCATCACAATGCAAATTGATAGGAAAAAACCTGAAAATGCCACACTGTGGAGGTTATCTGAACATTTGCAGGCTATATTTGTATTCAAACCCTGGTTTTGGACCTCTCTAATTAGAAGAAATCTACCTTCTTCATGACAGTGGAGCATGCAGAGACTGGCATGAGGAAGCAGCTTGCATTGCAGTTCCACTATATAGTACAATTGCTGCAGCATGCTTGTGCTGGGATTTTGGCATAATACTGTGTTACTCTTTCAGAATACAAATCCAACATAATGTCAAATACAATACAAGTAAATACTTGTACTTTATACTTATACTTTATACTTTATTTGACTGGAGTAAATCTGGTCTAAGCACATGAAACCCTCCTGCCATCACAGACCTGTTGGATGGACCAGGGCCTGTAGGTCAGGAGAGGCAGCCAGCAAATTTATTGTGATCAATCTCTATTTCCCTATAACACCAAGGAGTCCTAAAGGAAGCAGGGTTCAACAGAGGTGAGTGGCTGCTGTCCTTTGAATGGTGGGTGCTTTGAAGAGGAGCTTCACTGAAACATGGACTAGGGCCACTCGACTGGGCAGAGAGGCCTGGATGAAAGTAAAGAGAATTTTGATGGCATTGCTCTAACACCTTACCATGGATCACAACTCTGGTGACTTTGAAAAGGAAAACCATATTTTTTGTTTCTTGGGTGACTTTCAATCTTCTGGAAGAAAAAACCCAAAGTACAAAGGGTGGACAGATACTGCTCCATTGACTTTGAGTGACCTATTTACAGTGGATGTGGGTATGGACTAATGATAAGGACAAGTTGTAACTACTTCGGAGCTAGGAAAGACTCCCAGTGGTTGGAGACTTTGTGATTTCCAAACACCAAGGAATTCGATGCTCCAGTCTACAAGTGTTATGAAACACCAGAATCAACCTCATCGCACAATTTCCATTTTACAACCACCATAAGGACTCCTAAATGTAGTCCTGCACCATCTACTCTAGAGGACTACCACTAGATTAAAACATCAATGCCAGTGATCCTTTAAGTGACCACAGAAGGCTTCTCTCACCCACGTCTTCCATAACTAACATATCGTACTGGTGGCTTGTCATAAAACTATTGTTGTTCCTTTAGGAATCATGATGTTTTACTGAAAGGCCATTCTTGGAAAAGTCTGCCTTAATAAGCTTAATAAGGCAAAGTGAGCTGCCCAGCCAAACCCTTTATTAAATCACACCAAAACTGCCTGAATTTATGCCATTGCAAAGACTGTTGGAAATTCCTGGCTGCCCTGGAAGCGTATGTACCAACCTCAGAGAAAAAACTCAGACATACTTGTTGATTCATACTAATGTCATTGTTTACAACGACAGGATGCATTAAATCCTGCTTCAATTACCAGACATAAAAGCACTTGTGGATTGACATGTGGTCTTCCCTCAACAGCACTATAATGGGGCTGAGGTAAACCAGCCTGCTGCAAACAGCATAATGTCTCCAGATGCCTGCATTCCTCTGCACACTCCCACCACCTCCCACCACATCTCCTACTTGTTTCCCTTCCTCATTTTCTCTTCTTCCCCCCTTTCTGTTTAGCCCTCCCTCTCCTTTTGTACTAGCAGATGTTG
Source organism: Geospiza fortis (assembly GCF_000277835.1). NCBI lineage: Eukaryota > Metazoa > Chordata > Aves > Passeriformes > Thraupidae > Geospiza > Geospiza fortis. The sequence continues at coordinate 2,858,344 of NW_005054361.1, forward strand.
GAGGGCAGCTGACTAGCAAAATGGATTTACAGAGCAAGACCTGGGACTCTCAGTGGACAAGCTGACCACAGACAAGGATTATGCCCATGTGACAAAGAAGGGACAGCAAAGAAGAGGAAGCCAAGCTCTCCTCAAGGGCTCACTGAAAGGACAAGATGCAACAGACACAACTGAAAACACAAGCAACTGCATTTAAACAGAAGAAAGCTCTCACTGTGAGGCTGGTCCAACACACATGCAGGTGACCCAGAGAGGCACTGGAGTCTCCAACCCCAGAGACTGGAGACATTCAAAGCTCAGCTGCACACTGTCCTGTGCAACCTCTCTAGATGTTTTGAGCAAAGGGTTGGCTACACAACCTCCAGAGGGACCTGCAACCTTAGCAGTTCTACAACCCTGTAAACAGAGCCCTGTTCCCAAATTTACTTAACTCTTCTTTTAAAACAGGTTCACCATACAACATTACTGACCTGGCCAAATGACAAAGTTGATCCTGAACAGTGGTACAAGGATTTCAGTTGAGTTCTCCACATTTCACAGATGGAATGGACTGATACAAAAATGACTTTGAAAATGTACCCAGATGTTAGAGATGCTTCTTACTCTAAGAATCATATGGCTTCTTTTATGCTTCTCTTAGCAGAAAAGCTCCAGTGGTCACTGCTGCCTGCAGCAAGATCAGTACTCCTACTTTCACCATTTAATGCATTAGCCACTTGTAAAATTACATTTATGTCTCCCCTTTATATCATGCTCCCAAATGGTGACTGCCAAGGCAATTTTTAGCAAATCTTTCCCTCAGCCTCTCAGCACACAAACCTGCTTTTCTGATGCAGAAGAATGAAGAGAAAGCATAGAGAATTCACTGCCATAATAAAGAACAAGTTGGACCCTAACCCAGCTCCAGAGAGCTTTTCAAAGGAAAACTGGCAAGCATGCCAGCTCATACACATCTTTCAGAGAATGCTATCAGCAAACCAAAGGTCACAATGAGTGTTTTACCTGTGGATTACATATATCATCAGTGGCAAGGATTACTCAGTACCAAGAAGAGATGTATCATGTTCTTGCCCAAAGAGATGGCTAAGTGCTCTGCATAATTCATTTCCTCCATCAGCCAGGAGCAAGAGATAGGTCATTCTTTCCTACACCCATCACTCCTTATTTCAACAGTTACCACACTCCTGTTACTAATGATCTATTGGTAGCACCTCTAACCTCACCATTCTGAGTCCTCGTATCTTAAACTCAAAGTCTGAAAAGCTTTATTTATAATAGACTACAAAGCAGATCCAAAGTTATAACCTGGGCTCACTCCTGTTTCTTTTGAAGTATAACTCAGTCTTCAGTCAGACAAGGGAGTTGAAAAAGAAGCTTTCTCTTTGTGGATGTTAAGTTAAAAACTTAACAGAGATTTTCATTCTTCCTGTTTTGTATATTTACTGTGGCCAGCACATGCCTCCAGATGAGTCACTTGTAGTTACCCCACAGTAACTGTGCCTAATGGTTTCCTTGAAATAGTTCGGGGAATAACAAGATTTTTGGTTGACTTTAATTTCTACTGATTTTAAGCTTTAAATATCTTCAGTATCATAGTCATAAAATTGCTCTTTATCACTTAAAGGAGATCCATTGCAGACACCATATTGTCTTTAGTTGTGTTCCACAACACAGCTGAGTTTTGGATGCAAAAACTTAGTACCTATTCATAAAAAATCATACGTTGCTGATTAATTAATATAGTTGTTTAGTTAGCACAGCCAGGAATACCATTTCATATTTTGCTCAAGCAAGGATGTCATGGAACCAGTCAGGGAAAGTTTTCTACACATATCCACTAACTCTGACAAAAATTGATAATTTGCAAACACATACACTAGAATTTATTCAATTCATTGCCCCTATTTATCTGTCGATCAATTAATCTAATATATAGCATGGACAAAACTTCTGCTCCCATTATAATCCAATGAGCTAGACTGGAGCATGAGTTGGTTGGTTTTCATTGATGAAACTGAGGTCTGTTGCATGGCCCCTGAGAGATTCAGCTTAGCTGAACTCTTGCTTTGGGGGAGCTGCAGGCTGTGAAGAAATGTAATCTGTGCTGATTCAGTTTATCTGCTAAGCCAAAACCCAGCCCTGGCAAGACCTCCAGTGGAAGGCAGCACCAGAGGAGATGCTATGGCACAAGCACTTAGGAATATTGCCTGCCGTTGCCAGGAGAGGAAAGATTGCCCAGTGTTTTCAAACTTTTAAAGGCAGTGACAACACATAAAATTTCTTTAATGTATGCACAATATTGCAGATATGTCAGCAGTATATTGAAACACCCATTTTATTAGCAGAAATAAAAGATTTTGTCAATAACAACCTTATGTTTTGTTTTATTCTGCTGCTGTAACTCCAGATCTTGGGTGCAATCGCATAATTGCATCTCTACCATTGTAATTGGCTTCCCTCTTTCTTTAATCTCTCCAGTGGAAAGACAAAAGTTCAAACTATTCCATACCTGGCATTAGTCTAGAGAACATCAGTTTACAAGGGTAGAGCAAATTCCATCAGTTCTAATAGGATTAAAGGTGCTTCTGCAGTTTTCAAATCCTCAGAAGTAACACATTTTTTTAAAAGAAATAACTGGTGTTCACACAGTTGGTTAGCATGGTCCACCACAATCAGAACAGCTGGTGAGAAATTTAGCAGAATAATTTCACTGCATCTCCATTAAATATTACTTTATGATTCTGACTTACAGTAAGTCTGGCATGAACAAGAGGGGAATAGGTCACTCTGGGACAACAGCATAGTAGACAACAGCCAATTGCTTGCATATACAGTTTTAGGTCTAGTTAAGTTTTTAAGTCTCTAGAAGATCTTCAGACACACTGTCACTGTTACTATACTATTATCTATCCCTACAAATTATCTGGTTAAAATCATTCTGAAAACATCAGAGCTCACTCGGATGAATTTAACATAGATTTGAACAGTTGCATCTGCCTTCCAGGGATAGTGCTGCAAAGCATTCGTAGAAAATGTTTACTTAAATTTTCTTCTTCTTTTGAATTGCATTCCTTAATCTACTGATTAGCACACTTTCCCCTCTCCCCCCATCCCCCCCAAAATAAAGACCAGGTGTAAAATGACACCCTCATTCATCAAAAGCACGTTCTCATTGCTGATTTACCTTCCCAAGCAGTCAAAGGGTCATTTTTAAACATTAAATTGTCAATAGGATAAAGATGAACTGATCCTACTTGCTTTAATTAGCAGCTTTTTCCACAGCAGCCTCTCCATATAAAGGACTCCCTCCCTCCACAGACCTTGAATGCCTGACTGCTTTCTGCAGTTAAGAGAGGTGAATTTTCTGTGATACAGTATATATTTTGTAGTTCTGCTGCACAAGCATGGCCATTTATTCATAGCACAGTTCAATTTCCTTCCCCATTTTCCCATATAAGTCTGTTCAATCCTTAATTACTTATCCACAGTTGTTTTATCTCTGTTACAACCATCTCTGCAATCTGTGCTTTAAAACATTTTACTGAAACAGCCGTCTGGCCCCTCCTACTATATGAGATAAATATATGAAGGCTATGTCTAGTAAACTGCCTATCACTACTACAACAGGCTTTTTCTGTGGTTACACTTCTAGACATCTTTAAGAAAGGATGCCGTCTTACATGCAGTGCTCTACTTTAAATATAACATGCAAGCCACAGGCTCCCAGTTAATTTTGATATGGAGCAGTCTCGTGCCTTTGGCTGAATATTACCAATACACATCTCTGCAAACTGGTCGCGATAAGCACCTGGTCGTTCCTGCCTGAAAAACAAAAAAACAACAACAACAAAAAAATCCTGCCTCCTACCCGAGATATGATGCTTTTCACGCAATGATAGATACTAATGTCACCTTCCCTCGCAGCTCCCACCCATTCGAAAAGAGTGGCAATAATCCACACGCTATTTTCACTACGTACCTACCCCTGAAACTGCTTATTCACATATAACAGAGAACGCCGCAGGAGGACAGCTACAACGCAACGTTCCTTAAACTATCAGCGCTGACCGCCAGGCTGCTGCCGCTTCGGATCACCTCTCGTGAAACAAGAACAAGACAAACCGAGGAGCGAACGCATCTCACAAGAGG